>NC_133325.1:784562254-784892254 GCF_042186555.1 Aquarana catesbeiana | reverse complement strand
TATTAACTGATTTTAGGAGGACCCGGAATCATAGATAGGAGAGCTACCTCCGGTGAGGGTTGGAGAGATGTCGCCATCAGTTTGCAACACAGATCAAATTTTTTTTTTGCCAAAATTGCCATACAGGAGGGTAGTCCCACCAAATGTGAAGTAGGGTGCCAATAGAAGATGGACATCTCCAATTGCCTGAGAAGGACAGGTTGAAGTGTCTCCAAGTGTATTCATTGATACTAAAAAGAAAAACTACTCACAAATTATGAAGAAAAATTGCTTGTAAAAAAGTCACTAAATCGTGGCAATCAGTCCTGGAACCGATCGTCTCTAGATTGCAGAGGAGAGGACATCAGGGCCTCTGCTGGCTGATGTGTTTCGAAGGAATACCTTCTCCCTCAGAGCCTACTTTGTATTTCGTTTTTTTACCTTTGTTTTTAGTATCAACAAATACACTTGTGATAATGCACTAGGCTGGTGCGCCCTCTTTTTCCTCTATCTTTCTACTGCTCTCTACTCTCCCCTGCAGCCGCCGCTCACTGACACAGGGGATCACGTGACCAGACCGGAGCAGACTAAAAATACGTACCGTATATACTCGAGTATAAGTCGAGTTTTTCAGCACATTTTTTTGTGCTGAAAGTGCCCCCCTTGGCTTATACTCGAGTCAAGCACTTTTCTGGTGCAAAGAATAACATTTTCCGAAACGACTTTGGGGCCACGTATCTTGGGGCCACTTGGTGCTAGGAACCCCAAATTTGGTGTGCAAACCCAGTGAAACTAGCACTAAGTGGCCCCGAGATATGGGGCCCCAAAGTTGGTTCAGAAAATGTCATTCTCTGCTGCAGAAAAGTGCTTGACATTTTCCAAAAGACTATGGGGCCCCGTATCTCGGGGCCACTTGGTGCTAGGAGCCCCTTTGGATATGTTTTAGTGCTAGTTCCAATGGGTTTGCACACCAAATGTGAGGTTCCTAGCACCAAGTGGCCCCGAGATACGGAACCCCAAAGTCGGTCAACTGTGTCCATCTGCAGCAATGTCATTTCGGGACCCTTTGGGTCCAGAGACCCCAAATTTTGGCTGCAGCTAGGGGGCATCTAGGAACCCTTAACTACCAAGTCTGAAGTTCAGAGGACCTATGGCTGCAAATGGGCACAGTGAGGCATGCAAATGGGCACAGTGAGGCTGCAAATGGGCACAGTGGGGCATGCAAATGGGCACAGTGGGGCATGCAAATGGGCATTGTTGACCCTCTTTTCCACTTACAGTAGCTGTGCATTTCTCACCCTAGGCTTATACTCAAGTCAATACGTTTTCCCAGTTTTTTGTGGTAAAATTAGGTGCCTCAGCTTATATTCGGGTCGGCTTATACTCGAGTATATACGGTAAGTATACATGTCTTTTTTAATACAGATTAGGCAGCACTGGTAGTAGGGGGGACATTTTAAACATAGCATTAGGCAGGAATTCCACTTGAAAAAAAAAAAAAAAACGAAAGTCTATAAATAGAATTAATATATATTCAAAACTGAAGATATTTAATTCAGTGCTGTGACCGTGGAGTGCCCGCTCACACAGCACATATCCTGTCAGCAATCTTGGTGACGGACAGCACAAGTAACCTTTTCCTAGCCTGATATGGCATATTGCAGAACAGGAGATTACTACTCTGCAAATAAAAAACTCATACACTGCTTGGCAATTCAATTTCGAAAACTGCTACACAGCTGTTTATGTATATTTGTTATTTTGTTCACATTTTCTTTTTACGGTTGATGTACGTTTCCTGTGTGTTTACTTTCGCAATCAAAAAAGTCAACCAAGATCTATTAGGAACAAATGTAGACCTTCACTACAATGTCTACCTTCTCCCCAAAAAGGTAGTCATGTAAGGTAAAAGAGCAACTTAAGTCACAACTGAACCTTCAGGTTTAATCTTTTGACGCTGGCCGTACGCATATACAGTGGGGAAAATATTATTTGATCCCCTGCAGATCTTGTAAGTTTGCCCACTTACAAAGAAATGAAGGGTCTATAATTTTTTATCATAGGTGTATTTTAAATGATAGAGACAGAAGATCAACCAAAAAATCCAGAAAAAAAACATGGTACGAATGCTATAAATTAGGTTGCAGTTCAGTAAGTAAAGTAAGTATTTGATCCCCAAACAGGGGAAAAGCATTCTTTGGACAGATGAAACTAAAATTAATCTGAACCAGAATGATGGGAAGAAAAAAGTGTGGAGAAGGCTTGGAACAGCTCATGATCCAAAGCACACAACGTCATCTGTGGTCACATGGTGGAGCTTGCAGTGTGATGACATGGGCATGCATGGCTTTCAGTGGCACTGGGTCATTGGTGTTTATTGATACGGGACAGAAGACAGAAGCAGCCGGATGAATTCTGCAGTGTTTAGACATATACTGTCAGCCCAGATTCAGTCAAATGCAGCAAAGTTGATTGGACGGCGCTTCACAGTACAGATGGACAATGATCCAAAACACACTGCAAAAGCAACCCAGGAGTTTTTGAAGGAAAAGAAGTGGAATATTCAGCAATGGCTGAGTCAATCACCTGATCTCAACCCAATTGAGCATTTCACTTGCTGAAGGCAAAACTAAAGTCAGAAAGACCCACAAAGAACAACTGAAGACAGCTGCAGTTAGAGCCTGGCAAAGCATCAGAAAGGAGGAAACCCAGTCTTTGGTAATGTCCATGGGTTCCAGACTTCAGGCAGTCATTGCCAGTAAAGGATTCTCCACAAAAGATTAAAAATTACAATTTTATTTATGATTATATTAATTGGTCCAATTACATTTGAGCCCCTGAAAATGGGGGAGGGGCGGTGTATAAAAATGGTTGCAGTTCCTAGAATTTGTACTTGATATTTGTGTTCAACCCCTTAAATTAAAGCTGAAAGTCTTCAAATTCATTTGGATTGTTTCGTTTTAAATTCTATTCTGGTGGCACATACAGAGCCAAAAGTATGAAAACTCTGCCTGTGTCCAAACATATATGGACCCAACTGAGTATATGTGTTTTTGCACTGAGCGGCCACCCTGTAGCAGTAAATTTGCTATAGGACAGTCGTTAACTGATTAACTTGTCAGTGGTCATAAGGTTATGGCTGATCAGTGTATAGATCAATACCGATCTATACTTCCCAAAATAGGAGGATTGGCATTTGTGGAGAACAAGAGCACAGACGTGTTTTGGTCCTTAAAACACGGACAGTTGGGAGCTATGCCTTTTGATGGATCAAGGTCTAGAGCAGGCTTTCTTAACCTTTTAACCGTAGAGGAACCCCAAAAATAATTTTCATGTCTCGAGGAACCCTTCCTAAAACCAAATCATCAGGGCTCAATAGGAACAATGCTCCTTACATTGGTGGTCATTAGGAAGAATGCCCCCCTTAAAGTGGTGTTCAGAATGCCACCCTTAAAGACAGCTATTTGGTGTCATGCTAAGTGGTGCTGAACCTTGAACTCTGTAGACATCATCAAAAACGTGGTTTATCAACCACAGCTCAAGGAACCCCAGGGTTCCACGGAACCCTGGTTGAGAATGGCTGGTCTAGAGGATGTAATTATTCATTTGGACACTGCATCACTTTACTAGACAAGTATAAAAGGGCATATCACCCAGCTAAGATAATGCCGTTACGAAAGGCTTGAGCTCTAGCACCAACATAACCCCAATTTTCTCTTGCATTATAGCCCTGGGTTACAGAATCGTGGGTTTGTGCGTTGTGATGAAAATGATTAGGATTGTTGACTGTTTGTTTATTTTGCTGGCCTTAGACATCACAAACAAATAACAGCAGATGTGTATAATTTACCAGCTCTCTAAACTCAGTCAGAGCATTAGAAATCTCATTTGGGTTTAAAAGCTGCGTGCTTCTGACTCAGACGAGGCTTGATGTATGAAACATACACAGAATGTTTTGACAAATATTTTGAAGGCATGGTAATCCCAGCAAAACAAATTAAATTATGGAAATTAAATATAGAAAGAGGATATTGCTAAAGTTGCTTATGGGGGCCCATCAATGCTTAGCCTTGGACAGCCTTTTGGCATTGGGTAAAGATCTAAATCATGATCAATGCCAGTCCTTTGACATTTAAAGCTCATGTACAGCGCTCGCCATGACAGTATTTTCAGTATTAGAAATGTATTCTCAATTGAGGTCTCCTGTAAATAAAAAGTGGAAAAAGAAAGCTGGGGTTTGTTTGTTGAGGTTTTTTTTTTTTTTTTTTTTTTTTAAAGCCTACACTTAGGTTGCAATCCAGGGACGTCATGGGTCTTTCCTTTTCATTCTCGGCAGTGGGCAGCTCTTCCGGTGCTTATGTAATGATGAGTGAGCGCTGCGAAAACCAGAAGTACTTTGAGTCTTGTATAGGAAATTAGAGCAAATGGGATGGGACTATAACGGTGCAGTAATCAAATAGGGATGAGCCGAACAACCCCCCCGTTTGGTTCACACCAGAACTTGCCCACAGACAAAAAATTAATGCGAACACTGTCAAAGTCTATGGGACACGAACGTGAAAAATCAAAAGTGCTAATTTAAAAGGTTTATATGCATGTTATTGCCATTAAAAAAAAAAAGTGTTTGGGGACCCGGGTCCTGCCCCAGGAGACATGTATCAATGCAAAAAAAAAGTTTCTAAAATGGCCGTTTTTTCAGGAGCAGTGATTTTAAGAATGCTTAAAGTGAAACAATAAAAATGAAATATTCCTTTAAATATCGTGCCTGGGGGATCCCCTTAGTATGCCTGTAAAGTAGCACATTTTTCCCATATTAAGCAAAGTACTGCAGCAAAATGACAGTTCTAAAGGAAAAAATGTAATTCAAAACTGCTCACGGCTGTAATGTATTGCCAGATTCAATAAAAAAAAATATTTAAAAAAACAGCGTGGGTCCCCCCCCACCCCCCATTTTTTTTTTTTTTTAACGGTGTGGGGGTCCCCCCCCCAAAAATCCATACCAGATCCAAAAGGGCCTGGGGTATTGACTGGGGGAACCCATGCTGTTTTTTTCTTAATTCTGTCATAGGGCTTCCCTTAACCACTTCAATACATTATATTATATATTGTACACTGCACCATATACCCTGCACTGTATTATATATACTACACCGAAGGCACTATATACTCTGAACTGCAGTATATATACTATACTGACTGCACTATATACTCTGCTGAAAAATTGGGCCTTAGATGTTGGTGGTGGCAGAACACGGTAACCCCTCACAGTTACTCTTGTTGGGTGCAGGAACGGTCCCTGCTGTTAAATATTATTTCAGAGGCTGCTTGCCCTCTTTCAGTAGCCTGTGAGCATCTGCCTCTCCTTGGAGGCCTTCCAGACACAATGAGTATTTTTTTTTTTTTAATACCGCACTACACTATTATATATACTGTGTACACCGCCTGAAGTGTATTTGAAACCGTACACACTGTATTATATACTGTGTACACCACCTGCACTGTATTAGAAACTGTACACCGCCGAATGCACTGTGTGTGTGTGTGTGTGTGTGTGTGTGTGTGTGTGTGTGTGTGTGTGTGTGTGTGTGTGTGTGTGTGTGTGTGTATATATATATATATATATATATATATATATATATATATATATATATACCCAGCTGGAGGTACAGCAAGAAAACAAACACTCGCCTGTTGGTGGCGCAGTTGGCAGCCCAGCAAGCGACCCAGCAAGAGGTTATGCAGGCTCAAGTGACTGCCTTAAAAGAAGTAGTGCAGCAGCTTTCTCAGGGCCGTGAGCAAGCAGCTGTTGCCCCTGGCAACTAGGTGACCGTGAGGGCAAGCCATTTTTTTGCAGAAATTGTCCCTGAGTGATGATGTAGAGGCATTTCTTGCTACATTTGAGAGGACGGCAGAAAGAGAAGGGTGGCGCCAGGACCAGTGGGCCGGCCTAATTGCTCCTTTCCTAACCGGAGATCCTCAAAAAGCCTACTTCGACCTGCCACCAGATCATGCTAAAGACTATCAAACATTAAAGGCAGAAATACTGGCTTGTTTGGGGGTAACTACAGCTGTTCGGGCCCAACGAGTGCACCAATGGAAGTATCGTCCAGATCGTCCACTACGGTCTCAAATGCATGACCTGGTGCAACTGGTAAAAAAATGGCTGCAGCCCGAAATGTTGTCTGGCCTCCAAATCGTGGAGCGGGTCGTGCTGGACCGATACCTAAGGTCACTACCAGACGACCTTCAACGGTGGGTCAGCCATGGAGACCCCAAAACAGTGAACCTCCTTGTCGAGATGGTGGAACGATACACAGTGGTGGAGGATCTGCTTGGCCCTACCAAGCGGCAAGGACCCAGTCTGCCACGGCATATTCGTTCGACTGCTGCCCTTCGAAAGGACGTTCCCTGGAGCCCTGGAACCAACACCCCGGAAGGTCAAGAGTCACTCCCGATACCTTCTCAGCGATCTGTTCCTGTTCGGAGAGGAGGGGATGTACAATGTTGGCGATGTCACTCTTGGGGCCATACCCGGGCCCACTGCCCACTGCAAGAGGAGCCCATGGAATGCGGGGTTCTTCGGAGGGGGTCTTTTTATGCCCATAAAGCATGTACAACACATATCGATCTTGGAGAAGAGAAATTCGAGTGTGAAGTCCAAGTGAACCACCTCCCTGCCCGGGCTTTGCTGGACTCCGGAAGCATGGTAACCCTGGTCCATCCTAGAATAATTGGGAAGATCGGTCCGGTAAGAAAAACTTTACGGGTGGTGTGCATTCACGGGGACACTAGAGAGTACCCTCTCATCTCGGTGACCATCTCCGCAGCATGTGGCACTGGTACTCAAGAGGTGGGGGTGGTAAAGAACTTGGTACATGATGTTATCATAGGACGAGACTGTCCATTATTTGCAAAACTGTGGGGACAAGGAGAACTACCTGAACGGTCCAGAGACTGGGGAGAAACTAGTCCCTCTGTTTCTGCGGTTGAGAGAAATAACCCTGAAATGCCGAATGTTCTTGAAAATGCTAATGATTTGGTTAATGGTGATGCAAGTAGTGCTGATGTTATTAAGGGTGTCAAAATGTGTGGTTCACCGACCTACCTGAACCCTGAAGAGGGGGGGGAACCTTCCCCACTTCAGGTAATGCTGGGGGAAGAGGATGAGGAAGTGGCTGTTACCCCTGCCCTGCCGGATTTGGGTGTTCCGCAGGGGGCATTTGGTACTGCTCAGATGCGGGACCCCACTTTGGCCCATGCACGGGAACAGGTGGTAGTAATAAATGGGGTTCCCCAAGAGCCAGGTGCGAATGAGCGGTGGCCACACTTTGCAATATGTAATGAATTGCTTTATCGGGTTACCAAAGTGAGAGAAAATGTGGTAGAGCAATTATTGGTACCCCAACAGTATAGAGGCAAGGTCCTGGACCTGGCCCATGATGATGTTTTAGGGGGACACCTGGGAGTTGAAAAGACGGAGGCACGGATCACCGACCGGTTTTACTGGCCAGGTCTGAAAGCAGAGGTAAGGAGATACTGTACCTCTTGTCCCACCTGTCAGTTGACCGCTCCGGTGACCCACTTCCGGAATCCTTTGGTCCCTCTACCCATAATTGAGGTCCCATTCGAAAGGATAGCCATGGATATAGTGGGTCCCTTGGTGAAGTCGGCTCGAGGTCACTCCTACATACTGGTGATTCTCGACTATGCCACCCGATATCCTGAGGCGCTACCCCTGCGGAATACCTCCTCTAAGGCTATTGCCCGGGAATTATTCCAGTTGTTTACACGGACTGGTTTTCCCAAGGAAATACTAACGGACCAGGGCACCCCGTTTATGTCGAGGGTTATGGCCGACGTGTGCAAGCTCTTCCGGATTAAACAGCTGCGCACATCGGTCTACCATCCCCAAACGGATGGGTTAGTAGAACGCTTTAATAAGACCCTTAAGTCTATGCTTAAGAGAGTTGTACAAAGGGATGGGAAAGACTGGGACTGTCTGTTACCAGCTCTCCTGTTTGCTATCCGGGAAGTGCCCCAGGCCTCCACTGGGTTTTCGCCCTTCGAGTTGGTATATGGGCGGAGACCTCGCGGACTACTGGATTTTGTTAAAGAGGAATGGGAAAGTGAACCTAGTCAGCATAAGAGTGTTCTTGAATATGTTTCCCAAATGCAGGAGAGGATCCGAACTGTGTTGCCACTAGTCAAGGAACATTTACAAAAAGCTCAGGAGGCTCAACGACGAGTCTATAATAGGGCTGCTAAAATAAGGAATTTCCAAGTGGGGGATCGAGTAGCGGTGTTGATTCCCACTGTGGAAAGTAAATTCTTAGCCAGGTGGCAAGGCCCCTTTGAAGTTGTAGAAAAAGTTGGAGAGGTGAATTATAAAGTCCACCAACCGGGTAAGAGGAAACCCTATCAAATATATCATGTAAACTTGTTAAAGCCCTGGACAGAGAGGGAACCAGTGACCTCCCTGGCTAGTGCAAGATTGGAGCCTCGGGTTGGGGTGGAGAGTGTCCAAATAGCAAATACCCTGTCTAAAACCCAAAGTCAGCAGGCAAAGGAGTTCTTGCAGAGAAATAAAGAAAAATTTTCAGACTTGCCAGGGCTCACGAGTACCATAGAGCATGATATCATCACGGAACCAGGAGTCAAAGTTTTTGTCCGGCCCTACCGCATCCCAGAGGCCCAAAGGAAGGCTGTTTCAGAGGAAGTGAAGAAGATGTTAGACCTGGAGATAATTGAAGAATCGCAGAGTGAGTGGTCGAGCCCGATTGTGTTGGTACCGAAGCCCAATGGGACTCTGCGGTTCTGCAATGATTTCCGGAAACTTAATGAAGTGTCACGGTTTGATGCCTACCCCATGCCCCGGGTAGATGAGCTTATTGAGAGACTAGGTCCAGCCAGGTTTATCACTACGTTAGACCTTACCAAGGGATATTGGCAAATCCCGTTGACTAAGGCTGCTAGGGAGAAAACTGCTTTTTCTACCCCAGAGGGGAGTTTTCAGTACAAAAGGATGCCTTTTGGATTGCAAACTGCTCCAGCCACATTCCAGCGAGCAATGGATAGGATTTTACGATCTCACCGGAGGTATGCCTCAGTGTACTTGGACGACATAGTCATTTTTAGCAGAGACTGGGAATCACATTTGCCCAAAGTCCAGGCAGTGCTGGACTCTGTGGAAGGAGGGGTTTACAATAAACCCTGAAAAATGTGCTTTGGGAATGGAGGAGGTGAAATACCTGGGCTATATCGTGGGTAGAGGGGTGGTGAAACCTCAGGTCAGCAAGGTAGAGGCTATACAGAGTTGGCCCCGCCCCCTCACAAAAAAGCAGGTACGTGCATTCTTGGGCATGGTGGGATACTACAGGAGGTTTGTACCCAACTTTGCCACGTTGGCGGCTCCATTGACCGATCTGACCAAGGGTCGGAAATCGGTCATGGTGGAGTGGAATGCAGACGCTGAGAAGGCCTTTTTGGAGCTCAAGTCGGCACTGTGCCAACACCCTGTCCTGGTAGCACCCAATTTTTCAAAAGAGTTTGTGGTCCAAACTGATGCTTCCGATGTAGGATTGGGAGCAGTGTTGTCTCAGGTTGTTCATGGAGAGGAGTACCCGGTAGTCTTCCTCAGTAGGAAGTTAACACCAGCGGAGAAAAACTACGCTATAATTGAACGAGAGTGTCTGGCCATTAAGTGGGCTCTAGAGTCCCTCAGATATTACCTTTTGGGGAGGAAGTTTAGGCTGATTTCTGACCATGCCCCTTTAACATGGTTGAGACAGGGTAAAGGGAATAATGCCAGGGTTACTCGGTGGTTCCTGGCACTCCAGGAATTTAAATTTGTAGTGAAGCATAGGCCCGGGAGACTGCATCAAAATGCAGATGCCCTCTCCCGAGTCCATTGTTTGAGCTCCACTGTTGCCTCCACCTCCATGGCGTTGGGGCACAGGGGGGGGATATGTACAGGACGCCGTGGCTGGGTCCTGGAAGGACGCTATGTTTCCCCTCTGTTTGGACTGTGCTCCCTTTAAGGGAACAAAAAAGGGTTAACTCACCTGTCAGAGGAAGTGGGTTTAAAAAAAGACAGGAAGTTAGAGAGGGTGTGGAGGAGTGTAGAGGAGAAGGTGGATGGTGGATGGTGTTTTGTTGTGCAGCAACAAAAGTGAATAGCAGTGTCCTGCCGGGAAGCTACCTGCAACAGAAATTAAGGACTGTTTAACTGCGATAGCAGTTCTGGACTTTGCAAGTCGGTGAGACTGAAACCTTTTTCTTTTGTTTTTGCTGCTGTAAAGCTATTTAAGTTCAATAAATCTCCTTTTGAGTGAAAAGCCTGTGTCCTGCGATCTAGCTGGTCCCCCAAACATTACAATATATATATATATATATATATATATATATATATATATATATATATATATATATATACACATACATACATACATACACACACACACATACACATACATACTACGCTGAATGCAGAGTGTATGTATATATCTCTCAAATACACTGCCTGTACTGAATATAGAGTTTACACTGTATATATAGGCTACGCTGAATGCAAATTATATACACACACACACACTAGTCTGACTATATATATATCAAATACACTGCTACTAACTAATCTCTCTATCTCCGTCCACTATAACACACTATACGGGCGCTGTGTAAGCAGCCTTATATAGTGTGGGGCGTGGACTTAGTGCCTCCGAGCCATGATTGGCCAAAGGCACCCTGCCTTTGGCCAATTATGGCTTTCGCTGTGGAGCGTGCTGTGATTGGCCAAAGCATGCAGGTCAGGTGGATGCTTTGGCCAATCATCCAACAGCAATGCACTTCGGTCTTGCGGTGCATTAGGGGGCGCGAACGCCCCATAAAATTCGATGTTCGGCTAGCAGACGAACACCCGATGTTCGAGTCGCACTTACGCTTGACTCGATCTCGAAGCTCATCCCTATAATCAAGTAAGGAATACATTTTAGATAAAATCTTCAAAATTTATTAACTTAGATTGTTTTAAAAAAAAAACGTTTTTAAAAACAAAAAGCTTAAACCCAAAATGATGGTTTGTTGAGCTATTTTGAGCAGCACAGTATGGATCCCGACATGTTTCGCTATATATATATATTTTGAGCTTCTTCAGGGAATGCTATCTGCTGGAGTCTCAGCCTTCCTGTGTTTCTGAAATCACACTTAAAACAGCAAGAACATTCTTTTTCAATAGAAGCTGAAGTGCTAAATGCACTGCAATGCCTGCTGGTGGCCACAGGAGGCGGATAGCATCCTCTGAAGAAGCCCAATATATAGGGCAAAACATGTCGGGATCCACACTATAACGCTCCAAATAGCTCAACGGACCAAAATTATGGGTTTAAGCTTTTTTTTTTAAAAAACTGATTTTTTTAAACAATCTTTGTTAATACATTTTGAAGATCTTATCTAAAATGTATTTCTCTGATTACTGCACTGTTCTAGTCCCATTCCATTTGCTCTAATTTTTCTAATAATTCCGGGAAGAGGTGCTCTCTAAATGTGATAGTCTATCCACATTAGCTTATATTCTATTTGAGTCTAGTATACTGTAAAAAGGCACACAAGAGGGCGCAAATGCCTAGTGCATTACCACATAACCATTTATTAAAAACGCAACAATATCATACTCAGAAATGCAGATAAAATCAGGCTTATAAAAAAAATAACTACAGCAATTGGGACGGGTATCCTCATACAATGTCACAGGGTGGAGAAGCTTACGCATTTCGGGGGACAAGCCCCCTTCCTTAGAGCCCCGAGCCTTTTAAAGAACAAACATGTTATAATTAACCCGCTCAAAGTAATGGTTTTGAACAGAGCAGTCCCGATCCTCCTTTTCTTGGGTTTTCCGCTGGCGTTCCTAGCTCCTCCCTCCCACTAAGTGCTCCCATAGCAAGCTGCTTGCTATTGGGGCACATGTGCGTGCTCGCTCCTAAGCCATCTCTGTGTGTCCATAGACCAGTGTTTCTCAACCTTTTTTCATTCAAGGCACCCTTTAAAAATGACGGACAATCTCGAGGTACCCTTAAAAAAATGATGGACAGTCTTGAGGCACCCCATTCTAAAATGTATAAACGATTCTAAGGCCCCTTTCACACTTGTGCGACCTGAAAATAGCACAACTTTCTCTCATTTTGCCATAACTTGGAGCAAGCCTGTGTAATTTTGCGGTCTATGGACCTCAAGTCGCATCAAAGTCAGACCAAAATAGTGCAGGGACTACTTTGAAGTCACTGCGACTTGAAGTGGCACCGATATGAACGGTACTCATTGGAAATCATGGAGGTACGACTTGTCATGTGACTTTGCAGTCCCAAGTCGCAGGACAAGTCGTACAAGTGTGAAAGGGGCCTAATAGTTTTACATAATGGAGCAAAAGTAGGACATACAACGTTAGAGGGGGATTTATTCTTCCAAAGCAAATACACTTTTGCAAACTGGTACTGACTAGTAGAGCTGCACGATTCTGGGAAAAATGAGAATCGCGATTCTTTTGCTTAGAATAAAGATCACAATTCTCTCACAATTCTTTAAAATGGTTAATTTAAAAAAGAAAAAATCAGCGGTGCATGCGCAATCAACACGCCGCTTGCTCCTGATGGTCGGGGCTGGTCGTGTTGATTGTGTTCAGTGTATAACCATACATCCGCCCCTTGCTGTCTTTATAACCATACATCTGCCCCTTTGAGAAAAGCATCCGCCCCTTGCTGTATTTAAATGAATAACCAGCCTCGAGCATCGGGAGCGAGCGGTGTGTTGATTGCGCTTGCGCAGTCCAGGCTGGGCACTATGCTCTATGCTGACTGACGTCAGTTCCGATATCGGCGCCATTTGCGTTCCACGCTGGTTCCGTGGTCCCGACGGGGAGATCCGGAAAATCGAGCCAATCCAGCCTGGAGATCACGGGGGGGGGGGGGGGGGGATGGTGTGAATTGAGATCGTATAACGATTAATCATGCAGCTCTAATATGTGCCCAGCTCAAATTTCATAAATCGGGCTTACATCCACCTTAACCAGTTGCCGACCAGCCGCCGCAGTTATACTGTGGCAAGTTGGCTCGGCTGCGCAAATCGATGTACTGGTACGTCGGTTCGTACACTGGCTTTTGCGGGCGCCCGCGGGTCCGGCAGACTCGATGTCCGCTGGCCACCCGCAATCGTGGGAAAGAGAGCCAGAACGGGGATCTGTCAATGTAAACGAACAGATCCCCGTTCTGACAGGGGAGGAGAGAGAGATCTGCTGTTCCTAGTGATCAGGAACAGCAATCTCTCTCTTCTCCCAGGCAGCTCATCCCCCATACAGTTAGAAACACCTCCCAGGAACACAGTTAACCCCTTGATCGCCCACTAGTGTTCACTCCTTCCCTGCCAGTGCCATTTATACATTGATCAGTGCATTTTTATAGCACTGATCATTGTATTGGTGACACTGGTCCCCAAAAAGTGTCATTTAAAGTCATATTTGTCCACCGCAATGTCCCAGTCCCGCTAAAAATCGCAGAGAGCACAACCAATGCGAGTGTTACATTTCCGCCACGTGCCGGAAATGAAACTGTTTTATAGATTTAAATTAGGTTTTTAGGTTTACTTCTGCTTTAACCCCTTGATCGCCCCCCTAGTGTTAACCCCTTCCCTGCCAATGTCATTTACACAGTAATCAGTGGCTATTTTTAGCTCTGATCACTGTAATAATGTCACTGGTCCCAAAAAAGTGTCAAAAGGGTCCGCCTCAATGTCGCAGTCCCGCTAAAAATTGCTGATTACCACCATTAATAGTAAAAAAAAGAAAATAATAAAAATGCCATAAATATAACTCCTATTTTGTAGACGCCATAACTTTTGTGCAAACCAATTAATATACACTTATTATTGCCATTTTTTTTTTTTTTTAATCAAAAATATGTACAGGTAGAAGAATACATATTAGCCTAAACTGATGAATACATTTTGGGGTAACACAGTCACAATCTCTGTATTTTCAGACGAAGCTAAGCTAAGCAGGGCAATAACTTCTCCGCAGGATGTGGAAACCTTGCAAAAAGATCTGAACAAATTAATGGGGTGGGCAACTACATGGCAAATGAGGTTCAATGTAGAAAAATGTAAAATAATGCATTTGGGTGGCAAAAATATGAATGCAATCTATACACTGGGGGGAGAACCTCTGGGGGCATGCAATGCCAAGCTGCTGCTAACAAAGAAAACAGAATACAGTGAAACCTCAGATTACGAGCATAATCCATTCCGGGAGTATGCTCGTAATCCAAAGTACTCACATATCAAAGCGAGTTTTTCCATTGAAGTCAATGGAAACAAAAATAATTAGACTTCCATGGGATGCAATACCGCATGCGGCCAGAGGCAGGGGGGGGCGCCGGAGAGCCTCGCAAACAGCCGAAAAGGCCCGAGGACACTTCGGCATACCTCAGCAAACCTCGGAAAGACTTCCTACTCGAGATTTGCCAAGGTCAGCCGAAGTGTCCTCTGGCCTTTCCGTGTATTTCCGAACGGCTGTGATCGGTGACGTTCGGCTCTGCTCTGGCGCCCCCCCCCCACCTCAGGCCAAAAGCGGTACTGCACACCGCTTTGGCCTGAATCGTGCTTGTTATGCGAGACAACAAACCGAGTTACGATTTTTAAAAATACAGTGCTCGTATTGCGAAACGCTCGTTAACCGCGTTACTCGCAATCGGATGTTCCACTGTATTGCCATGCATTAAAAAGGGGATTCCAGAGATAAAGCAATAATTCTCCCGCTCTACAAGACTCTGGTCTGGTCGCACCTGGAGTATGCTGTCCAGTTCTGGGCACCAGTCCTCAGGAAGGATGTACTGGAAATGGAGCGAGTACAAAGAAGGGCAACAAAGCTAATAAAGGGTCTGGAGGATCTTAGTTATGAGGGAAAGTTGCGAGCACTGAACTTATTCTCTCTGGAGAAGAGACGCTTGAGAGGGGATATGATTTCAATTTACAAATACCGTACTGGTGACCCCACAATAGGGAGAAAACTTTTTTTGCATAAGAGAATTTAACAAGACTCGTGGCCACTCATTAAAATTAGAAGAAAAGGAGGTTTAACCTTAAACTACGTAGAGGGTTCTTTACTGTAATGCCCCGTACACACGATCAGACTTTCCGACAACAAAACCGCTGATTTTTGTTCGAAGGATGTTGGCTCCATCTTGTCTTGCATACAAACGGTCACACAAATGTTGGCCAACAATTACGAATTACGAACGCTAGTTATATCTCCGGCTCGAACTTGATTCCGAGCATGCGTGGACTTTTGTCAGACTGACTTGTGTACACACGATCGGAAAGTCAGACAAAACAAACATTTGTTGGCTGAAAATTTGAGAACCTGCTAGCCAACATTTGTTGGCGGAAAGTCCGACAACAAATGTTCGATGGATCATACACACGGTCGGACTTTCCGCCAACAAGCTCACATCCAACATTTGTTGTCGGAAAATCTGATCGTGTGTACGGGGCATTAGAGCGGCAAGGATGTGGAATCCCCTTCCACAGGCGGTGGTCTCAGCGGGGGGCATCGATAGTCTCAAGAAACTATTAGATAATCACCTGAACGACCGCAACCTACAGGTATATACTATTATTATTATTATAATACGCGATTTATATAGCGCCAACAGTTTACGCAGCGCTTTACAATGTAGAGGGGGGGACAACACAATTACAGTACAGTTCAATGCAGAAGGGATAGGAGGGCCCGGCTCGTAGAGCTTACATTCTAAAGGGAGGGGGTGGTGGTACAAAAGGTAATAGCTGCAGAGAATGATTTAATGGGGGGTGGCTCAGGGACAGTTGTTGTTAGGTGGGTGTGGGATAGGCTTCCCTGAATAAATGAGTTTTCAGGGATCTCCTAAAGGTGGACAGGTTAGGGGCTGATCGGACATACCAGGGCAGGGAGTTCCAGAGGATGGGAGAGGCTCTGGAGAAGTCCTGAAGGCGAGCATGGGAGGAGGTAATAAGGGAGCTAGAGAGCAGGAGGTCCTGAGAGGAGCGGAGGGGACGATTTGGGCGATATCTGCAGATGAGGTTGGTGATGTAGATGGGGGCGATGTTGTGGATGGCCTTGTATGTTATGGTTAGCATTTTGAATTTTACACGGTGGGGTAGGGGAAGCCTAGTGAAGAGATTGGCAGAGAGGGGCAGCAATGTACAAATGTACAATACAATGTAATACTGACATATATTCACACACATAGGTTGGACTTGAGTCTTTTTTCGACCTCACCTACTATGTAACTCTATGTAATCACAATGGTGTACTCGGGTTTCTTGCCTTGAGGTCAGCAGATCCATCCTTCTCCTATGAGACTGTTAATACCCAGTACATGGCAAGGCCATCACATGATCCTGTCAGAACATTTTGCATCCTCTATCAATTTCTTCCCGAATATGAAAAGCGTTACAAACGGCACAGCCTGCATAATAAAGAAAATTAAAAAAAAAAAAGGCTCTACTTACATAACTCACCCTTATCTACATTTCCTTTACTTGTGATCTGCTTGTGTAATATTTACATGCCTCCGTGAGCCATCACCCTTAATAAATATGCAGATGTACAGCCGCTTACAATCGATTACAAAATCTGTTGTCTTCTATTTCTAAAATAAACTCTATCTGGTTAATCATTATACGTTATGCAAAACCGCAAAGGAAAAAAAAAAAAAAAAATTATAAACTCCTCTCGTCTCTATAGCTTTTAAAATTTAAAAACAAGCATCTCGACTGTTTAAGGGAAATCTCCATTATGAAAACATCTCACGAGCACGGCGGCAATTGACGGGGAAGCGTCAGAAACAATATATGTGAGATCTCCACATGCTTCTGAAGTGAAGTGCTTTGCTGTATGGACGCAAGGCACTTAAAAGGTTACATGAGGACTCTGAAAAAACGCTGACCTGAATTACCAGAGGAAATACATACATTAACAAAGATTCACTTATCTGAGAGGATTTTCTGAAGCGCGCGCACACACAGGCAAAACGTCAAAAGCCTTTAACCCTTCCTTGTGTGGCGAGCGAGAGCAACGTATGCCAAGCGGAGATAACATATAGAGCAGAATTTAAAGGGGTGGTGGGGGGGGGGGGGGCACAAAAATTAAACAAGTTGGTTTATACAAGAAAAAGATTTTGGGAGGATCTGTGAACTTGCTGGAAAAGATTTTAGATGAAAAAGATACAAATGTAGAGGAAATCTTTTCCTGCGTCTTGCTAGGGAGTGCCCGAGTGGATTCCTGTTAGATGCTACCAGGGTTGCCAACCGCCAGTAAATTTACAGACAGACAGTTTGTGAAAATCAGTGATTTATTTTTTTTTTTTTACAACTGCCTGTAAATATCAGGGGCTGATAATTCCTTCATGCTGTGTTGACTTATTTTAGGTGTAAACCAGGCGAATTATTTGTTATGGGTATTGTCAGCGTTTCCATACTGTGTTTATACTCTTTAACCACTTCAATCCCGGGCACTTTCACCCCCTTCTTGCCCAGGCCAATTTTCAGCTTTCGGTGCCGTCACATTTTAAATGACAATTGCGCGGTCATGCAACACTGCACCCAAACAAAATTGTTTTATCATTTTCTTCCCACAAATAGAGCTTTCTTTTGGTGGTATTTGATCACCACTGGGCTTTTTTAATTTTTTGCTAAACAAATAAAAAAAAGACCGTAAATTTAGAAAAAAATAAATAAAAACATTTTTGTTTCGGTTAAAAAAATTTTGTAAATAAGCAAGTTTTGTCCTTCACTGATGGGCACTGATGAGACTGCACTGACGGGCACTGATAAGGTGGTACTGATGAGGTGGCGCTGATGATAAGTAGAAAAAGAGGGCACTGAATTGCCACATCCGTAAATATTAAAGGAAAAAAAGAGGGGTACTACTGGAAGTACTACCAAAAATCGGACTTTATAGGCCAGGAAACAATGGAGAAGAAAACAATATAAACAATATAGATATTTATTGAAAAAAATACTACTGATGAGGCACTAATATGCGGCACTGATGAGGTGGCACTAATATACAGCACTGATGAGGTGGCACTAATATGCAGCACTGATGGGCACTGAAAGGCCGCACTGATAGATGGCTCTGATAGGCAGCACTGATGAGGAGGCACTGGCAGGTATTACTGATGGGCACTGATTGGCAACCCTGGTTATCATGGGTTGGCATACCTGATGGTCCTGGGTGGGCATCCCTGGTTGGCATCCTCGGGGGTGGGGCTGCACTAATAATCAATCAGCGTAGACCCCCCCATCAGCAGAGCAGCCGATTGGCTCTCCTCTACTTGCATTTGTCAGCGCAAGTGGAGGAAAAGCCAATATACGACTCTTTCCTGTTTACGCTGTGATCAGCTGTGATTGGACACAGATGATCACATGGTAAAGAGCCTACATCAGGGGCTCTTTACCGAGATCGATGATGCAGTTTGTCAGATTGACACACCACACCAAAGATCGCCGCGCTGTGCACCATCGTGGCTTAGCCGGCTGGAAATCATAGGATGTCCACTCAGGATAAAGTAACCACTTTGCGCACATCATTCTGCTATATGGCGGGCAGGAAGTGGTTATAAAAATTGGTTGTTTTGGTTTTTAATAGGAGTTCTGTAATTTTTTAGGTTATCAGTAAAAAAAAAAGTCCCACTTTCAGTAAAAAATGCTGCAGGGGGTTGGCAACACTGAATGCTATTGGTAAGTTTCCTTAAAGTAGTAGTAAAGTCTTGCTTCTTATTTAACCACTTCAGCGCCAAAAGTTTTACCCCCGTCATGACCAGGCCATTTTTTGCGATACGGCACTGCTTTACTGTAACCGCTTGCTGACCAGCCGCTGCAGTTATACTGTGGCAGGTTGGCTCAGCTGCGCAAATCGGCGTAGGTGTACGTCGGTCCCTTTAATGGCTATAGCAGGCGCGCGAGCGCGCCCACTGCGCGTCGCCAGTGCGTGTGTCTGCTGGCCACCCACGATCGCTCCACAGAGAGCCAGAATGGGGATCTGTCAAAGTAAAAAGAGTTATCAGGAACAGTGATCTCTCTCTACTTGCAGTCAGTCCCCTCCCCCCACAGTTAGAAACACTTCCCTAGGGAACATTTAACCCCTTCATCGCCCCCTAGTGTTAATTCCTTCCCTGCTAATGTCATTTATACAGTAATCAGTGGCTATTTTTTAGCTCTGATCACTGTATGTCACTGGTCCCAAAAAAATGTCAAAAGTGTCCGATCTGTCCGCCATAATGTCGCAGTCCTGCTAAAAATCACTGAGCACCATTACTAGTGAAAAAAAAAATACACATATCCCCTATTTTGTAGACACTATAACTTTTGCGCAAACCAATCAATATACGCTTATTGTGATTTTATTACAAAAATATGTAGAAAAATATGTAGAAAATACATATTGGCCTAAACTGATGACAACATTTGTTTTTCTACATTTTTTTTTGGATTTGTATTATAGCAAAAAGTAAAACATTTTTTTTTTTTTTTTTTTAATTGTTGGTCTTTTTTTGTTTATAGCACAAAAAATAAAAACCGCAGAGGTGATCAAATACCACCAAAAGAAAGCTCTATTTCTGGCCCCTCCCTCCTGTTGGGTGCCCCAACAGCAAGCAGCTTGCTATGGGGGCACCCAAGCTGAGTCACAGCTCCATGTGTCCATTCTGACACGGAGCTGCGGTCTGGCCCTGCTCCTTTCTATTCTCATTGGCTGACTGACTTTAATTGACAGCAGTGGGAGCCAATGGTGCCATGCTGTTGTCTTAGCCAATGAGGGGGGGGGAGTCCGAGACATTCCTACAATATCACTGGAACTAGAGGGACCTCAGGTAAGTATGGGGGGGGGGGGGTGAGGGGGGCTGCTGCACACAGAAGGCTTTTTATCTTAATGCATACAGAATCTCACAAAAATGAGTACACACCTCACATTTTTGTAAATATTTTATTTATCTTTTCATGTGACAACACTGAAGAAATGACACTTTGCTATAATGTAAAGTAGTGAGTGTACAGCTTGTATAACAGTGTACATTTGCTGTCCCCTCAAAATAACTCAACACACAGCCATTAATGTCTAAACCGCTGGCAACAAAAGTGAATACACCTCCAAGTGAAAATGTGCAAATTGGGACCAAAGTGTTAATATTTTGTGTGGCCACCATTATTTTCCAGCACTGCCTTAACCCTCTTGGACATGGAGTTCACCAGAGCTTCACAGGTTGCCACTGGAGTCCTCTTCCACTCCTCCATGACGACATCACAGAGCTGGTGGATGTTAGAGACCTTGCGCTCCTCCACCTTCTGTTTGAGGATGCCCCACAGATGCTCAATAGGGTTTAGGTCTGGAGACATGCTTGGCCAGTCCATCACCTTTACCCTCAGCTTCTTTAGCAAGGCAGTGGTCATCTTGGAGGTGTGTTTGGGGTCGTTATCATGTTGGAATACTGCCCTGCGGCCCAGTCTCCGAAGGGAGGGGATAATGCTCTGCTTCAGTATGTCACAGTACATGTTGGCATTCATGGTTCCCTCAATGAATTGTAGCTCCTCAGTGCCGGAAGCACTCATGCAGCCCCAGACCATGACACTCCCACCACTATGCTTGACTGTAGGCAAGACACCTTTGTCTTTGTATTCCTCACCTGGTTGCCACCACAGACGCTTGACACCATCTGAACCAAATAAATTTATTTTAGTCTCATCAGACCACAGGACATGGTACCACTCATACGTCTATTTCCCAAAGACAACCTCTGGATATGACGCTGAGCACGTGCACTCAACTTCTTTGGTCAACCATGGCGAGGCCTGCTCTGAGTGGAACCTGTTCTGTTAAACTGCTGTATGGTTTTGGTCACCGTGCTTCAGCTCAGTTTTAGGACCTTGGCAATCTTCTTATAGCCTAGGCCATATTTATGTAGAGTAACAATTATTTTTTTCAGATCCTCAGAGAGTTTTTTGCCATGAGGTGCCATGTTGAACTTCCAGTGACCAGTATGAGAGAGAGAGAGCGATAACACCAAATTTAACACACCTGCTCCCCATTCACACCTGAGACCTTGTAACACTAACAAGTCACATGACACCGGGGAGGGAAAATGGCTAATTGGACCAGGAGTGTACTCACTTTTGTTGCCAGCGGTTTAGACATTAAAGGCTGTGTGTTGAGTTATTTTGAGGGGACAGCAAATTTAGACTGTTATACAAGCTGTACACTCACTACTTCACATTGTAGCAAAGTGTCATTTCTTCAGGGGTTACTTTAATAAAAAATTGAATGTATGCTCTTCGCCCCAAAATGAAAGGGTGGTTTGGGAGTCCCAGAGTTGACTAAATATGTTTAAGCCGAACAGTTAGCACAATTGATTTGTTTCCATTCCCAACATGCTAATAGTTTGTTGATGCAGAAGGACTCTTCCCTTCCTCCACCCACCCCAATTAGCCACTTGATGTGGCTCAAGGCCAAAGCCAGACCTGGTATACTATACCCAACGGTATCTTTTTCTCCTGGTTTATGGGATAGATTGGCAAATCAACATGGTTTTAAATCCCCCCCCCATACCCCTCTAGCCCCTTTGTTGGGCCATACCGTGTTCCCTCCAGGTCACAGTCCTCCCACTTTTGCATGGTGGACGAACAATATATTTATCCACCTTGCAGACTTCTGTGACCATAGAGGAATGTTATCAAAACAAGTTTTACAGGAGAAGTATCACCTTCCCACAAGGGAGCTATTTCTATACTCCCAAATTACCTAACTCCTGAACACCTTAAAGCGTACCAGTGACCTGATCTCTTCTACTCCAGTGGAGTATTTATGTAGGACTTTTTTACAAGCATATTGGTCACATATATATATTACTACACAAGAATTCCACTCAATTATCCTATATGGAAAGATGGGAACGGGGCTTGGGGGGGAAACGCTGGAAGGAGTGGAATGGGGGAAACTGGCTCAATTTAATTTTAAATCCTATATTAATACCTCATTGATTATGGCAAATTACAACGTTTTCTTATGGTGGTATTTAGTGCCAGTGCGCTTGGCATCCTTCATGCCGGGGGCCTCCTCCCGGTGTTTCCGCGGCTTCGGTCAGGACGGAATGGTCCTTCACACCTAGCGGACTTGTCTGAAAGTTAAGCAGTTTTGGATCGGCACATATAATTTCATCTATTCCCTCACTCGGGTGAACCAAACCAAAACCCCACAGCAGGCCCTTTTAGGCAGGCCGGTGGAGGGGATATCGGGATTTGTGAGACGCCTGATCGCATTCATCTTCACAGCAGCCAAGATTTGCACGGTTCTGGAAATCCCCTACAGTCCCCTGTGGTCCCCTTTAAACACCTAAAGGCCAGACTGACATGGATTATGATCAATGAACGCATGGCAGCTATTCTCCATGACAGGTTGGCCTACTTCATGAAAACATGGGATCCCAGGATGAAATACTTCTCAGGACCCTCCTGATCTGGACGAATAACAGATAGTGTAGATTGGCAGCAGACTGAGGTTGTGCCACATCCAAAATGTTAAAACTATACAAAAAAGGAGGGTTCCCCTAGTGGTGGACTTCACAGGCACATATAAAAGGGCGTAAAAGAGTATATAAAGTACAAAAAATTTAGTTTATATTATTTAATAAACTACATTTTTGTACTTTATATACTCTTTTACGCCCTTTTATATGTGCCTGTAAAGTCCACCACTAGGGGAACCCTCCTTTTTTGTATAGCCTGATCTGGACGAAGGAACACTTACACAGTACTAAGAGGGTGCACGTCTATTGTCTCTTCTCTTCCCCCCCCCCCCCCCTTTTTTATTCTCACGGCTTTCCTCTTCTTTCAACATTTTGGTCTAACCATCATGCCATTGTTGGTCCTGTGAGGCTTCTCTTTTATGTGAGCCTGAGATGTGTCAGTAAAAGCCCACAGAATTGCATGGGTTGTAGTTACCTAAATGCACCGTCATAATACAAATTTTATTGATGATTACGTTATTGTTGTTTCTAGTGTGTTTAGTTTTTTTTTTTTGCTGGTTACAGCCATGTTACCTGACCAAACTATAGGTGGTTACCTACTGTCTGTTTTTTGTTTTGTGAAACTTACCTGAAATCATCCCTATATGTCACGATTGACCAAGAAATGGATGCTCTACTTATTGTACCTTTCTGTTCATTTCTAATAAAAATTATTGGAATGAAAAACTGAATGTAAAATTTATAAAGTCAAGATATAAAGACAAATGAAAGGAAACATCACATCCGTGCTCAAGTGTAACAAGGTAGGACAAGGATTCTTGAGGGCAAGAAGGCTTATCAACCAGTAAAATCCATGTGGTGCTCAGAATCCACTTCAAGCTTTGAAGCCCTCTTCAGATTGGGGAAATCTATGATCCTGAACAGAAACAAACAAAAAGGGCGCACCAGCCTAGTGCATGATCACAAGCACCATTTATTAATATAAGTGTATAAAAATACTCAAAAAGGCTGTAGGTACATGGACACGTAATTAATTCTATAGTATGGTCTCCTGGTTCTCCAGGACCTGGATGATGAATATGGAAGACTTCATGACACAACACAAGAAGGCTAATGCATTTCAAGGGATATACCATCTTCCTTAGAGATCTGGGCTTATCTATTAATTTACTTTTATTAAAAAATTGTGCTTGAGATAATGCACTAGGCTGATGCGCCCTTTTTGTTTTTTTTTTTCTTCAAGATATACAGACAGCTGAAGTTGCAAGCAAGTCTTGACTTTTACCACAAAAGTTGACTCCTCGTGAGTCTCCCCTCCTCGTTGATGAGACTGCCCATCACATTAAAAGACCAACTGAGAATCATGGTGGGCAGAAGATGGCGGGGCTAAGCTCAACATTTCAACATCTGAAAATTATTTCAGCTGCCCGTATCTTTGGTCTACTGACGGTTTCGACAATGTGCTCTTTTCAGCATGTTTTTACATATGGATAGGTGTCTATCTCTGGAAAAAAATACAAGACCCTGCATACCCTTTCAGCCAGCAAGACAACTTCAAGTGTCAAAAGGTCTTAAAACGCTCCAGATGTTTACGATCTGTTCCTGTCAAACTGAATTTTTTTTTTAGGGTAAATATTCCCTTGGTGAGAACCTCAACCTGGGCATTTACTTCTACTAACCACTCTGCTCCTTGGAGCTGTTCACAGCCTGTGTTACCTAGTATATAGAAGAACAAAGAGGGGTGCACCAACCTACTGCAAAATCTTCAAACACTGTTTATTAAAAAAAGAGAAAATAGGCGATTATACCCACAAATCGATAAAAAGGACAAGCTCATCACAAATATCCAAATACAGAGTCTCCACAACCACAAAGTATACTTCTTCTATCCCGGGAAGAAGATGCCACACAGGTCTTCAGATAGTGACAACCTTCGAGGGGAGGGGGGGGGGGGGGGGGGGGGGGGGAGTCCCCCTTCATCAGAGCTATACCTATTCTGAGAATTGCCCTCCCTCTGATCCAACTGCAACTACACACACACACACAGGGACATATGATGGAGGTTACACGGTAAAGAATCATGTGGCAAGAGAATGTAGCCCCCAACAAGCATACTAAGAAACTTAAGTCAATTAGTTATTAGTTGATTACTGAAACACTTGCTAAGCTTAGTGGTTCAATGACTGACTTTATGATGAGGTGTTAGATGTGTTTTTTTTAGCAAATGCAAGTTTCAACATGTTAGCCCTATTGTAAATGAGGTAAAGCCACAGCAAGTACCCCCCAGTGAGAACTGCAGCTGACTGAAAGTGGTTGTAAACCCTTACACCACACTTTTTGCTACAGGTAAGCCTATAATAAGGCTTACCTGTAGCTACCCTGGATATCTCCTAAACCTGAACGGTTTAGGAGATATCCCCTGTATTTGCATGTGCCGACCTCCTTGGCACATGCAAACTGAAGCAATGGCACGTATGTGCCATTGCTTCAGTGAGTGTGCCGTTACCGGCGGCTCCCGTGCGCATGCGTGGGAGTGACGTCATCACGGTTCCGGACATTCAGCGCCGGAGCCTGCGATAACCGGGAGCGATGTCGGCTGCCGGAGCGGTGCATGATGACGGCTGCAGAGGCTTCGATCTCAGGTAAGTAATTTATAATGAGCTAGTATGCTATGCATACTAGCTCATTATGCCTTTGTCTTGCAGGTTTTTTTTTTTAGTCCTAGGGTTTACAACCATTCGAAAGACCCCTTTCACACTGAGGCACTTTTGTGCTAAAAAAATAAAAAAAAAAAAAAAAAAAGTGCCTGAAAAGCTCACGAAAACCTATTTCCATTAAGATCAATGAATGCTTTCACACTAATCCCCCGTACACACGGTCGGATTTTCCGACGGAAAATGTGTGATAGGACCCTGTTGTCGGAAATTCCGACCGTGTGTAGGCTCCATCACACATTTTCCGACCCACAAAGTTTGAGAGCAGGATATAAAATTTTCCGACAACAAAATCTTTTGTCGGAAATTCCGATCGTGTGTACACAAATCCGACGGACAAAGTGCCACGCATGCTCAGAATAAATAAAGGGATGAAAGCTATTGGCCACTGCCCCGTTTATAGTCCCGACGTACGTGTTTTACGTCACCACGTTCAGAATGATCGGATTTTCCGACAACTTTGTGTGACCGTGTGTATGCAAGACAAGTTTGAGCCAACATCCGTCGGAAAAAATCCTAGGATTTTGTTGTCGGAATGTCCGAACAAAGTCCGACCGTGTGTACGGGGTATGAGGCAGTGAAAAAAGTCCTGCAAACAGCATCTTTGGAGCATGTTTGGAGTGCTTAAAAAAGGGCCTCAAAAACACCCCTGTCCATTGAAATGAATGGGAAGCACTTCAAGAGCGCCTGAAAAGTGCACGAAAAGCGCTTCAAAAGCAACGCAAAATGGTTCTTTTGAGTCACATGACCGCAAAAAAAACACCCCCCAAAAGCTCAGCGAAACGCCCAACTTTTTATGGGCAGTTTTCGAGTGCCTCAGTGTAAAAGGGGTCAAAATGAAGGAAATGTTTGTGCCTCAACAACTGCGATGCAAAAAGCCTCCACGCCTGGAAAAGAGAATGCCACATCTCAGTAGAGCTCCCTGATCATCACTTGTGATGACAGAAATCAGAATACCCCATGTCCCATCAGAGGTTAAACGTCAGCTAAGTAAATGCATTACTTAGAGACGAACAGCGGTTTGGTGTTCAATATCCTGAAATATTCAGCATGTCTCTTCTCAAAAAGTAAACAGTGATTCAGATTTAATGAAGTATTTTACCTGGTAAGAACCTCATGCGGAGCGGCGAGGGTGGGAAAGAATACTACAAAACTCACTGCCGCAAGACCGGAAAATCGCTTGCAGCCAACAGGATTGTTTTTATTCTTCCACGATAAACATTTTCAAACTGGAGTAAAGCCGAATGTGCCGAGCTTACTCATTCTAAAGCCATTGTAGTTTTCATAGAAATTCTCTATGCAAGAGGCGGCATGAGACTCGAAGGATTCCTCCGCATCTTGGTTTACGTCTCATCTTCGCCTCCCAAATTAGATGTCAAAGTAAGGATCACTGTATACAAAGGTGACAGTTTGTTTATTGCTAATGGAAACATAGAAAGACATGAAGCTGCTTCAAAATGTTTTGGCAACGGTTTCTCTCCTGGTAACAATAATATATAATTGTTCAATCTCCCAAGGGAAAGGAGAAAAGTCTTCAGAGGCATATTAAAAACAAGTAAATCCTTTATTTGGCATTAACATAATGAGCATGTATGTATTTCAAAACTACGTTACAGTGGCTTATTATAAATTTGACTTAGACCACCCAAAACAAATACTTCAATTTTCAGTGGATGATGAAATACGTGCCATCTAAGGACACCTCTCTGGTGCTCCAATAGAGACGTTTTTTTGTCACAAGCAGCCACCAATATCCAAAGCAGCTCCAATTCATCAGTATCATTCTCCAGTGCCCACTGGTCTCCTGATTGCACTGACACCTATAGTCCTTAAGAAGAGGGTGCACCAACTCCCCGAAATGCACCGGCTTTAGTTTATAGACCACCAATGTGATTAAAAAACCCAATGATCATGTAATCTCTTCAAAATGCCTCACATCAAACCCCAGTAACGAGAGATCTCTTTGACTGGTTTGCTCAGAGTCCAAACTGCTTCTATCAACCAGGGGCTTTTCTTGCTGAACAAAATATTCCAGACTGTATCGTCACTATCTTGGAGATGTTGGAGACACATCTTCTGGCAGTACCCGCTTATATGCCCTCGCTGGCAGAAAGTTCAGAAGATGGCAAACCTACGGATTTTCGGCTTGAAAACCACCTGGGGCATTTTGATTGCATTTGACCCCTATGACAGACCTAACCAGGACAGTGGCTTTTGGAGGGGACTGCAGGGTAGCCTCTTGCCTACTGACTAAGGGCCCTTGCTTTTGAGGGGAATTTATTCTTGGGAGTTGTGTGCCTGGGGGAACCTTGGAGTGGTCTTGCTTCAGATTCGGATCCAGGACCAGGATACATATTTGGGGCCTTTGTGCCCAAACCAGCAGTGACTGCTTTAGACTGTGAGACTCAGAGTAATGTAAATATAATCAACCTGATACTGGGGTCTACTTCTATACTCTGTTTACTAAGGTGTCTACTTTCCACATTGTGTGCCTCCTAGGTGTGAATTCCCAATTGAGTCACCTATTGTTTCTGTCTGTCTGCTCATCTCTTGGAGATGTGATTAATATTGTGTCCACTTTACCTTGTTATCAAACTATTGTGGGATGTTATATGTTTATGTTGATTAGCTTACTGTTTAATTAATGTTTAAGTTTATGTTGGCTGTTGCTTAGCTATGCAAATTATATTCCTGTTTACACTTTGCATTGTTAGGGTGATCAGGCTCCACCTGATCTTGTGTGCTATATATTCTGTGTGAATTTACAATAAAGAGTTCGAGTTTGCACCTTCGCTAGTGCCATCTAGTCCTTGGGTGCTCAGCCATAATACCTAGTTCTTGGGTCCAGACTAGAGGAAGCTGTATCCTGACAGAAGCACTCAAGCTGGGTGCAGGAGGTTCCGTCACAACCCCGATGTCTAAACTCCGCTATAAGAAGTCACTTTTAGTTCACCTCATAAAACACAGCTAGGGTTTGTGAAGCTCAAAAGTGGAAGTGTACTGAGCCCCCCTCGCAAGGTCAATGGTATGCTGTAATTGAGGAGAGTCAACTGATGAAGGAACTTACTGCAACCTTGAAGTGAAGAGAGGAACAGCAGCGGAAGATTTGATTTTACGGGTTGCCTTTTCTTAATGGCTATGATTAAGGTTTATTGCCAAAACGTGTAAGCCACTGTACTATGTACACTTCACTCAATGTAACAAAGTGACTTTTTCGGAAGGACGAGTGTCTAGCTCTTCACCTTATATCTCCATGTTCCATTACTTTCGGGAAGACTTTCTGAGCAGGAGCACCATCAGCCCACCTTCGTGGGGAATCTGGGCATTGCAGTTCTCTTCTCATCACATTTTCTTGTTCCCAAGACGCTACTGATGGGTAGATTTGATTAGTTTGAGTGCCTGGGACCTCCGCTGGGGGGAAATGCACTTGTGCATACTTCATTAGTTCATGCTATGCTTCTTTGTCTCTCTCCCCCCCCCCCCATCCCCTTTTTATTTATTCTTCTCCCCTCTTTTCCTTTCCTGTATTTCTTTCTTCTCTCTTCTTTGTTCTTTTGTAGAGTTTTTTATTTTTGGTTTGCTTATCATAAATGAGACAATTATGGGTCCTCTCATGCAAAAGCCCAGCTAGGTGGGGGGGGGGGGTAGTATTTTGTGATCTTACATCCTATATGTTTGCATAGGTGACTTGTCGTTTTGTATAGTCTATTGTCAGTTATGATTCTGTATTATGAATTATATTGCTGCTCTGGTCAACTACTTGGGGGGGGGGGGTATTGTGTATTGATGTTGTCACTACTCTGTATTGTACGGCTTTGTGGTAGGATTCCATAAAAGTCTACATTAAAAAAAAAAAAAAAAAAAAAACCTGACCCACTTTTGGAAGAAAATCATAACTGCATTCTTCATAAAGTAAATGAAAAATTCCAACAGGGATATTGAGACAGATAAATGGCCACAACATAATGGACACAAAATAGTTCACTGGGTTTTCTCCTCTTTTGCCTCTGAATCTTTTCCCATTACTGACTTACTTGAAATGCCTTGCTCTGCACAGTGTCTTAGTGTGAAGACATCTTGGTAAAGGCAGCACTTTGCTTCCTCATGTCAGAGCTGCCCCCTTGATGACTGTTAGGGTAATATTCAAGGAGCAGCCAAAGCGTTTTAGAAAGCACAAATCCACAGAAACAGTGAAGAAAAAGCAGTAAGCACTTTCAGGTACAGCTTTCTCTCCAGCAAGGAGAACAATGAGAAGCACGGAAGTGGACATCACCAAATCTCACCTAAATTCTCACGAGACTAGTGACAGCATTGCTTTAAATCAGGGGTGTCCAACATTTTGACCTTCCTTGGCCACATTGGAAGAGGAGGAATTGTTTTGGCTAAGGATAGCCGATGAGCGGAAAAAGTTAAGTCATTGATATAGATAATGTATCTAAGGAATAACATTTTCATTTTTTTTGTAATTTTTTTTATTATAAAAAGTAAAAGAGGGCAACATAAAACCATTGTGATATCTGACACAGTTTTTTTTTATAAACTAACGCATCAATATCAGTTTGGATGGATGGAGTAGAAATTCTTAAGGTGCTCATCAAATATTTGGGTTCCAATATTGCCCTTTGTGTGCTTCATCCTTTAAAAAAGTTAGGCACAAATATAGATGCTGCTGAAAACTGATGACATGATTAAAGTGGTTCTAAGGCTTTTTTTTATTTTTGTATTAAAATAACAATATCTATACTTACCTTCTCTGTGCAATGCTTTTGCACAGAGCAGCCCCGATCCTCTTTTTCTGGGGTCCCTTGCCAGCGCTCCAGGCTTCTCCTCTTCATCGGGTGCCCCCACGAAAAGCCACGTTCCATGGGGGGGAACTGTACATGCATGCTCCCAAGCCCTGCTGCTGCATCCGTTGACACAGACAACAGGACTCGGCCTGGCTCCCGTCTCACATGATTTGATTGACAGCAGCGGGACCATTGGCTCCCGCTGCTATCAGTCTGTCCAGTGAGGAGAAGGACAGCAGCAGGAGCCGCTGTGCTCATGCACATCGCTGGATCGGATCGGGCTCAGGTATGGAAAAGGGGGAGGTCTCAGGGGGAGCTCAAGTACAGAAGGTTTTTCACCTTAATGCATAGAATGCATTAAGGTGAAAAACCTTAAGGCTTTTGAACCACTTTTTCTTTGACAGCATGTTTTCGTTAAGGGCCCTTTCACACTGGGGTGGGGGTGGCGTCGGCGGTAAAACGCCGCCATTATTAGCGGCGTTTTACCGTCGGTATTGGGCCACTAGCGGGGGGGGTTTTACCCCCCGCTAGCGGCCGAGAAAGGGTTAAATACCACCGCAAAGCGCCACTGCAGAGGCGCTTTGCCGGCTGTATACCGCTCCTGCCCATTGAAATCAATGGGACGCGCGGCTATACAGCCGGCAAAGCGCCTCTGCAGTGGCGCTTTGCGGTGGTATTTAACCCTTTCTCGGCCACTAGCGGGGGGGGTTTTACCCCCCGCTAGCGGCCGAGAAAGGGTTAAATACCACCGCAAAGCGCCACTGCAGAGGCGCTTTGCCGGCTGTATAGCCGCGCGTCCCATTGATTTCAATGGGCAGGAGCGGTATACACTCCGCTCCTTCACCGCTCCGAAGATGCTGCTAGCAGGACTTTTTATCCCGTCCTGCTAGCGTACCGCTCCAGTGTGAAAGCCCTCGGGGCTTTCACACTGGAATGAAAGCAGCTGCACTTTCGGGTCGGTTTGCAGGCGCTATTATTAGCGCAATAGCGCCTGCAAACCGCCCCAGTGTGAAAGGGCTTTAAGTGCAAACGCATTTAACAAATTTAAAAAAAAACTAAATTTTTAGGTTTACGATTTTGTGTTGGTCTGCATTCATAGCTGTCTGAGGACCCTTGAGCTGCAAGTTGGACACCCCCGCTTTAAATGATATCACATTGCAAATACATCGCAAGGAGGCTACAGAACAGTAATGCCTAGGCATTTCTGCTATTTTGCAGTAGGACTTCAAGAAAAAAAGTATATTTTTCAGGATTCAGCACTTTTTCATGTTCCCTATAACCACAGGCATACACAGGGGGGGCTGGCGGGGGTGCCTGGGCACTCCCTAATCACTCCATGCACTAGCACCATCCAGTGTATCATCCAGTGTCCAGAAGTGTGCAGGGCAAACGGGACCTGAGGGAAGGGGGGCCCACTGTGCCCTGTCACGCACTGCCCACCCTGAGTAATCCATATCTGCAGGTAATCCATGTCTCCCCCCCCCCCCCCCATCCCCTCTCTATCTCTCACCCTCCCTTCTCTCTCTCTCTCCCCCCCTTCCTGTTTTTTCTCTCATCCCCCCTCTCTCACACCCCCCTCACCGCCTCTGTCTCCCTCTGACCAATCCTACCATAAGATGTAAAATGTGTTAAACGTTAAAAAACCTCTTTAAAAAGAGTGTGTCTCTGAATATATATATATATATATATATATATATATATATATATATATATATATATATATATATATATATATATATATATATACACACACACACACACACACACACACACACACACACACACGCTTGTGTTTGAGTTATGGTGGTGCACACCCTAATGCAATATAGCTTGCACACCCCTATGCCTATAACATAACCAAGCTTCACTTTTTGATCTCGGGTCAAAACAGCACACAAATGGACCAGAGAGAGGTTTAACAAACTTGCGTTTAGGAGTATGGTGATAGCGAGAACGCTGATGTTAGTGGACAACAAGACAGTTCACTGCATGTCATACTTTCAGACAAGCAAACTAAAATACAAGGAGCTGGCAATGAGGAAGGAGTATGAGCAGCAATGCTTTAATGCTCGCAAAATATTTTTTTTTTCTTAAACGATGAACAGACTTGGTGTTAAATAACAATGTGGCACATTTTTTTTTTTTTTTTTCGCAGCAACGTGCCACAATCTTTTTTTTCCAGTAGGAACACCACTTCATGAAACTTTCCCCCTCATGTAGGCCGCAGTGTGAAAGCATTCTACAACTGTCATGACTCATTTGGGAAAAGTGATGAAGCTTGTGGCTGAACAGATGCATAAAATGTCACTCGCTTCGGGCAGCGTGTCACAAGGGACTGTGCGCTTGCTTCACTGCGACTGCTCCTGTGCGCTTGCTTCACTGCGACTGCCCCTGGCCACAGAGGGGCATAAATACTCTCCAGCAAAAGTGATGTGTAGCAAAGTGTAGCACTACCCCCTGCAGGGGTTGCTGGTAACTGGCTCTCCTACTCCTGCACAGCCAGGCAACACTCATTCTCCGCTTGCATCCAGACACAAGAAGTCAGTCCCCTTGACTTTGTTTATATGTTTTATTAGGGGCAACATCTTGGATGAGTGAAGTGATTTATGGGATGCCCAACTTGAATCAAGAACAAAACAGGGGAAAACTTCCTTCCTTTGTACAAAAAGATCCCAGACTGCCATCTCTTCTTTACTCACACAGTCCTTAGTGGATTTAGAAGTCCATTACAGACTAGGAGCTTTCAGCCCCTCTTGGAAATAGCACAAAAACTTGAGGCAAACTGCACGCAGGAGTGTATCCTCTCCTTGTGTAGATCTGCTCCCAGCTACACTGCTTGCAGCCACTACCAGCCCTCCTGGCTGCTTCTAAAGATCTCCCAGGGCAAGGTAATAAAAGGGTTAAGGACAGCGCTGTTCTTTTTGAAAGATTGGTATATATGGGAGTCTCCCCCCTTGAACGTCCCTGGGTGCGCAATGTACTCACTCTATCCTTCATGCTCCTGCTGCTTTTCAGGCAGGATTCCATGTCAAACCCCTCTGCTGAGTGGGTCCCCCTAAACCAGCCTGAGCCCAGTTACCCCTAGACCTAGGATACCCTTCCTAGGCCGCCCACAGTCTCCTCAACACTCCATCTTCCACCCAACTCCCCTGCCAGCATGGCTCATCCATATTAGAGGGCTGGCTCAGCAACCCTGCCAGGCCCACTGCCTGGGGTTTGGCCAAGCTCCCATAAGTATGCAGATCAACCCTCCTGGCCTCTGCCCTCTAGCTTCTAGAAGTTTCTCCAAACACCCCAAACCAGGAGGAGGCACCAGAGACCTGCCTGTATGAGTCATCCAGCCTGACCTGCAATAAACCCTGATTCCAGACTCACACACCATGAGTCTAATAAATTTGCCTGTACTTAAGAACTAGCACACTAGAGGGTGCAACACAAATACACTTCTATAAGTGTTCCCTGTGCAGTTAAAGATGTGTGTAAGTTAATTACAGATGTGTGTAAGTTTTAATTCTGTTCAGCCAGTCATATGACCCAGGCATCCCTTCTCCTACAGCTGGTTCCCTAATCTCCAGTGCAGATAAACAAACACCTTAGTCAAAGACCTTCCCCAATTGACTGATGGTACAATGAAGGAGCAGCAGATTGAGGACATAATTCCTGTGCACTACCCCCCTGTTGTTGTATATACAATGTTAGACTGACACTGCTGCTCTGCCTACTGCTCTACATTGGATTGCTGAAAGCTAAATTGAAGATAGAATTCGGGTCATTCGTTAAAAAGTTATTAGTAATATTTAAAAATAATAATGCACTAATCTTTTTTTTGGGAGTCCATTGAGGGACACAGGACAATAGAAATTCTTTGACATGTGGGTTATACTGCCACCTAAAGGAAATTTGGACACAGGCAACAAATGTCATGCCTCAGTTTTGTGAGCAAGTGGTGTCCCTCTGTGGACTTTTATGCTAAGTACAGAAATCTTATTGTCGATTGAGGGACAGAGGATGTAGACATAATTGGACATGATGTGGGATATCCAATTAGGTCCAACTGAGGAGTGGGCTACCACTGAAGTATCCTTCAGATGAAGTAAAATTCCGCAAGAGTATGAGAAGGAATCAAGGCCTGAACAATGGCTGGATGGAGACGAGTCAACCAATATGGAGATGATCAGCACCAAGGAGATGACACTACGGATTAATCTGATGTTCTAGACAAGGACAGATAATTACATGGGAAAAAAAACTAGAACTTGAAAGAGCAATGGGCCTCAACCAGCAGAGGAGACAACAACCAGTCACCTTATGGACAAAAAGCAGGTGGACAACAACTACTACAAAGGAGAAAAACTCAGACCAACAGACCCAGGTGGTCAACAAAAGAAACAAAATGCCTAAGCCTAGCAAACCTAACTCTTGACCTCAAGAAAGGAAGCGGATACAAACTAGATATACCTAAAATAGCAGCCAACTAGTACAGTAACAGTAACACAACCTTAACCCTCTACTTCAGGGAGAGGGAAGTCCAAATATAAAGGATGTCATCTGAGAGAAAAGTACTCCCTAAAGAGACAGGTATGGATATTAGAGCCCTTTGAATGGGAAATCCTAAACAGCAAGAGGAATATAATCCTAAATCCTTTAAAAAGGAGAAGTAAAGGTGATTGACATCACCTATATAAAAAGGTAGGCAGAGGTGATCATTCACTGTATTGCCAACTGACAAATAAAGGGAATAGAAAAATAAAAGGAGTTCTTCCACTTCACAGCCAAACATGTTTGAGGATGAGATAGCCATACCTGACCGAGTATTAAAGAGATGACTCTAGGAATAGGAAAAAACTTGCAAAGGACAGCATGCACTGTAGAGGTGCTAGGGTGAGGACCCGCTCCCCCTCCCCCTTATGAGTCTTAGTTAAAAATAAGCACAAAATATATAGTAAGAGGAACTATCTTCCAAGGACCTGGTCCCATGAAGACCTCTGGATTTACAATATCCTACAAGGGGGAAGTATACAGCAGAATAAAAGTATGCAGCCTGTAGACGCTCTGGGGAGGTATAGAATTTATAAGTGAAGATGCTTTCTTTTGAGAAGGAAGAAGGCCAACAGAGACTCGAAGAGCGTAGAGGAAAAGTACAGTTCCCACTCTGACTAAAGCAAAATAGAAGGAGAAAACCTAAGGGATAGAGGGATAGCACAAGAAAAGAGGACCATGAGCCATGGGGAGAGTTCCTAGATAATTCTAGAAATTCCCTAAAAAAAGGGAATTGGAAGAATCTGACACACTCAAGGACAGTAGACAATGAAAGAAAGTGTGTTTGCAGGGACTGTGAGTGTCAAGTGCACTGACTCATTTTGGTGAGGGTGTCTAGAGAATTCTACAATAGCGAAGCAAGGAAATAGGTGGCACTTGATAGAATCCAATAGTCCGCGTCATCAGTAGAGAGTAAAAACTGCCAAAGTACACTGAAGAGTCTGGTTTCAGAGAGGAGTGGGATTGGTCTCTATAGAACAAGGAAACCATGAAATTCCTACAAAGCTTAGACTTGGAGTACTTTGTAACTTATCGGGTTAGTGCCCATTTCTCTGTGCAGTGCTTCTAGGACAGACCAGATAATCTCACTCTGATGGCTCTGACCAATCAGAATCCATCTGGTCCATCCTGGAAGTGTTGCACAAAGAAGAGGGAGAAGAGTGAGAATTTCAAATCAGACTATTGGACCCGCAACGTGGTGTTGTGGAAAATTTTATATTAATGTATTGTCATAAGAGTCTCCCAGTGTCTGTCCTCTTGCAGCCTGCTCTAAAGAGCTGACTGGGGTAGACTGACGCTGGTTGAGATCCGTTTGGTAGTGAAAAGATCTTTGGGGATGTAGAGAAATGTTTGCGGAGTGGGGACGTGTCCGCCAGCTCAGGGCCCCTGTGCGATGCACAGAACGATCGTCTGGTGGAGGTGTGTTCGCTCTGCAAAGACATTATCGGTTTAACGAGTGTGCTCTCATGTTGACCCTGTGTGCCTGATCAACACATTTTTGGCCCAATGAGTGTACGCCTGCCGATAATCTCTCGTCCACAAAAGACAGTAGAATAATCCAGGTATACATTGTTCTCTGGAACAATGTATAATAGGGATTTCTATCTACGGAAATATGGGAGTCTTTTGGGTTGTTCTGGTTGGAGACAGAGTTAATGTTTGAAAGCCATGTGGCTTCTAAAAGCATGCATGCACCCTGTCTCTGCTCAGACACACCCATAAGACTCCTGTAGTCATTGTTCATTGGTTGTTGCGTTTTCCTGTGTTGTTAAATCCTTATATGGTCATTCACATCCTGTGAGGTCATATCCTGTGAGGTCACAAGCTTTGCAAGAGGTGTTTGGCTGTTGGAAGCTGAACCCTCGAGTTTTTTGGGACTTCCTGTTATGCTAATAAAGAGTCAGCACACGGCTGAGGAGGCAGTGTGATCTTGGAACTGGAAACGTAAGCATGTGTTTTGTTTAGTTGGATGGCTGGGGCACACACCAGAGGATGGATACGATCAAAAGGTGAGATGCATTTATATCATTAGACGAAATTGTTATTATTATGAGAAACAGGAGATTTGGCTGTGCGCAGCCGAATTTCCATAACAGTGGGTGCTGACAGCACAGGATCGCTGGAGTTAAGTACAGAAGGGACCAGGGGATGGGGAGGGTGTATGGTGTTAGTTAACCTTTACATTTTTTTTTTCTGTAAAGGTTAAATAACACTTGAATAGAAAAGGATTATCCTGTGAATATATATATATATATATATATATATATATATATATATATATATATATATATATATATATGAGTGTGGTAATAAATGGCATAACACTCTCAGAAAAATTCCCACCAGGGTATGGATCAGATATTCCAGAATGCAGGGGCACTCGGGCAATTCTTTAAAAAAGCACAATGGGATGAAACAATGCCAGAGGAGGGAGCAAAAGAAAAAAAAACCTTAATGAAAAACCCTTACAATGGAGCTACAGGAGAAACTGGAGACTCAAAAAACTGCTAGGATACAAGGTAATAAAGATCCAGCAGGACCCCTGTACAGTTTCAAGCAGTCCCTCTGGGATTGGGCTTGAGTCCTAATGTTCATTAAGATAGAGACTGTTCATTATATAGTTTTTGCTAAATATTATAATTGCCACTTGTTGATGTCTTGCTTGCTCAATCCATGAGCCCCTTTCACTTTATGCTTTATTGTATGCTGGTCAATTATTGGCATTATACTATGTCCTTTGTTTATATTGTCTTTTTTGTTCTCTCCTTGTTATGAAAAAGGAAAAAAAAAAAAAAAAAATTCACGTAGGAGGTGAGCAGGTTAAACAGAGGATTTTTGGAAATGAAATCTGTAGTTTAGGATGACAGTAGGCTGTGAACATCTATGGAGGTACTGTTGAAGAGGCAGATGAAGGGGTTGTCCTGCACCACCTACAGACCTTTTGCGTTGAAGTAGGTGTAAACTCCAACCATCTGAGGAAACTGGAATGGTATTGCCCTAGACAGAGCCAAAGAGACATCTACCCTTAAAAGGTTGAGTAAATGAAATTTTTCTTTTGGGAATATTTGGAAAGGACAGAAACCAGGTACTGTTAAAGAAACAGATGAAGAATGGGATCGTTCTGTCTCATCTACAGACTTTCTGCACTTTAGTAGTTGTACCATCTGACCATCAGAGGGTATTGGAAATTACATTTCCCAGGAGGAGATATCTACTCTTACATGGGTGAGTAAATTAAATGTTCCATTTGAGAGTCTTCATCATGCCAGGCATGAAGCCAAAAGCATCCTACACATGTGGACGGACATTACGCCCAAGCAAGACACAAGCTTATATGCTTGCAAGAGACCATCACAGCTATATCAAAGTGCTTTAGACATGTGTTCCACAAGCTCCAGGGTATGAGGGTTTGACTTTGAGGTCGAGCAGTCTCTTCTAAAAGTGGTAATCCACTCTGACATGGATGCACAAATCTGGGTAATCATCAGTACAAGTAAGACAGTTACACCAGATAGCTTGAGCAGATCTTGGGATAGAATCTAACTGATAGCCAATTAAATCCCCAAAAGGTAAGATCATCATCAACCTGTTTGATTGTATGATCATTAAGGTGGATGACTGAAACATCTAGAGCGGGCACTTATCAACAAATTACTAGTCAATGTAAAAATCGCTCCTTCACATCATCAGGAGGGAGCCATGACTTTACAGGTTGTTTCCAGTCCTCATACAGAAAGGTTTTACAAACAGAATGTAACAGGAAGGTCTGTGTAGCCACAGCTTTAAAATACCCAATGCCTGTAACAGAAAGCTGATCCCCTGATCTCCTAAGTGCACGTTAGGCTACACTGAGACATATGGGGAACTGAAATATAGGCTCTTCGGGAGATGGCTGTGAAGCCTCCGAGTCACAGATGGCAATAGGGGGTCTCAGGTAAACTTAAGGGTGGGGGCCCTATACCAGGCTCCGTTGAAGGAGGTGCCAGAGCGCACTTGGCTTGTGAGCAGATTGTTGCATTAATTGCGCACACATCGAAAAAAAAAAATGTAAATAGAAAAATGTCTTGTGGAAGCATGTGAGGTCCCAACCTCATGCTGTGGAGCTGTACTAGGGCTCCGGGGAGGACAGTCCTATAGCAGTGTTTCTCAACCTTTTTTTAGTCAAGACACCCTTTAAAAATTATGGACAGTCTCAAGGCACCCCATTCTAAAATGTAAAAACTATTATAATAGTGTAGCAACATCCACAAGTCCAAGTAGGACACCCAACGTTGTAATTTATTCTTCCAAAGCAAAATACACTTTTGTAAACTAGTACTGGCTAGTATTCCAATGTTTCACTTCTTCCTCAGTTTTTCTCCATCACTCAGCTGAGTCCCCGAAGCTGATGGAGAGGAGCAGGGGAGGGTCAAACAAGGATGCTATGCAGGCGACTGACATCCTCCTTATCAAGTGATGATGCCATCGGTTGTTACGACGCCGGCAGCTAAAAGGTTGTAATGTTGCACAATTAAAACCCGTGACCCCTTTCACACTGAGGAGCTTGAAAACTGCCCATAAAGCGTTGGGCGCTTTTGAGGCGTAAGTGGTGCGCTTTAATGTCACGTGACTCAAGAGAACCTATGTGTGTGATTATATGTCAGTATTACATTGTATATCCCTGTATGTTGCAGTCATTCAGGTGCTTATCTAATAGTTTCTTGAAGCTATCGATGCCCCCTGCTGAGACCACCGCCTGTGGAAGGGAATTCCACATCCTTGCCACTCTTACAGTAAAGAACCCTCTACGTAGTTTAAGGTTAAACATCTTTTCTTCTAATTTTAATGAGTGGCCACAAGTTTTGTTAAACTCTCTTCTGCGAAAAAGTTTTATTCCTATTGTGGGGTCACCGGTATTTGTATATTGAAATCATATCCCCTCTCAAGCGTCTCTTCTCCAGAGAGAATAAGTTCAGTGCTCGCAACCTTTCCTCATAACTAATATCCTCCAGACCCTTTATTAGCTTTGTTGCCCTTCTTTGTACTCGCTCTATTTCATCCTTCCTGAGGATTGGTGCCCAGAACTGGACAGCATACTCCAGGTGCGGCCGGACCAGAGTCTTGTAGAGCGGGAGAATTATCGTTTTATCTCTGGAGTTGATCCCCTTTTTAATGCATGCCAATATTCTGTTTGCTTTGTTAGCAGCAGCTTGGCATTGCATGCCATTGCTGAGCCTATCATCTACTAGGACCCCCAGGTCCTTTTCCATCCTAGATTCCCCCAGAGGTTCTCCCCCCAGTGTATAGATTGCATTCATATTTTTGCCACCCAAATGCATTATTTTACATTTTTCTACATTGAACCTCATTTGCCATGTAGTTGCCCACCCCATTAATTTGTTCAGATCTTTTTTGCAAGGTTTCCACATCCTGCGGAGAAGTTATTGCCCTGCTTAGCTTAGTATCGTCTGCAAATACAGAGAATGAACCGTTTATCCCATCGTCCAGGTCGTTTACGAACAAATTAAATATAATTGGTCCCAGCACAGAACCCTGGGGAACCCCACTACCCACCCCTGTCCATTCTGAGTACTCCCCATTTATCACCACCCTCTGAACTCGCCCTTGTAGCCAGTTTTCAATCCATGTACTCACCCTATGGTCCATGCCAACGGACCTTATTTTGTACAGTAAACGTTTATGGGGAACTGTGTCAAATGCTTTTGCAAAATCCAGATACACCACGTCTACGGGCCTTCCTTTATCTAGATGGCAACTCATCTCCTCGTAGAAGGTTAATAGATTGGTTTGGCAAGAACGATTCTTCATGAATCCATGCTGATTACTGCTAATTATACCGTTCTCATTACTAAAATCTTGTATATAGTCTATAGTCCGCTTGGGCACTCTGGTTGAAAAAAGGCTGCCCTATAGTAATGGGTGTCCCTAAAGCTGTAGTGCAAGCTTCAATTCCTTCTGGGAAAACTGGGAATTTGCTCCCATCAACAATAGAGAAGTATGGACTTAGGATATCCATAGCAGCTGGACTGTTCTCTGAACCCGTTTGCAAAAACATGCTGCACCGTGTAGCGAAGAACAAAATAGGTCCAAAGTGAGGGAAGGTCTCATGTATTTACAAATCCAAGCAGGTGGTGCTGCTGAGGGTCACAGGGAGATTGAAGTGACCATGCCACTGTAGACGGGCATGGGAATTAGACTGGAGATGGTCAGTAAGGTATCGGAGAAGCAGAAGCCACAACAGAAAGGTTCTGGTTCTTTACTGAAAGGTGGGAAAGGAACGCAGAGCGCATGCATGCAATTCTCAACCTGGGTGATGACTTCAACGCTCAGTTCCCCGACCCATAACTGTCAATAGGCCAAGACAGTGTTGGCAGGATAATTGAAAAATGGATCAACTGTGAGGTAGTGCTTTAGTCCGAATGGTCTTTCTTACTGTGCGAGTTAAATAACTATAAACGTTTCAACAGGTTTCAAAGTTATTGGTAGAGTTTCTTTACAACATTGCTTTGTGGATTGTTTATAGGCTTATATGCCATGTTTTTATGAACCCAATTTTAACATGTACGGTATAAATAAAGATATATATATATATTTTTTTTTATATATTCTCATTTTGTCTACCATGTTGAGCCCTTGAGGTCCGGTTGCTTAGACGGGTTCTGGTTTCACTGGTCCCGCATCTTTTGTTTTGGGATGTGGCTTTTAGCCAAAAATGTACTATTTTCGATTATTAGAGCCACTGTAACCCAGCCAAGGTGAGGGCAGCTGACAGAATCCATCCATTCTATCAGCTGCACCCACATTAATAAAGGTTATGCTGATAGCCTGAATCCAGGCTGTTCAGCAAACTCCACCTTGACCAACTCACAAATGATTTAAAAAACCCTGAAAAAGAGGGGGCACCCCCCAAAACATGGTGGCAGCATCTGACTTTCTTGTTCAGTAAATACAATATTATTTCCTAGCAAGATTAAAAATTTTACTAGGTGCTCCCAGCTACATGCCAATGATTTGATGCTCCAACGAGAGATTCCTCCATTGTGATCAGAGAGGAAGCAGCCTAGGACTTTAAATTAGGTCTAAAAATAACAGACTGCCATAACCGACTGAGCTCTTCTAAGGAGAACACCCCTTTTTTTTGGATTAAAAAAAACTAACACTCTTCATTCCTATTGGTCCAGCACTACCACCCATCTACTAGTTTCTGTGTGAGTCAAGTTGTCAGGAACCGGTGTGACCAGAAATACGTGTGGACTGCCACAGAGTAACCAACCACAGGTAAAGTGTAAATAATATAAAATTTATTAAAAGATAAGTGGATAACACAAAGAAAACGCACCTCCAGTATAACAAACAGTGTAACCCAACCAGCGAACCAAAATAAACAGTGAACACACAATAAACGACTGCCTAAATCAAATATATACAGATAATGTGAAAACCAGATTGTAAACGTAACAGAGCCAGGGTCATACACGGCAGAGGGAGCTGGGAACGAGGCAGGAGACGGAATGAGCGGGTAGGGAGGGATCAGGCTGCAGGGTCGGGGTCAGGGTCCAGGAACAGGAGACGGGATGCAGGCTTCAGGAACACAGATCAGGGGCACATGGAGAAAATACCAAGGCAATGTGTAACAGCATGCACCAGGTTTAAATACACTTCCTGCAATCAGCATCAGGCGATACCTGATTGCAAGAGGATGATGTCAGCTTCTGACTGCTGAGACACCCGCTGGTGGACACTGGAACTGCAGCCTAAAGATCTGGGAGCCACAGTGCCACCAGCAGGTGAATCCTTTCCTGACCGTCAGCTTCTGACTGCTGAGAGACACCCACTGGTGGACACTGGAACTGCAGCCTAAAGATCTGGGAGCCACAGTGCCACCAGCAGGTGAATCCTTTCCTGACCGTCAGCTTCTGACTGCTGAGAGACACCCACTGGTGGACACCAGAACTGCAGCCCATAGATCTGGGGGGTACAGCGCCACCAGGAGGTGAATCCTTTCATTACACAAGTAAGGCCTCATGCATCCTGCAGCTGGTAAACAGGCGTTTTTAATGGGGAATCATTTCATTGCAAATGGTCAGAAATAATTCCTTATTGAAAACGCTTCTAAGACCCCTTTCACACTGGGGCTGCCCATGCGTTCGTGGTAAAGCACTGCTCGTTTTAGCTGTGCTTTACCGTTGTTATAGCGGCACTTTTCGGCCGCTAGTGGGCGCTTTTAACCCCCGCTAGCGGATGAAAAAAGGGTTAAAAATGCCTGTGTTGCGGCGGCACTTCGGAAGCACTTCTTAGGCGCCTCGGAAGCGGTGCCCATTCACTCCAATGGGCAGGGGTGTTTTGGGTGCGCTGTATATGGCGCTCCCAAACAGCCCCAAAGATGCTGCTTGCAGGACTTTTTCTAACATCCCGCAAGCGCACCGCCCCCAGTGTGAAAGCACTCGGGCTTTCACATCCGGGCGGCATGGGAGGCAGTTTTCAGGCGCTATTTCTAGCACTATTCAGTGTGAAAGGGGTCTAAACTAAAATGCTCATTAACGCCCCTAAACGCGGCATGTAAAAGTGGCAAAACTGACATTTTTTCATGACGGTTACTAGCTGTTAAGTTACATTGTTTAGAAGAGGTTTTCAAAGGTCCAGTGTACATGAAGCCTAAGGGCCCTTTCACACTGGGGCGGGGGCGGCGGTAAAGCACTGCTATTGTAAGCGGCGATTTACCGTCGGTATTCGGCCACTAGCGGGGCGGTTTTTCCCCACGCTAGTGGCTGAGAAAAGGTTAAAAAACCACTGCAAAGCGCCTCTGCAGAGGCGCTTTGCCGGCGGTATAGCCGCACTGTCCCATTGATTTCAATGGGCAGGAGCAGTGAAGGAGCGGTATACACTCCGCTCCTTCACCACTCCGAAGATGCTTCTAGCAGGACTTTTTTTTCCGTCCTGCTAGCGCACCGCTCCAGTGTGAAAGCCCCGAGGGCTTTCACACTGGAGAGACAGCAGCGCCACTTTCGGGACGGTTTGCAGGCGCTATTATTAGCGCAATAGCGCCCGCAAACCGCTCCAGTGTGAAAGGGCCCCAACCCTTCCTCCCTTAAACCTACCTGTTGCCACTGACTGAAAAGAATAATGGAAAAAAAACAGCAAGGTGAGCATGGACTGAAGGTGACAAAAAGACATATGCAACACCAACACACAATCAAGCTGCTGTCAGCCTGCTAACATTTTTATTATCTATAGGACCACTTCATGCTAATGCCATCTACATTTAAAACAGAAACATGTACCTGAATTGTATAGGTTCTGGACTCAGCTGAAAGTCAGGAGGAGTATTGCTCCACACAGAGATGAAGACAACTTGAAAATGAAACTACGATGTGTTTTTTTTTCTGAATGAAGATGGTTGATGAGTAGACCGAGCTGGGATACTGCGAACTGAGAAACCAAGCCATAGAGGAGGGAGCTAGTATAGCCTTAACAGAAAAAATAAAAAAAAATAAAACAATGTTAACATGAGTAGAATGCACACGCAATAACTTTTAATATTTTATTTCAGCAACCAAATAGCCCCTTTCATTGTCCTGGGAAATATGGATGTATGTAAAAGAAAACTGGATTGGTTTCTCTGGGTGTAAGGGGGGGACCCGTTCTTCAGACACTGACGAATAAGACCCTACATTTTTAGCACGCCAATCCAACATTTTTAAAAATGGGCCAAGAATTCCATTATACCACCATTTTATTGTTTTTTTTTTTTAGCATTGTTAAGGATCAGATTCAGGGTTTATTTCTCTCTGCATCCCTCTTGAGGATGTTTCCACAGGAGCTGATGGAATGCCTTCCTTAAAGTAATTGTAAACGATCACGAAATGAAAGGCAAAACATTTTTGTATAGATATAAAAATACATTATAAATACCTTTTTAAATATTATAAATACCTTTTTTCCCCACTTTTTTTGAAACGTGATCACATTTTCTTTGTTCTCAGTTGCATAAGAGCTGGGGGGCGGGGAGAAGCAGCAGCACACTGATCTTCCCCAGTGAATGGCTGTGTAGCGGGGGCGTGTCAGGACAAGTCTGATCATTGGAAGAGAGCGCACCGAGTTCCCAGCAAAGCTAGGGAACTGACCACGCTGTGTTCTCCTGCTTAGTGTGGTCAGTTTTTCAATAGGAAAGCAAGGGCACTGGCAGGAACACCAGGGATTTGACACACAGGAAGCAATGCAAAGGGAACAGGATACTTTCTCCTACATGGTACAGCAGCCACATATCAGGAATATGAAGCATTGGGGTAACGAACGCTTTAATCTTTGCATTAGTCGTTCATTGTTTTAGTGCGATCACAACATTTTTCATCAGTCTGCGTTTTATGTGAAGCCGAGGCAGAAATATCTTTGGCGGTTCATCATTAAGGGATTCACGTGCAATGTCTTTTTGTCCTGGAACCAAATTCTTTTGGATTGGCCAAATCTATTTAATGTAATGCGACTCTCTTGCACGACTGTCCCATTTGAATATAAAAACAACAGTTCAAGATGCATTCCAAGCAGCAGAGCCACTACTTTTATATCTCCACAACTATTCCAGTTGTACTTGGTGTACCGGATGTGCTGCAACAATAGTTGTTGGTTTCGTATGTTTTCTTTCATGTGTACAGCATAGCCAACAGGTATTAAAAATACAGAAGATTTCTACTGTATCAAACAGTGCGTGATCGCTTTGATTACAAGTTATTTTCATGATTAAGAACCAAAAATCATTAGGAGTACACCAAAAAGTGTTCAGGAAGCAAAATCTTTTGCATCCAGTGTTACTATATACATTTAGAAGAAATACACAAAACACACCAAGATTCAAGGAAGAATACACGTGACTCTTGCATAGCTCCCAACTGTCCCGAATTTCAAGGGACTGTCCCTGATTTGGAACAATGTCCCTTTGTCCCTCATTCCCCCTCATTTGTCCCTCATTTTAGTCTGATCTATACAGTTGCATATAAAATGCACTATTTATCTTTCAAAAAGTGTTTCCCAGTGCTAAACCATTCATCCACTCTCTAAATTGCTGCATTTGTAAATTTAAAAAGCCAATATAAAAGGAATAGTAGTGGTAAAAAAAACAAACAAAAAAAACCCCCCCAAAAAACGCGTGTTTAACCACTTAAGGACGGGAAGGATCTACCCCCTTCATGACCGGGCCATTTTTTGCGATTCGGCACTGTGTCGATTTAACTGACAATAGCGCGGTTGTGCGATGATGTACCCAAACAAATTGCTTTCTTTTTTTTCCCACAAATAGAGCTTTCTTTTGGAGGTATTTGACCACCTCTGCGGTTTTTATTTTTGCGCTATAAACAAAAATACAGCAAACATTTTGAAAAAAAAAAACAAAAAACAATTTTTTACTTTTTGCTATAATAAATAAATAGAAAACTAATTTCTTCCTCAGTTCAGGCCAATATGTATTTCTTCTACATATTTTTGTTTGTTAAAAAAAAAAATAAAAATAAAATCGCAATAAGCGTATATTGATTGGTTTACGCAAAAGTTATAGTGTCTACAAAATAGGGAAAATATTTGGCAGTTTTTTTTATTTACATTTTTTTTTTTTTTTACTAGTAATGGCGGGCGATCTGTGATTTTTAGCGGGACTGTGACATTGCGGCAGACAGATCGGACACTTTTTTTGGGACCAGTGACATTTATACAGCGATCAGTGCTATAAAAATGCACGGATTACTGTATAAATGTCACTGGCAGGGAAGGGGTTAACACCAGGGGGGCGATCAAAGGGTTAAATGTGCTACCTGGGAGCTGTTTCTAACTGTATGGGGGCTTGGCTGACAGGAGGAGGAGAGAGATCGCTGTTCCTAATCACTAGGAACAGACGATCACTCTCAGCTCCCCTGTCAGAATGGTGATCCGCCGTGTTTACATTGACAGATCCCCGTCCTGCCTCTGTGTGGAGCGATCGCGGGTGGCTGGCGGTCATCGCGTCCCCAAGGCACGCGCACGTGCTTCGGGGTCACGCCACGGGCACGCGGGCCTGCTATATCTATGACACAAAGCGATCTGCGATGATGGCGATTCGCGTAATAGAGCCAACCTGCCACAGTACAACTGCAGCGGTTGGTATTTAAGTGGTTAACTAATCGTTTTTGGGTTTTTTTTGGTATAATTCTCCTTTAAAGAGGGTGTGCCCTATCCCTACATAGTTTTGCTAATAGGTGTCCCTCGTTCTCATCTCAAAAAAGTTGGGAGGTATGCTCTTGTATTAAGAAAGTTTATGCTTAATGCAAAGTTCAGCTTTAAAATATAAAGTCACCGGCGATGTAGAAAGGAAACCATTATTCCAAAAAGGTAAAAAAAATAAAAAATAAAAATAAAATAAAATATGATAAGTGGTACAGATTTAAAATCAGTTTTAATATTTCAACACATCACCTACAAAATTATAGATCTGTGACATCTGAGAAGTGTTGTTTGTGGCGGTTAGATGGGAAAACAATGATGCGGCGGGCAAGGACTCTACCTCCTGAACCAATTTGGCACTTTTCAATGTTTATAAGAAGAATGATTGAGGGCTTTCTATGGTGTGGAGAGGGGAGGGTGGGCATATGATAAAAGCTCCTATGTTACAGCGGAGAAAAAATAAAAACTGAAAAACAACATGTGATCCATTTTTCTATCTGGATACTCACAAATTGCTGCTGACACTCAGAACACTGGAAGCCGGGCTGAACTGGTATTGTGCCCTCTCTTCGCTCGCTATCTCGCTTATTAATAGCTAAAGTGCTGCTGGTAATAATAACGAGGAATTCAGATGTTTAAATATACATAATTGCCTCATTTTATTCACCGGTTTGGTAAATCAACCTTGAGCAAGTTTTTTTTTTTTTTTTCTTCACTACAAATTTGCTGGCCCTTAAGGCCCCTTTCACATTGGCCCATCTGATCAGGTCCACCGTACAGTCTCACGGACCCCCTCCAGTGTCTTCTAGGGTGTGGAGGATGACACCCGCCGCCATCAGATCCGGTCCTGCCAAAAACAGACAGATGGGAGCCCTATTCCCCATCTGTCTGGCGGATCGGATGGAAACGGACTCGCGGTCCGTTTCTATCGCATTGCCCATGGAGTACAGGGGGCTCTGCATAGCGGCGGCGGACGCATGGATTCCAAATGCGTTTTTTTTTTTTCCTAGAAGCACATGTCTAATTGGCTTTAAAAAAAGGGTGGCCTCAGAGTACTGCGCCCTGAGCCCATCCAGTCGTGTGATAATAGCGATTTAATATTTCGCTATTGTCTCCCTGTTTCTCCTCCCGGCCAAATCAGGAAGCTGGTCCTGAGACCCGATTGGCCAGGGAGTCTCAGGACTCACTTCCTGTTTGACCAGGAGGAGAAGCAACGCCCCCCCCCCGGAGCTTGGAAGAGTCAGGGAGCATCTCAGCCAGCGGTACTCTCCAGCCAGGACGCGGCTCCCTCTTCACCCACATCCAGCCTTCCCCGGCTTAGAGGGAGGAGGAGGGGAGATCAGAGTATCATCCGAGGCAAGGAGGCCCCTGATCACCGCATCTCTATCCGTCCAGCTCCCACGTCTTTCTGTTCGACTCCTGCGCGGGGGGGGGGCGGACATTGGTTTGCCAAACCCCCCCCCAAAGTATTGAGCACCAGCCACCACTGTCTGTCATCCACCTGCTCAGCGGGCATCAGTGGAAAGATCCCCCCTCTGAGCAAGCGATGTTCTGCTTTAAGAGACACAAAAAAAAAAAAAAAAGTGATCAGAAACTACATTGGTGCCCAAACCCAGACAACATGGAGGGTATATGGAACCACAATTGGTTTATCGGGTGTAACACTGCCATGACTTGAAAGTCTCGCGATTGCACAGCCGCGATATCAGGGAATGCCTGTGTAAACTTGAGGCCTATGGACCTCAACTCGCATCAAAGTCGGACCAAAGTAGTGCAGGGACTACTATGAAGTCGCACAGATATGAATGGTACTCGTTGGAAAATCATGGGGGGTACAGCTTGTCATGCGACTTTGCAGTCCCAAGTCCCAGGACAAGTCGCACAAGTGTGAAAGGGGCCTAATGGGCACAAGACCAAACAACATACTACTTGTAAAAACGTACAGCGTTTTTTTTTTTTTTAAACTGATAAAATACTCAATCTAGGTGATAAAGTTTGAATTTTTTTCAACTTGAACCAAAATCACATGAATTGTGCCCAATACTGACAGTATTTTAGTCTTCCCCAGGGAGGGAGTATACATAATAATTACCATAGAATGTTACCTGCCCAAAGTGTTTCAAGGCTTGCTCTCCCTCAGATAAATTTATAAAACTCTGGGGCAAATCGTTAGACACTCCAGGGTTGATTTTCTTACAATTGGTTAGGGATAGGTAGTTAAGGTGTAGCACAAAAATGGGACTCTCCCCCCCCCCCCTTTTTTTTCCTCTTGGAATTGGAGGGGAATAATAAATTACTTGCAGTGTCAGGACAAGATCATCCAGTGCCCAGGGCAAAAATGGCAAATTTCACCCCCCCCCCCCCCTTCATTATGTGTGAGCTTATGAGGAGGACGTGGGAGAGAGAGCACAGCTCACACCTCTTCCCGGCTCTCCCCTTCTCTCCTTGCCACTTTCCGTGCTGGGCTGACAGAAGTAGTGATGCCGCTGTCACTACTCATATCAGCCTTATTGTAGAAGGAACTTGCAGCACCTCCATCCCTACAAATACATGCTGCACCCAGGACAGCCGCGCCCCTTCTGCCCAGCCCTTGTCCCGTCCCTGAGTACACGGAAACTAATAGCTGGAAGTTTGTAAGATCACCACACGTATACAAGGGGTGATCGGATATACTGCACATGGAGGTTTTAATAATTATTTAACACTAAATGGAATATAGGGAATTGTGGAGATAATTAGAGAGTCATAAACATATGTTATATTTATAAAATGGGTAAGTTATAAGGGTTGTAGAGAATAAATGTGTGTATATATATATATATATATATATATATATATATATATATATATATATATATATATATATATATATATATATATATATATATATATACACACACACACACATATACATACACATACATACAGTATCTCACAAAAGTGAGTACACCCCTGACATTTTTGTAAATATTTTATTCTATCTTTTCATGTGACAACACTGAAGAAATGACACTTTACTACAATGTAAAGTAGTGAGTGTACAGCTTGTATAACAGTGTAAATTTGCTGTCCCCTCAAAATAACTCAACACACAGCCATTAATGTCTAAACCGCTGGCTACAAAAGTGAGTACACCCCTAAATGAAAATGTCCAAATTGGGCCCAATTAGCCATTTTCCCTCCCCGGTGTCATGTGACTCGTTAGTGTTACAAGGTCTCAGGTGTGAATGGGGAGAAGGTGTGTTAAATTTGGTGTCATCGCTCTCACTCTCTCATACTGGTCACTGGAAGTTCAGCATGGCACCTCATGGCAAAGAACTGTGGGGATCTGAAAAGAAAAAATTGTTGCTCTACATAAAGATGGCCTAGGCTATAAGAAGTGTGTCAAGACCCTGAAACTGAACTGCAGCACGGTGGCCAAGACCATACAGCGGTTTAACAGGACAGGTTCCACTCAGAACAGACCTCGCCATGGTCCACCAAGGAAGTTGAGTGCACGTGATCAGCGTCATATCCAGAGGTTGTCTTTGGGAAATAGACATATGAGTGCTGCCAGCATTGCTGCAGAGGTTGAAGGGGTGGGGGGTCAGCCTGTCAGTGCTCAGACCATGCGCCGTACACTGCATCAAATTGGTCTGCATGGCTGTCATCCCAGAAGGAAGCCTCTTCTAGAGATTATACATAAGAAAGCCTGCAGTTTGCTGAAGACAAGCAGACTAAGGACATGGATTACTGGAACCATGTCCTGTGGTCTGCTGAGACCAAGATAAACTTATGTGGTTCTGATGGTGTCAAGCGTGTGTGGGGGCAACCAGGTGAGGAGTACAAAGACAAGTGTGTCTTGCCTACAGTCAAGCATGGTGGTGTGAGTGTCATGGTCTGGGGCTGCATGAGTGCCATGAATGCCAACATGTGTTGTGACATACTGAAGCAGAGCATGATCCCCTCCCTTCGGAGACTGGGCTGTAGGGCAGTATTCCAATATGACAACGACCCCAAACACACCTCCAAGACGACCACTGCCTTGCTAAAGAAGCTGAGGGTAAAGATGATGGACTGGCCAAGCATGTCTCCAGACCTAAACTCTATTGATCATCTGTGGGGCATCCTCAAACGGAAGGTGGAGGAGCGCAAGGTCTCTAACATCCACCAGCTCTGTGATGTCATCATGGAGAAGTGGAAGAGGACTCCAGTGGCAACCTGTGAAGCTCTGGTGACCTCCATGCCCAAGAGGGTTAAGGCAGTGCTGGAAAATAATGGTGGCCACAGAAAATATTGACACTTTGGGCCCAATTTGGACATTTTCACTTAGGGGTGTACTCACTTTTGTTGCCAGCGGTTTAGACATTAATGGCTGTGTGTTGAGTTATTTTGAGGGGACAGCAAATTTACACTGTTATACAAGCTGTACACTCACTACTTTACATTGTAGCAAAGTGTCATTTCTTCAGTGTTGTCACATGAAAAGATAGAAGAAAATATTCACAAATATGTGAGGGGTGTACTCACTTTTGTGAGATACTGTGTGTATATATGCCGATATTACTGGATTCCAGGACAGGTAAGTGTCCTAATATTAAAAGTCAGCAGCTACAGTATGTGTAGCTGCTGAATTTTAATTTTTTGCTGAGGGGGGCGGAACTCGGCTGCTTTAACGAGTGCCTGTCAAAAGGTGCAGCTGCTCATATTAACCCCCGGGAGTATCTGGGAGAAGAGAACCACCAGTACAAGGGACATTCTTCATTCATGGGAAGTACTGGCTCTTAAACATTCCAGAAACCTGCACAAGGAATAATACCTTTACCAGATTTCAGTACACAGCTGCTAGACTTCGTAGTCATAAATAAATGCAGTTAAAGTGGTTGTAAAAGCAGAAGGTTTTTTATCTATGCATTAAGATAAAAAACCTTCTATGTGCAGCAGCCCCCCTCATACTTACCTGAGCCCATCTCCATCCAGCGATATTGCATGAGAGACTCAGTTGCCCGGGATTCTCCCTCCTGATTGGCTGAGACACAGCAGCAGGTGCTATTGGCATCTACAGTTGTGCTCATAAGTTTACATACCCTGGCAGAATTTATGATTTCTTGGCCATTTTTCAGAGAATATGAATGAGAACACAAAAACATTTCTTTCACTCATGGTTAGTGTTTGGCTTTAGCCATTTATTATCAATCAACTGTGTTTACTCTTTTTAAATCCTAATCACAACAGAAACTATCCAAATGACCCTGATCAAAAGTTTACATACCCTTGTGATTTTGGCCTGATAACATGCACACAAGTTGACACAAAGGGGTTTGAATGGCTATTAAAAGGTAATCATCCTCACCTGTGATCGGTTTGCTTTTAATTAGTGTGTGTGTATAAAAGGTCAATGAGTTTCTGGACTCCGGACAGACCCTTGCATCTTTCATCCAGTGCTGCACTGACGTTTCTGGATTCTAAGTCATGGGGAAAGCAAAAGAATTGTCAAAGGATCTGTGGGAAAAGGTAGTTGAACTGTATAAAACAGGAAAGGGATATAAAAAGATATCCAAGGAATTGAGAATGCCAATCAGCAGTGTTCAAACTCTAATCAAGAAGTGGAAAATGAGGGGTTCTGTTGAAACCAAACCACGGTCAGGTAGACCAACTAAAAATTCAGCCACAACTGCCAGGAAAATTATTAGGGATGCAAAGAAAACCCCACAAATAACTTCAGGTGAAATACAGGACTCTCTGAAAACATGTGGTGTGGCTGTTTCAAGATGCACAATAAGGAGGCACTTGAAGAAAGATGGGCTGCATGGTCGAGTCACCAGAAGAAAGCCATTACTACGAAAATGCCACAAAGTATCCCACTTACAATACGCCAAACAGTACAGAGACAAGCCTCAAACCTTCTGGCACAAAGTCATTTGGAGTGATGAGACCAAAATTGAGCTTTCTGGCTACAACCATAAACACTACATTTGGTGAGGAGTCAACAAGGCCTATGATGAAAGGTCCACCATTCCTACTGTGAAACCGCTGATGTTTTGGGGATGTGTGAGCTACAAAAGGCACAGCCAATTTGGTCAAAATTGATGGCAAGATGAATGCAGTATGTTATCAAAAAATACTGGAGGAACATTTGTATTCATCAGCCAGGAAGCTGCACAAGGAGCGTTCTTGGACATTCTAACATGACAATGATCCAAAACACAAGGCTAAGTTGACCTATCATTGGCTACAGCAGAACAAAGTGAAGGTTCTGGAGGGGCTATCTCAGTCTCCTGACCTCAATATCATTGAGCCACTCTGGGGAGATCTCAAAAGTGCAGTTCTTGCAAGACAACCCAAGAATTTACAGGAACTGGAGGCTTTTTGCCAAGAGGAATGGGCAGCTTTACCATCTGAGAAGATAAAGAGCCTCATCCACAAATACCACAAAAGACTTCAAACTGTCATTGATGTTAAAGGGGGCAATACACGGATTTAAGAACTGGGGTATGTAAACTTTTGATCAGGGTCATTTGGGTAGTTTCTGTTGCGATTGTGATTTAAAAAGAGTAAACACAGTTGATTGATAATAAAGGTCTTCAGCCAAACACTAACCATGAGTGAAAGGAAAGTTTTTGTGTTATCATTCATATTCTCTGAAAAATGGCCAAGAAATCATCAATTCTGCCAGGGTATGTAAACTTATGAGCACAACTGTATCAAAGTCAGTGAGCCAATGAGGAGAGAGAGAGAGAGAGAGAAGGCGGGGCTGAGCCATGGCTCAGTGTCTGAATAGACACACAGAGCAGTGGCTCGGGTGCTTCCATAGCAAGCTGCTTGCTGTGGGGGGCATTTGGCAGGAGGGAGGGGCCAGGAGGGCCGGCGGGGGACCTGAGAAGAGAAGGATCGGGGCTGCTCTGTGCAAAACCACTGCACAGAGCAGGTAAGTACAACATGTTTGTTATTATTAAACAAAAACAAAAAAAAACAAGAGATTTTAGTTGTCACTTTAACCGCTTGCCGACCAGCCGCCATCATTATACTATAGCAGGTTGGCATGGCTGTAGGTGTACGTCAGCCACTTTAAGACCCCTTTCACACTGAGGTGCTTTACAGGCGCTATAGCACGAAAAATACTGCCTGCAAATTGCCTGTAAAGCGCCTCTCTCTGAGGGTTTTCACACTGGAGTGGAGCGGTGGCAGGACATCAAAAAAAGTCCTGCAAGCCACATCTTTGAGGCGCTTTAGGAGTGGTGTATACACCCGCGTTCGCTCCACAGAGAGCCAGAGCGGGGATCTGTCAATGTAAACACACAGATCCCTGTTCTGTCAGGGGAGTAGAGAGCAATCGTCTGTTCCTAGTGCTCTCTCTCCCCAGTCAGTCCACACCCCCCCAGTTAGAAACACCTCCCTAGGGAACACATTTAACCCCTTGATCGCCCCTTCCCTGCCAGTGTCATTTATACAGTAATCAATGGCTATTTTTAGCTCTGATCGCAGTATAAATGTCAATGGTCCCAAAAAAGTGTCAAAAGTGTCTGATCTGTCCGCCGCAATGTCGCAGTCCTGCTAAAAATCGCAGATCATCGCCATTACTAGTAAAAAAAATAATAATAAAAATGGCATAAATCTATCCCCTATTTTGTAGACGCTATAACTTTTGTGAAAAACCAATCAATATACGCTTATTGCAATTTTTTTTTACCAAAAAATATGGAGAAGAATACATATTGGCATAAACTGATGAAGACATTTTTTATTTTTTTTTATTATTTTTTGGGGGATATTTATTATAGCAAAAAGTAAATATATATTTTTTTCAAAATTGACGCTTTTTTTTTTTTGTTTATAGCGCAAAAAATAAAAACCGCAGAGGTGATCAAATACCACCAAAAGGAAGCTCCATTTGTGGGGGAAAAAAAAAGGACGTCGATTTGTTTGGGTACAGCACCACACGACTGGGCAATTGTCAGCTAAAGCAACACACGATCGCAAAAATTGGCCTAGTCATTGAGGGGGCAAATTTTTCCAGGGCTGAAGTGGTTTATTGGGATAAGTAAACACTATAGAGCAGGAGTAGGCAACCTTTTGAGCACAGTGTGGCAAAAAACGTTTTCAAAGAAATTGAGCGTGTCGATTTTATAACAAAACAACTTCACATTCTCAATCACGAAAAAGGATTTTTTTTTATAAAGTAAATGCTGTAAACTACTTTAGTAGTGAGAAATTAACATCCTGCACTCTCACACCTCAGATCAGCCCCAATTCCTGCAACTCCACACTTCAGATCACTGCCCCCCCTGCTCATCTGCCCCACCACTGTAACCCCCTGCTCATCTGTCCTAGCACTCTGCTCTTCTGTCCTGCCACTGTACCACCATCCTCATCTGCCCCACCACTGTACCCACGTTCTCATCTGCCCTACCACTATACCCCCTGCACATCTGTCCCACCACTGTACCCCCTGCTCTTCTGCCCCACCACTGTACCCCCTGCAACCCCCTGCTCATGTGTTTCACCAATGTACCTCCTTTCTCCTCTGCACCCCTCTGCTCATCTGTCCCACCGCTGAACCCCCTTCTCATCCCTCCCACCACTGTACTTCCTGCACATCTGCCACACCACGGTACCCCCTTGCTCTTCTGTCCCACCACTGTAACCCCCCTGCTCATCTGTCCCATCAATGTACCCCCTTCCCCTTTTGTCATCTGCCTCACCACTGTACCCCCCTGCTCATCTGCCCCATCAGTGTACCCCCTTTTCTCATGTGCCCCACCACTGTACTCCCTCTGCTCATCTGCCCCATCAATGTACCCCCTTTTCTCATCTGCCCCACCACTGTACTCCCCCTGCTCATCTGCCCAATCAATGTACCTCCTTTTCTCATCTGCCCCACCACTGCACCTCCCTGCACATCTGGTCCACCGTCGTATCCCCATACTCTTCTGTCTCACTACTGAATCACCTTCTCATCTGTCCTCACTGAACCCATCTTGTTATCTGCCCCACCACTGTAACCCGCTTTCTCGTCTGCCCCACCAATGTACCTCCTGCACATCTGTATCACATTTGTACTCTGCTCTTCTGCCCCACCTCTATTCCCCCTGCTCTCCTGCCCCACCACTGTAACCACCTGCTCATCTGTCCCACCAATACACCTCCTTTCGCATCTGCCCCACTGCTCTACCCCCTTCTCATCTGGCCCAACACTGAACCCCCTTCTCATCTGCCTCAACACTGAACCCCCTTCTCATCTGCCCCAACACTGAACCCCCTTCTCATCTGCCCCAACACTGAACCCCCTTCTCATCTGCCCCAACACTGAACCCCCTTCTCATCTGCCTCAGCACTGAACCCCCTTTCTCATCTGCTCCAACACTGTACCCCCCTGCTCTTCTGTGCCACTGCTGAACCCCCCTTCTCATCTCTTCCATCACTGTACCTCCCTGCACATCTGCCCCACCGCTGTACCCTGCTTCTCATATGTCCCACCTCTGAACCCCCCCTGCTCATTTTCCCTACCACTGTACCCTCCTGCTAATCTGCCTCACTGCTGTACCCTCTTCTCATCTATGATATGCGCGATATGCAGAGTCGTTGCTGATCCAACTCTCATATCCAGCCTACGTGCTTGTATGTAATAATAATAATATGTGATGTAAGTGATGTATGGGATGTAAGTGATGTATGGGATGTATGCGACGTCACATACAAGCATCTGGAATGGATGCGCAATGATGAGTGTGGCGTTCTGCGCCACAGGAAAAGTTGGGTGTGATTTTCATTGCGCTGAATACTGGCTGTGTGGCTTAAAGGGACACAGAGTGTCGGGGTTCAGTAGTAAGTGACGCAAAGGTTCAGGAATAATTTTAAAAAGGTTCCCAGAAGCTCAACAGTAATTCCACAAACTGTCACCTGATTGGGGTTTTCTCAATCACAGCGAAATCCCTTCTTTCTGAGATTGGTAGTGGCAACCAATCGAGTCATTTTCTACCAGATGGTGGGCGGGGCTAGCAGGACTGCGATTGGCTTTAGCATTGGCCAATGACAGTCCTCCTCCACCTGGTAACAGGGACTGACCCCCCCCCCTTAGCAGAACTGCACCCAATCTCTTCCCCATCACAAAAGCTGACGATGGCAGCTACAGCAAAGTTAGAGAACCAAACAATGTTTCCCATCTTTTACAATGTGTGGGGGGCGCAGTGCCTCCCCCTCAGTGCGGTGCGGGGAATTCTGAAATTGGAATGCATTAGTGTCTCACTGACACTTCCCTCCACTGCTCTGCTGATGGGGGAAGGAGTCGAGTGCCGGAAAAAAAGAGGCTTCGCGTGCCACTTACGGCACCAGTGCCGGGAGTTGCCTACACCTGATATAGAGGGATATGCTTTGTTCATATTTCATGTCTGAGGTTTACAACCACTTTAACCCAGATGGACACTGGCGGTAAAAGCGCCTTGAGGCGATTTAGTTCGCATATGCAGCGCTATACAAGTTATTCTTTCATTCAACGTATATACAGCAACACACTGCAACAGCATGAAATAGAGAAAATAGTTTGAATGCTTGTGTACAATCTCCATGATGATCCGATATTGCCAGATTTTCATGGCTTTATTTGTCATATCTAGTACGGCTATCGACCACTCTTTACAACCCACTGTAGCTGACGAGCTGTGTTCTATAGGGACATGGAGGTCGGCTGTAGTAGACAAAGCGCAGCAGATTTCCATGAGATCAACACTTCCTAAAAAGTGTTGGTTTCTGCGGAGACTTTGGGAAGGATATTGCTCTGGGTTTGATCTGCATTTGTGTATGTGTGTGGGGAGCAGATGTATTTACTTTCTTCATGCGCAGGGAGCTCTGCCATTTGAATTTCAGCAACAGAATGCTTCAAATCTGATCTCCAGCCTTCCTTTTAGTCTAGCCCAGTTGTACAGCGTCCTCTCCCTATATTGAAATGGCTTATTCTGATTTTACTGCACGCTGTGAGCTTCTCGCAATGTGCATTAAAAGCTGCAACAAGTCAAAAGCCAACTTCATTTCCTGGCTGGAGAATGTCCAGCATCATGCGGCTCTTTCCTCCCCAGCCTAACTGTCCCTGGCCCGCCCCTTTTATTTATTGGATTTCAGTTCTTTCATGGGGGTTAAGGGGTAGATGTATTAACCACTTAAAGACCGTCCACCGCACATATACCTGTGGCAGAGCGGCTCTATTGCACGAAACAATGCACCTATACGTCGTTTCGTGTAACAGATACAGGGCGCGCGTGGCTCGGGAGCCGATGTGCGTGCCCCGCGGCCTCAATGTCCGCCGGCCACCTGCGATCACTGCTCACAGAGGAAGAACTGGGATCTGCTTATGTGAACAAGGCGGGTCCCCGTTATGACAGGGGAGGAGAGAGAGATCAGCTGTTCCTAGTGATGAGGAACAGCGATCTCGCTCTGCTCCCAGTCAGTCCATCCCCCTGACAGTTAGAAAGCACCTCCCTAGGAAACACTTAACCCCTTCCATTTATACATTGATCATAATAATAATAATAATACTACATTTTATTTATAGTGAGCTTTTAATCCAAAGATCTCAAAGTGCTACATCTTAAAAAAAGAAAAATTGAACAACAATTTATACAATGAAACAAACAACTAAAATGGACAAAAGGCTTTGCTAAAAAGAAATGTCTTAAGTCCTTTTTTAAAACAGTCAGTAGATTGAGGAGCCCTCAAGGTTTTATTGCACTGATCACTGTATTGGTGTCACTGGGGGTCAGATTTGTCTGCCGCAATGTCGCAGTCCCTCTAAAAAAAATCACTGATTCCCTCCATTACTAGTAAAAACAATAAATAAAAATGTAAAAAAAAGTCCCTAAGGCCCCTTTCACACTGGAGCGGTTTTCAGGCGGTATTCCGCTAAAAATACCACCTGAAAACCGCCCCTAAACAGCCTCCGCTGTTTGTTCAGTGTGAAAGCCCGAGGGCTTTCACACTGAAGCGGTGCGCAGGCAGGGCGGTGAAAAAAGTCCTGCAAACCGCTTTTTTGGAGCGGTGAAGGAGCGGTGTATTCACCGCTCCTTCACCGCTCCTGCCCATTGAAATCAATGGGACAGCGCGGCTATACCGCGGTAATACCGCGGCTATAGCCGCACTGTACGAGCGGATTTAACCCTTTTTCGGCCGCCAGCGGGGGTTAAAACCGAACTGCTAGCGGCCGAATACCGCTGCAAGAACGACGGTACAGCAGCGCTAAAAATAGTGCTGTTGTACCGCCGACGTCCCCACCGCCCCAGTGTGAAAGGGGCCTTAATCTTTCCCCTATTTTGTAGACGCTATAACTTTTGTGCAAACCAATCATACGCTTATTGGGATTTTTTTACCAAAAATATGTAGAATACATATTGGCCTAAACTGATGAAAACATTTTTTTTTTTTTTTACATTTTTTTTATTGGATATGTATTATAGCAAAAAGTAAAAAATATATTTTTTTCTTTTTTTAAATTGTTGCTGTTATTTTGTTTATACGCAAAAAATAAAAAAACTGCAGAGATGATCAAATGATCATCATCCGTTTACAGCTGCATCAGTCAACATCCAATTTTTTTTTTTTTTTAAACGGATCGAAGCCCATTTTTATTCCATTAAAAAAATTGAATGGACGAAAAATGGATGTAAAACAAAAACAGTCTGTTTTTGCATTGGTAGTGGATGTAAAAAAAAACAAACAAAAAAAAACCTGATAAACTGAGGAGCAACTGATAATTGGGGATGGGCTCAGGGTATGTTAAGATCCTAGTCTCAACCCACCTGAGCAATCCCGCCAGGAAGCCGTCACTGCACACAGCCAATCATGAGCAGCCTAGTCGGGGCGTGTATGTGCAGCTGCGGGCCGGAAAATGCCTCACTGCCTATGATTGGTGCTGTGCAGTGAAGGCTTCCTGGTGGGAATGCTCAGGTGGGTTGGGACTACGATCCGAACACGCCTGAGCCCATCCCTACGTATGATAAACTGATGAGCAACCGATGACCAATCGATGTAAACTTCATCCGTTTTTTACTTTGAAAAAAAAAAGTGCCAGAACTGATGAAATGAGGCCCGCGTGTGTGAAAACGGGCCTTAGAAGGACTGGGGCAAAAAGCCCTAAAAACACAAGTCTGCTCCGTGTTTCTAAGTAAACCCCCCGCCCCCCCCCCACCCATTTTTTTAAATAAACATAGCTTTCCAAATTTGCTGTACTTGAAATTCATATTTAAATGCAAAGTGTATGCTTAGTGTGTTTACACACAGAGAATACAAAAAGCATGCTTTATGTTCAATCCAGTGATCGTATCACGAGTCTGCTTAGCAAGTTCCTGAATCCCATATAACTCCAAATTCCACAATCTGCTGGAAAGTACCGAGATAGCATCACAAATCTTTAAACACATAGAAGAGAGGAAAATTCGTTTTAGGGAGTTTTAAAAATTCTACCTTAAGATTTCTTTTTAACCTTTTGCGCATCTCAAAAAAATAATAAAGCTATCGAATAGTAAAATAAAAAAAAAAATGGAAAATCATGAAATAAAATAGTATATAGTTTAGTTGTTTCTTCATTGGTATAAGAGGAGTATGGTAGGGTAAAGCCAGCCCCTGACTTCTTATATATGTCTTGAATACTCAAACACACCATCATTTTTATCTCTGTTCCTGCTTATGTAGGAGGCCAAGCAGAGAAATTTCAGAGGGCCCAGGAGAAAACTGTTGGATGGCTTAAAGGGTAACTCCACATTCATGGGAAAAAATAGCAAATAAAATAAAATAATAATAATAATAATAATAATAATAATAATAATAATATAGTGTATGTGTAGCACCCTGCTAGGAATGATAGTGCCCATTTGTTGAGAGTAGGTAAATTTCCAGGCTTGGCATGGGTGTGTTTCTGTGATCTGGGTTGGGAGTGATTTAGAAGAGAGCTGGGTGACTCACAGGTTGTGTCACTGGGACCTCCCACTTCTTTCCAGAATCTTCTGGAAAGAGAGGTGGAGCCACCTGGGGTATTCTGAGGAGCCCTGACCAATCCGCAATCTGGATTGCCAGGGGGCAGGCCTCCTTAAAATACCCAGGGTCAGCCCAGCTGGGGAGGAGTTGATCAGGTGGAAGATGGAGTGATAAGCAGTCAGGGCCTTTAAGGGAGCTCCCCAGTCTGGGGGGGGGGGGGGTGACCTTGGGCCTGGGCTTGGGTGAGGAAGGGACCCTCTTACAACCCACAGAGGTGTCCTGACCAGGAGGCACAGGAGGAGCAAGAGAGGACAGAGGGAGAACACTGCCGGGCAAGTCTCCAGAAGTTCCACAGAGACAGCCAAGAGGGCTGGTGAGTGCTCACACCATCGGGAGGACTGGGAGGCACGCCTGAGATGGAGCAGTCTGGGATGGGTGCAAAGCCAGTCTGGAGGATGGTGGTGGCACGGGCAGAGGAAAGGGGCAGCTGCAGCCAGGAGGGCTGGCGGTGCCTGAAGAGGTGGTACTGGGAGCAGTAGCCACAGGGACAGCTAGAACTGGAACTTTCTATTTTTGCTACACCATAGGGGCCTGTGGTTCCTGCCTGCAAAGGGCATCTGCTTTAGGCCTGGCTGAGCCAGTGTCAGGCCTACAGTCTTAGCTGGTCCAGGAAGTGCAAGCAAGTGATGTGCTGGAGGAGTGATAGTCTGCATACAAGGAAGTGCAGGAGGAGAAGAGGAGATTGTATATACCGTGGTGTATATAGTTGGTCCCAAATTTTGATCATCAATAACCTAGACATCTCACAAGTTTCCTATCCCTATGCAAGTTAAATTCCCCTCAATAAAATACAAAAAAACAAGTGCAAGGACTGCTTTTATGTCTCTGGATGCTTGAAAAGTGTGTGCCTGGCTGGGCATGGTGACAGACCAACTATTACACTCAGCAGCCTCTACGGGGGGTACCGCTAAATATGCAATTGCGACACAAGTCATATTGTAATTGAATATTATTAAAAATTACCTTTCCAATCTGCAGCTGCTGTAATTTTCTGTAAAATGCAATATGGAAACCTGGAGGTGTTCTGTACACAGAACGCTCCCCAGAAATGTAATTTCCTGCCTGTGTGATTGGCTGACTGATTTTCCCAAAAGTCTACACTAAGATGCAAGTCAGATTTCAGGCCCCTGCAACAAAAATTAAATTTTTGGTGCGATACTCCCAATAGGCAATCACAGCTAAAAGGATGCAAACTCTGTCACTTTCCTAATTAGGGCCCTGCAAGTGCAGCAGCTGATTCATAATTATGAAACCACTCCCATCAGATTCACCTACCACATGGACACAAATGGGGATTTCTTCAGAATAACAAAAAGGTAGAAATCTGCAACATCGTTAAAATGTACATAGATCACCCAGAGGGGAGTATTTTTTTTTTTTTTACTCAACCAAAGTGAAGTTGGTCTTTAACTACTTACCGACCAGCCGCCGCAGTTATACTGCAGCAGGTTGGCAGAGCTGCACGAGCCGTCGTAGCTGTATGTTGGTTCTTTAAGAGGCTGTAGCAGGCGCGCATGCCCGGAGGGCGCGATGACCCCTGGACACCCGCGATCGCTTGTGACAGAGCGAGAACTGGGATCTGTGTGTGTAAACGTGCAAATCCGGTTCTGTCAGAGGAGAGGAGACAGAGTGCGTGTTCCTACTAAGTAGGAACAATGATCTCTCTCCTCCTCTATTTGTGGGGGAAAAAAATGACAAATTTTGTTTGGGTATAGCGTCGCAAGACAGCGCAATTGTCAGTTAAAGCGACACAGTGCCGTATCGCAAAAAAATGGCCTGGTCATTAAGGGGGCAAATCCTTCTGGGGCTGAAGTGGTTAAAGGATATGTAAACGTTGTTTGTTTTTTTTTTAAATAAACATGTCATACAAAAAAAAAATAAAAAATTGTTTGACGTCGCTTCCGTCATCCAATGACATTGAATCAAGTGGGGGCCATCATTCCCTCACTCAACTTAGTGCCAAGCAGGGGAAAAGATCGGATAGTGTCCGCTGCTACCGACAGCTCCGGTAAGAGGCAGAGACGACCGGGACGTGGCGGGAGGGGGGTGGGCAACTCTCCTGCCGCTGATGGAGACCACTTTAATCTTAAAGCGGACCGCCCTCCTATTAAGAAAATACCAAGAGTATGCTGCCATACCAACAGTATTTAACGTCAAAGTATAACGACGGCGGACGGTCCAGAAGTAACGCAGTGCCGAATTACAAAAAATGGCCTGGTCATTAAGGGGGTAAAACCTTCCGGGGCTGAAGTGGTTAAAGTGATTGTAAAGTCTTGTTTAAAAAAAAAAATTACAATAAATAACAAACATGTTATACTTACCTACTCTATGCAGTTGGTTTTGCACAGAGTGGCCCCGATCCTCCTCTTCTGGGGTCGCGCTCCTGTGTCCTGCTGCTGCGTCCATTGACGCAGACAGCAGGACTCGGCTCCGGCCCCCCCCTGGCTCTCGCGTCTTTGGATTTAATTGACAGCAGCGGGAGCCTATGGCTGTGCTGCTATCAATCTATCCAATCAGGACCCGAGACACCGGCTGCAGCGGGTGTGCTTGTCTCCGGCGCAGGAACGATCGGCCTCAGGTAAGTAAAAGGGGGGTTCTGGGGGACTGGTGCACTACAAGAGGGTTTTCACCTCAATGCATAATGAATGCAGTTTCAGTGCTGACTGCAGACAAACTGAGTTTGTTTTTAGCTTTGACAAACTGAGTGTAAACAAAGCAGTGTCTTCACCTGTAAAAGGCAAACTTTAAAGCACGACAAAAAAAAAAAAAAAAAAAAAAAGGCAGAGGTAGGCGCTTATATTTGAATGGTGCAAGTCTATGACCCACTAAAAACACTGCTGTTAGTATGTGGTTATATGTTGTCACAACAGTTATTGCAAATATTAACAGTAATTGCACCGAGCCACTAAGCTATCCCTCTAGTATTTAATACAATAATAAAAAATAAAATAAAATAGTGTGTGCAAAAATGTAAAAGTCAGATCAAAAATGAACTTTAAAAAGGTAACTGCAGCAATAATAGCTTATGCTTGCACTTTTTTTTTTCATTTAGCATTAAAAGAAAAAGCTAAGTTTTTTTATTTATATTATCTATGAATGATTTTATGTGCCACTGCAGGGGTAGGCAACCTTTTGAGCACAGTGCGCCGAAAAATATTTTCAAAGAAATTCACACTCTAAATCACAAAAAGGATTTTTTATAAAGTAAATGTTGTAAACTACTTTAGTAGTGAGAAATTAACATCCTGCATTCTCACACCTCAGATCATCCCCAATTCCTGCAACTCCACACCTCAAATCACTGTCCCCCCCCCCCCCGCTCACTGTACCCCCTGCCCCACCGCTGTAACCCCCTGCTCATCTGTCCCCCCAATGTACCTCCTTTCTCCTCTGCCCCAACACTGAACCCCCCCCCCCCCGTTCATATTTCCCACCACTGTAACCCCCTGCTCATCTGCCCCATCACTGTACCCCCCTGCTTTTCTGTCCCACCACTGAACCCCCTTCTCATCCCTCCCACCACTGTACCTCCTGCAAATCTGCCCCACCACTGTACCCCCTTGCTCTTCTGTCCCACCACTGTAACCCCCCTGCTCATCTGTCCCATCAATGTACCTCTTTTCTCATCTGCCCCGCCACTGTACCCCCCTGCTTATCTGCTCCACCGACGCATCCCCATACTCTTCTGTTTCACTACTGAATCACCTTCTCATCTGTCCTAACACTGAACCCATCTGCTCATCTGCCGCACCACTGTAACCAGCTTTCTCATCTGCCCCACCTCTTTTCCCCTCTGCTCTCCTGCTTCACCACTGTAACCCCCTGCTCATCTGCCCCAATACACCTCCTTTCACATCTGCCCCACTGCTCTACCCCCCTGCTCTTCTGTCCCACTGCTGAACCCCCCTTCTCATCTCTTCCACCACTGTACCTCCCTGCACATCTGCCCCACCAGCTTTCTCATCTGCCCCACCTCTTTTCCCCTCTGCTCTCCTGCTTCACCACTGTAACCCCCTGCTCATCTGCCCCACCAATACACCTCCTTTCACATCTGCCCCACTGCTCTACCCCCCTGCTCTTCTGTTCCACCTCTGAACCCTCTTCTCATCTATGATATGCGCGATATGCAGAGTGGTGAAAGGAAGCAGAGATGAGACACATCTACCTGTCCTGGAACAATCATCCTGCTGATCCACCACTCGCATCCAGCCCATGTGTTTGTATGTGATGTATGGGATGTATGGGATGTAAGGGATGTAAGTGATGTATGGGATATAAGGGATGTAAGTGATGTATGGGATATAAGGGATGTAAGTGATGTATGGAATGTCACATACAAGCATCTGGAATGGATGCACAATGATGAGCTTAGGTCAGGGGCATTTTCTGAAAGCAGTGGGCCTGTGTGCAGGATCATACGTTGGGCCCCCGCAGCTGAGAAAAAAAGTGGTTGGGTGTGATTTTCATTGTGCTGAATACTGGCTGTGTGGCTTAAAGGGACACAGAGTGCCGGGGTTCAGTAGTAAGTGACGCAAATGTTCAGGAATAATTTCAACAAAGTTCCCAGAAGCTCAACAGTAATTCCACAAACTGTCACCTGATTGTGGTTTTCTCAATCACAGTGAAATCCCTTCTTTCTGAGATTGGTAGTGGCAACCAATCGAGTCACCTCCCTCCCAAGTGGGCGAGGCTAGCAGGACTGTGATTGGCTTTAACAGTGGCCAACGACAGTCCTCCTCCTCCCGGAAACAGAGACCCCCCCCCCCCCCCCTTAGCAGAACTCCACCCAATCTCTCCCCATCACAAAAGCTGATGATCACAGCTATAGCAAAGTTAGTGAACCAATCAATGTTTCCCATCTTTTACAATGTGTGGGGGGCGCAGTGCCTCCCCCTCAGTGCAGGTGCAGTGTGGGTAATTGTGAGATTGGAATGCATTAGTGTCTCACTATCACTTCCCTGCTCTGCTGATGGGGGGGAGTCAAGTGCCGGCAAAAGAGGCTTTGCGTGCCGGGGGTTGCCTACCCCTATGCCACTGTTTTTCAGTTTGGCAAGTGCACTCGATTGATATGTTATTTATTACCTCTACACAGTAACATGTTTTACAGTTAATAGTCATTTTGCAGTATATAGATTTGAAAACAATTTCTGAGTATTCAGGAAGCAGAACACCAAAATTACTATCTTTCATTCTGTAGACTGGTGGACAGAGGAAGACCTAAACCTTCGGGACATCGAAAAGAATTCCAAATGAATGGTGGGCAACACAGCAATCAGGCCCAACGTAACAGTAACTGGGGACTGTGACGGGAGTCAATTCGGGCAGGGGGGCTTGTGGAACCCAGCTTACCTTGGAGAGCTCTGGAAATTCTATTGTCAAAACTATTGTGACGCCTGCCTTTACACACACATGAACTTTAATGGTCCATAAAGACATGGATGAGCAAGTTTGGGGTGGAGGAACTTGACTGCATCCTGTCCGTCCAACTGTTCAAAAAAGTGGAAACCACCCCAATCTATAACTGGCCTTTGCAGCAAGGTGCATATGGAAGGGCAATGCACATTATGGCATTGGCACTGTGGCTTATGCATATATTTGCAAATGTGTGCAAACAAAACCTTCAGTTTTTTAACATAAACCATTAGACGGGGCCAATTCAGTTGTTTTGCAGGCCGGTTGGTAAGTGTGCTGGTAAATCTTTTGTTTGCTTGTGATCTGGTGCTAAACATTCCATAAGCTGCTCACAGTCCTGGTGGAGTGCGCCTTGATTGGAAAAGGGGAAACCCAATCATTGGGATCATAACCTCGCACAATGGTCTAAGTCATGGTGAAACTAGAAGCTGGAGCACCTTGTCTGACAAACTCCTCATTAAGTAGATGCAGCTTCAACAAGCATTTGGGAGGTACAAAAACCCTTCTGTAGTTCAGACCTAAACAATTAAAAAAGGAGGGCTTGAAGGAACCCGAATGGGTCACAAAATACAAGGCGTTCTGTGAATGGCCATGGAAGGAGGGGGTAAATAAATGACACTAGAATGCCTGGTAGGGTAGCTCTTTGCCTGGAGTTCCACTTTAGGCCTTAAATTAGAGGAACTAAGAAAAGGCGTGCATTTTAGGAAGCTAGCAAAAAAAACCTAAGGCATGCCGGTAGTAGGAGGGATTATATCCTGGGGTGGCCTAGAGGTTTTCTTATGCAAGTGTCTAATCCTCCTGAAAGTAGCATGATAACCCCAAGGTTTAAGACTTAGTGAGCCCGGATTTGTCAAATCGGCACACGGGCCAAAACCGGACGATTTTCAGCCTGTGTGTACAATGCTTAAGAAATAAATATTCATTTAGGGGAACTTTAATCCATTTTAAATTCAGATTCCAGCTTCCCACTCGCCCCTGCATGCATTTCCTTCTGTATACTGATGCAAGGACTCCAGCACTGCTCAATACACCACTGTATTGGAGTGCAGGATTCTGGGTGATGTGGCAGGCATATATTGCAGTTAGACATGTGCGTTTCGATTCGCTTTTCCGACAAAAATGTCATCTTTGGCAATTTGGATGTATATGAATCTCTGAATGGTCATAGTAACGAATGTAAACAAATCTGAAAAAAACTTATATCGAAATGTACAAATGTGTTTTTTTGTTTCATTTCATTCAGATGATGAGATAGTAGTTCGGGCCCATGGGGAAACGAATTACATTTTCAAATTTGTTTGATAATTCGGATTACAAATGGAACCGAATTTTGTTCCATTCGTTAATTCGGATGCACATGACACCAATTAATAGTGTCCAATCAGCTCATGTCTTTTTTCCTTTGGGGGGTTGGACTAGCGTCCGAAAATATCAACTCCTTCCGATTCGAAATCCGTCTTATTCAATAATAGATCAAATATATAGCAATCTTCCGGGAAAAACTGCGACATTTGTTATAACACATAACGAATATGATGGAAAACAGCATTCGGCACCAACGCGATCAAGCCGAGCAGCTTACCAGATATTAGAGCTTCAAGTTATAGTGTGTTCGCAAAAGCTCAAAGAGCTGACGTAATTTGTGACGAAACGCGCAAGCCAGGACCTACGACGTATGATGTCAGCATGGTGGATGCCGTGGTCATCTTTTTGGTTTGAAAAAAGCCCTGTAACTTCTATATACATGTGAGTTTAATACCTTAATAAATGCTGATTTTAATTGAACTTATTACACTATAGAGTCTTTATCTTTATGAGGATGTGTCCACCATATGTCTTTGCTGGCCATTGGGTAATCGATTACGCCCTGGATTATTGAAGTGATCAGGAGATCTGCATACTGTATCTTTAAGCTTTTATGACCACTCCATAACTTGAGGGTCTCGTATATCTAGTAAGCTGCTCGGCTTGATCATATTGGTGCTGAGTGCCGTTTTACATCACATTTGATGCTGGTGTTGGGCTCTTCTGTCTAACCTTTACGTGGATCCAGTAGCAATAAAATGGACTTTTTTTTTTTTTCTTGCTGGCTCCTATTTTAAAATTACATATTATATTGCATATTTGTTTTTATAGTGGTTGTAAACTCTGTTACACCACTTTTACCTACAGGTAAGCCTATAATAAGGCTTACCGTAGGTACCGTGAAGATCTCCTAAACTTGCACAGTTTAAGAGATATTCCGTATACGCCCAGCTGCCAATGTCATTGGCGCATGCGCACTGAAGAAACAGGCCGCTGCGCGGGAGTGACATCATCGTGGCTCCAGCCGATCGGAGCAGCGAACCGGGAAGCAACTCCGGTGGAAGATGTCGGCCCTGTACACGGAGTGCCGACTCCGATTCAAGATATCGTTCTGGAGGTAAGTATTTCATAATGAGCTAGTGCAATGCATACTAGCTATATTATGCCTTTGTCTTGCAGGGGTTTTTTGTTTTTTTTTGGGGGGGGGGTTTTGGGGTTTTTTGTTTTTTTTTCGAGGTTTACAACCTCTTTAACAAATTGTTTTCCCCCAAGCACGTATATGCCTTACCATTTTTTTCTAACATAACGGATATGACTAAACAAAATTCTTCAATGAACAGATGCATATGAAACGAAATGATACGAAATTTTCCAGCGTGCACATGCCCAATTGCAGCAAAAGTAAAAATTTTTTTTTTTTCCTTACATTACATTTTTAAATAAAATTAAAACCTAGAATAAAACTTATATTATGTGCCTTGTAGGTACAGGTGAAAGAAGGCTTTGTCAACTGGTGAAGAATATGGGAGCATGACCATGGCAACAAAGGATTAGATCATTCTGAAGTCAGCAAGAATATTAGACCTGAGGGGTATCATAAAATATATTTCCTATCACATAAAATTACTTCACCAAAAGTGTCAGGAAAGCGTACCACAAGGTTCACCCTGTGGCTGAACAAATCCCTTGTGCCGGGCCTCAAAAATAGAACTGCTGGCACCTCTAATGATGAATTTGAAGCTCATCTGTATTCATACGCTCACTTCCATTTTCCCTGAAGAGTGCCAGTCACAACTCTTTAAAATGTTATAATTTCGATCACTTATAATAGACCTGTAACCCAGCTTCTGTCAGGAGCACAAAGGCCTCTTATTTTTTTTGACTTTATATGGTTATTGTGTTTTTAAAATGGTATCGATTATCCCCCCCCCCCACACACACACTGACTTTTGCTACGGAAACTGTTGCCCCCCCATCTCCTAATGCTGGAATCTTGACCAAAATGGTCACATGACTTTAGCCGAATGAAGATCAACATTCACAACTCTCAAAACTAAAAACTCTAAAACTTCTGTCCCTCAAGCATCTACAGCCAGGGCTTCTTTTTTTTTTTTAGCGGGAACGCAGTTCTGGTACCTCCACCACTGAATGTATGCAATGGCAAGGGGTAAGTGGGATGTGCTGAAGGGTCAAACGATGCCAGCTGCTGAGGGACATATTGTTACTGGTGGGTCTATTGTTGCTTGGGGGTTCTATACTGCTAGAAGGTCAATTGTTGCTGGGAAGAGATCTAGCGTTGAAGGAGGGGTCTATTGTTGCTGGCTACTGGAGGGTCTATTATTGCTGGCTGCTGGGGGGGGGGATCTTATGTTGCTTGTGGTCAACTGTTGCTGAGGGGGAATCCATTGTTGAGGAGGGGGGTCTATTGTTGCTTGCTGCTGGAGGGTCTAGTAATGCTGGGAGGATATCTATTGTTGCTGATGGGGACTGTGTTCCTGGGGTGGATCTGTTGTTGCGAGGCGGTATTTTGTTGCAAGCACTCTATTGATGCATGGGAAATCTGTTATTGTTGGGGGTGTCTATTGTTGTTGGGGGGTAATCTATTTTTGCTTGGGGGGGGGGGGGGGCGACGACCAAAGGAACGGTGCTTGGGAGGTGGGTAGGGGGCGAAGGTGTGACTTGGAAGAGGGGAGTTACTGCACCTACTTTCTGATAAAAAAAAAAAAAGCCCCGTCTACAGGGAAGATCACATGTCCAGTTGCTGCTATTTGATCCCATGACCATGTGCCAAAAAAAAATTCCCAAATCTACGCCCTTTCGCTGCAGCACCCGGAATTTTTGAGGGTTCATTCCAGGAACGTGCGTGATGGGAATATGGACTGTTATTTGTCCTTAGAGGACATACACACTAAGGAAAATGTGACAGAGGGTCCAACCCTTTCCAGCTCTATACAAAACAGAAAAAAAAAAATAATAATAATAATCTTTGCTCTTACATACACTTTAAGGAACACTTCCCCCACCAGTGTTGTACTCATCTATCCTCACTCCCATCCAATTTATTCTGTGTGGCTCACTGGGAGTCACCGAAAAGCACCCATGGCCTGGCAGGAGCTTCTTCTGCGTATGCATAGAACATCTCTATTTATTCACATGTCTATTAATATTCATTCTAGTCTAGTATTATTCATTCCAACAATGGATGCCCTTTTTTCATAAGCAATGAATGTACTAAAGCACATCTATTCTAAAACCCAACTCCAGGAGTAAAAAAATCCACCCATGGAGTGGGGCCTCCTCGCACTGCAAGTTAAAAGCTTTTTAAGTCTAGGGGTACATGAATAAAGTGTAATGACTTACCTTGCTCCAGATGGGCCCCTCTAGTACTGCGAACGGGTCCCCCCACAGCAGCCTTTGTAAGCTACGACCATCTCCAGTGGCATTTAACTCCAGAGTATAAAAAAGGGTTAGTGTCCCTATATTGTACGTGATGACGCAGAGGCTCCGAACAACAGCTGAAGCGAGGGTGTAAGGCAAGTAATCCTACCTGTAAACTTACCACTAAACATAACAAGCATTTAACCCTTGCAGTCCGGGAAGGCGGGCTGCCCACTGCAAGGGTGGAGTTTAAAAAAAAAAAAAAAAAATTTAGGCCCCTTTCACACGAAGGGTCTGATCTGGTCTGCCCATCAGTTTTTCAAGGTAGACCTGATCGAACCCTCCATTCAGCCCTATGGATTGGCGGGTGTAAAAGGACTTGTGTCTGTTTACACCAATCTACCTCCTATCCAAATCTCGTCTGCTAAAAAAAAATATATATATATATTATTAATATACAGTGGGGACGGAAAGTATACAGACCCCCTTAAATTTAAGTTCATTCTTTTCCTCATTAATGTACACACAGCACCCAATATTGACAGAAAAACACAGAATTGTTGACATTTTTGCAGATTTATTAAAAAAGAAAAACTGAAATATCACATGGTCCTAAGTATTCAGACCCTTTTCTCAGTATTTAGTAGAAGCCCCTTTTGAGCTAATACAGCCATGAATCTTTTTGGGAAAGATGCAACAAGTTTTTCACACCTGGATTTGGGGATCCTCTGCCATTCCTCCTTGCAGATCCTCTCCAGTTCTGTCAGGTTGGATGGTAAACGTTGGTGGACGGCCATTTTTAGGTCTCTCCAGAGATGCTCAATTGGGTTTAAGTCAGGGCTCTGGCTGGGCCATTCAAGAACAGTCACGGAGTTGTTGTGAAGCCACTCCTTCATTATTTTAGCTGTGTGCTTAGGGTCATTGTCTTGTTGGAAGGTAAACCTTCAGCCCAGTCTGAGGTCCTGAGCACTCTGGAGAAGGTTTTCGTCCAGGATATCCCTGTACTTGGCCGCATTCATCTTTCCCTCAATTGCAACCAGTCGTCCTGTCCCTGCAGCTGAAAAACACCCCACAGCATGATGCTGCCACCACCATGCATGAAGGTGTAGAACCATCTCAAGGATGATCAGAAGAAATGGACAGCACCTGAGTTATATATATATATGAGTGTCACAGCAAAGGGTCTGAATACTTAGGACCATGTGATATTTCAGTTTTTCTTCAAAAATGTCAACAATTCTGTGTTTTTCTGTCAATATGGGGTGCTGTGTGTACATTAATGAGGAAAAAAAATGAACTTAAATGATTTTAGCAAATGGCTGCAATATAACAAAAAGAGTGAAAAATTTAAGGGGGTCTGAATACTTTCCATCCCCACTGTGTATATATATATATATATATATATATATATATATATATATATATTATTCCCCCCTCTGTCTAGGTGGATAAGAGTTTAAATCTATTTAGTTTAAATACATGTACAAGCTATTGGGATTTGAGCACAGGTATGTCTTTTCTCTGGTTCTAGCAAACTCACTGCGTTCTGTGACCTGCTTTTGGGGTGTCGTGTTTTTTTTGTTTTTTTTTTCTTAAATAACAAACATATTATACTTACCTGCACTGTGCAATTGTTTTGCACAGAGCTGCCACGATCCTCCTTTTCTGGGGTCCCCCGGCGGCACTCCTGGCTCCTCCTCCGCATCGAGTACCCCTACGGTGAACAGCTTTCCATGGGGGCACTCGTGCGGGCGGGCTCCCAAGTCCTGCTGCTGCATCCATTGACACAGACAGCAAGACTCGGCTCCCACCCTGACACCCATGTCACTGGATTTGATTGACAGCAGCCGGAGCCAGTGGCTCCTGCCGCTAGCAATCTATTCAATGAGGACCTGAGACAGGCTGGAGCTGCTGGGCTTATTCTTGTCGCTGGGACGATCGGGTTCAGGTAATTAAAAGGGGTGCAGCTGTACCACAAAAAGTTTTTTCACCTTAATGCATAGAATGCATTAAGGTGAAAAACCTCGAGACTTTACAACTTCTTTAACTGTATATTGACAACCGCAGCAGATCGCATGAACACAGTGTGACTGCTATGCGAAGCAGGGACACGCAGCGATTCCTGTGCGTTTCCCACATCACATCAGTGTGAACCAAGTCTGAATATAACTGTTTTGGGAGACAGTTAAACACATGAGTTTAACACTTCTTTAAGACCCCTTTCACACTGAGGCAGTTTACAGGCGTTTTAGCACTAGAAATAGCGCCTGTAAACTGCCTCCCATTCATTGCAATTGTCGCTTTCACACCCGGGTGGTGCACTTGTGGGACGTTAGAAAAAGTCCTGCAAGACGCATCTTTGGGGGGGTTTGGGAGTGCTCCAAAAACGCCCCTGCCCATTGCAATGTACCGGCAGCGCTTCCAAAGTGCCTGAAAAGCACTTTGGAAGCGCCGCAACACGGGAGTTTTGAACCCCTTTTTCAGGGGTTAAAAGCGCCCTGCTAGCGGAGCGAAAAGCGGCACAAAAGCGCTGCTTAAACAGCAGTAAAGCTCTGCTAAAACGAGCGGAGCTTTACCGCGAATGCACGGGTTACATTTTTTTGAATAAAAATAACAAATATGTAATACCTGCTCTGTACAAGGATTTTTCACAGAGCAGCCCTGATCCTCTTTTTCTGGGGTGCCCCGGCGGCGCTCCTGGCTCCTCCCCTTCATCAGGTGCCCCAATGGAAAGCCTCTCCTTCTATGGGTGCACCTGTGAGGGTGCATTCCCGAGTCCCACGTCCGTTGACATAGACAGCAGGACTCGGCCACGTCCCCGGCTTCCATGTCACTGGGTTTGATTGACAGCAGTGGGAGCCAATGGCTCCTGCTGCTAACAATCTGTCCAATGAGGACAGAGACAGCGGCTGGAGCTCCAAGTGCCATTCTGTACAGAAATCAGCTTAATGTGAATAAGTGATAAAAGTCCTCTTCGGTGTACAACACACCTCAATGTGCAATGGCTGCTTACCTTACCGCTGTAGGGTAACAGTGTGATAACAATTAGTGCTGATGGACAAATCCGGAATCCTGTAGTCAATCGCCCCTAGCGTTCCTTATATATAATATTATTCAGGGAGCATCGATGGGGTATGATATCCTGGTAGGCCTATATATCCCGGTGAGTGCTCTTCTCTTATAGCCTCTATGCTAGTTACTGGAAATGGGAATCCTCCCAGATAAGTGTGTAAATGACTTAAAGAAAGAAAGCGGGGGGACTCAGATAGTGAAGTATGTAAAACTGGGTATTTATTTAAATTATAGCCAAAAGTAGTACTCACATTAAAACATTGCAAAACAATAAACGAGTAGCGAGCTCATGGCCTGAGGTCACTTTCGGTGCCCGTCCAATCCGACGCGTATCGTCACGATCACGTGACTTCCTCAGGGAATCAGAAAATAGCACCAGAAGTGTCTTTAAATAGGTTTATCATTGCATCTAAGGATTGGCCATTTTCTTGTAGTCCTACGAATGCTGCAGCAAAGAAGGTATTTCACCTTCATGCATAGAATGCATGAAGGTGAAAAACCTTGAGGCTTTACAATCCCTTTAAGCAAAATGCAGCCAGAATTCATGTGAGCTGGGTGAATACTTGTGACATTTGTCCAACAAATTGTTTTATACATAGACCCGGTAGTGTCTTGGATGGGATTTGTTTTGGGAAACCGGTAAATTGATGGGTTTAGTTTCGCTTTAAATAAAGGATCATGCTAAGAGAATAAGCCCAGATGATTTAATTAGTTGCTGAAAGTTGCAGTTGTTTCTTGCCTAAAAAAAACGTGAGCTGTCAACCTAATGACATGCCCAAAAGCTTAAAAAAAAAAAAAACGTGTCTTATAAAATGTGCAGTTTTGAGTTGATCGCTGGAGTACCTGGAAGGAAGGATCATCTTTGCATCATCTCGCATTACTATGTGCACAATTTGGAAACGTACAATTTTCTCGGCGAGGAAAATTCTGTACAACCAGGAAATCAGCCACAACTTTGATGAACATCATCCTACATCTATATAAAGCCTATAAACCCAAGTAAAAAGAAAAAGCACCAGCAGAGCACATTTAACCACTTCAGCCCCGGAAGATTTAGCTGCCGATTGACCAGGCCATTTTTTGCGATACGGCTCTGCGTCGCTTTAACTGACAATTGCGCGGTCGTACGACGTTGCACCCAAACAAAATTGACATCCTTTTTTCCCCACAAATAGAGCTTTCTTTTGGTGGTATTTAATCACCTCTGCGGTTTTTATTTTTTGCACTATAAAACAAAAAAAAAAGCGACAATTTTGAAAAAAAAAAAAAACACAATAATTTTGTACTTTTTGCTATACTAAATATCCCCCCCTTTTTTTTTTAAAAAAAAGCACATTTTTTTTCAGTTTAGGCCGATATGTATTCTTCTACATATTTTTGGTAATAAAAAAAAAAAAAAAAAAAACGCAATAAGTGTATATTGATTGGTTTGTGCAAAAGTTATAGCTCTACAAAATAGGAATAGATTTATAGCGTTTTTATTATTATTATTTTACTAGTAATGGCAGCGATCTGCAATTTTTATCGGGACTGCGACATTATGGCGGACACATTTCACACATTTTTGGGACGATTGACAAATATACAGTGATCAGTGCTAAAAAAATGCACTGATTACTGTATAAATGTCACTGGCAGGGAAGGGGTTAACACTAGGGGGCGATCAAGGGGTTAAATGTGTTCCCTCATGTGTGTTCTAACTGTAGGGGGAGGGGACTGACTATAGGAGATGACAGATCGTGGTTCCCAGCTATTAGGAACTCACGATCTGTCTCTACTCACAGAACAGGGATTGGGGTGTTTACACACACACACATCCCTGTTCTGCCTCTCGTGCCCACGATCACTTGTGGCCGGCGATCATCGCAACCATCGGCACCCCTGCAGTGCAGCAGGTGCGTGCGCACCTGCTATCCTGCTTAAAGGAGCCGACATATAGCTACGACGGCTCACAGGATCATGCCAACCTGCCGCAGTATAATAATGGCAGCTGGTCATCAAGCGGTTAATGGAGAACTACAGGGAAAGCTTGCTTGGCTTCTCCTGTGGATTACTTCTCATTCTGCACTCCTGTGACCAGTTTTCGCTGACGTCACAGGGCCAGTCCAGCCTTGGGCAAGATCGCGACAATGGAATCGGGATCCGCCCACATGTCTGGACCAGCACCAGCCAAGCCGCTGCGAGCCTGAGCCGGCCACTCCCGCCCCCTCCACAGCCCAGTGTTTTAGTGAGCACGGGGGGGGGGGGGGGGGGGGGCAGAGCAGAGGGCGGTGACTGAGGGGAAGATCTGAAATGAGGGGAAGCTCTGCTTATTTCTATCATCCAATCATGTACAAGCAACAATGCTGTTTTTTTTTTTTTTTTTTTTCCCCTTGCATGTCCCCCTCATATCTACAGCGACTGCACTTCCAAGTGCACTTGTAGTGCAAAGTGGATTTGCCTTTAGTAAATAAACCCCAAAGTCCTCATGTCCAATGCAGGGTTTTGGTTTCTGCACCAGTCTTGATGATGTCAGAGGACCTTAGACTACCAGAGTGTAGTTGAGAAGAGGATGTAGGGACCGGCCCAGCAGTGCGGAGGGAGCCTGCAGTGGCAGAGGATCAGGTAAGCAAAAGCACTTTTCAACCCCCACCCCCAGACAGAAACAGGCATTCAACCCTTGCAGTGCGGGCGCCTTTCATGCTGTAAGAGATCATTTTTACTTTTACTGGAGTTCAGCTTTAAAGTGGTCCGACTTCAATGATACTGAATGGGCTTAAACCTTTTTCAGAGTTGGACTGACTTGTGTCAGACCAGTTAAGACGGCTCTCATAGGGAACCATCGATTTATACACGTCACGCGACATGTGCTCTCAAAGTCGGAGCGTATGTCGCACCAGTATGAATGGGCCTTACATGTTTTTATTTTTCTAGATGCTAATGCGATGTCCCTGAGGAAGCAGCAACTATGCTGCGAAACGCATTGGACTAATTCAGCAGGAATACACGAGCATCAACTGTGTGTGTATATATATATATATATATATATATATATATATATATATATATATATATATATATATATATATATATATATATATATATATATATATATATATATATATATATATATATATATATATATACACATACATACATACATACATACATACATACATACATATATATATACACACACACACACTATATTTATTGGCGTATAACACTCACTTTTTCACCATGAAAATCGAGTGCAAATAGCGTGTGCGTGTTATACGCCAATACTTCAATTTCAGCTGCCTCGGAGGCAAGGGGGGGGGGGGGGGGGGCGAGTGTCGTCAGATTACATACAGTGAGAATCTCCTGTTTACTTGGCGGCCTCTGTAATAGGAAGTCAATAGATGGCAATGACGAGGCTGCTGCATTTATGGCAATGGCGAGGCTGCTGCATTGATGGCAATGGCGAGGCTGTATTGATGTGGAATTATAAGGCTGCATTGATGGCACTTGTGAGGCTGCAGGTGGGCATTAATCAGGCTGCATTATTGATGGCAATGGTGAGGCTGCAGATGGGCACTGACCCTTATTTTTCTTCAAAGTTCCTTATTTAAAATTTAAGTTTTTTCCTGAAACTTCCCTCTTAAAATGAATGTGCGTGTTATATGCCGATAAATACGATATATACATATACATACACACACACACATACATATATATACATACACACACATACATACATACATACATACACACACACACACACACACGCTCACACTTTTAATTTTTTAGCTATAGTATGGATATGGACTGAAAGTGCACACTCGGGTTTAATTTGAGGGTATGTACATCCAAATCGGAGGAAGGGTTTAGGAATTACAGCTCCTTAAGAATAGCCCCCCCCCCCCCCCCCCCCCCCAAGGGACCAAAAGTAATTAGACAATTGAATCAAAAGCTGTTTCATGGCCAGGTGTGGGCTACTCCTTCGTTATTTCTTCATCAATTAGGCAGATAAAAGGTCTGGAGTTGATAAGTTTGGTATTTGCATTTGGAATCTATTGCTGTGAACCTACATCAAGCTCTCCATGCAAGTGAAACAGCCCATTGTAAGGTTTAAAACGCTAAACAAATCCATCAGAGAGATAGCAGCAACATTAGGAGTGGCCAAATCAACAGTTTGGTACATTCTGAGGAAAGAAGAATGAACTGGTGAGCTCAGCAACATAAAGTCCTGGATGTCCACGGATGATAATAGTGGTGGATGATTGCAGGATCCTCTCTCTGGTAAAGAAAAACCCATTCACAACATCCAGACAAGTGAAGGACACTCTCAAGGAGGTGGTCGTATCATTGTAAAATTATACAATCAAGCGAAGACTTTACAAGAGCAAACAGAAGGTTCACTACAAGGCGCAAACCATTCATAAGCCTGAAGTATAGAAAAGCCAGATTAGGCTTTACCAAAAAAAAAAAAAAAAAATCTAAAAAAGTTAGACCTGTTCTGGAAAAAGCATTCTTTGGACGGATGAAACAGATTAATCTGAACCAGAATGACAAGAAGAAAAAAGTGTGGAGAAGGCTTGGAACAGCTCATGATCCAAAGCACATAACGTCATCTGTGGTCACGTGGTGGAGCTTGCAGTGTGATGACATGGGCATGCATGACTTCCAGTGGCACTGGGTCATTGGTGTTTATTGATGATGTGACAGAAGCAGCCGGATAAATTCTGCAGTCTTTAGAGATACACTGTCGGCCCAGATTCAGCCAAATGCAGCAAAGTTGATTTGACGGCGCTTCACAGTACAGATGGACAATGACCCAAAACACACTGCAAAAGTAACCCAGGAGATTTTGAAGGAAAAGAAGTGGAATATTCTGCAATGGCCGAATCAATCACCTGATCTCAACCCAATTGAGCATTTCACTTGCTGAAGGCAAAACCAAAGGCAGAAACACTCACAAAAAAACTGAAGACAGCTGCAGTTAGAGCCTGGCAAAGCATCAGAAAGGTTTGTAAAATTTGTATTTGATATTTATGTTCAACCCCGTGAATTAAAGCTGAACAACTGCATTTCAAATTCATTTGGATTGTTTTGTTTTCATTTTATTCTGGTGGCATACAGAGCCAAAAATATTGTAAGTTTTTTTTTTTTTCACTCATCCATGTCTTTATGGACCTTGTTTTGTGCACTGGTCCAAATCATTTGGTGGAGGGGGGATTATGGTGTGGGGCTTGTTTTTCAGGGGTTGGGCTTGGCCCTTTAGTTCCAGTGAAGGGAACTCTTAAGGCGTCAGCATACCAAGATATTTTAGACAACTTCATGCTCCCAACTTTGTGGAAACAGTTTTAGGATGGCCTCTTCCTGTTCCAACATGACTGCGCACCAGTGCACAAAGCAAGGTCCATAAAGACACGGATGAGGGAGTTTGGGGTGGAGGAACCTGACTGGCCTGCACTGACCTCAACCCCACAGAACACTTTTGGGATGAATTAGAGTGGAGACTGTGAGACAGGCCTTCTCGTTCATGCCTGTCTTCACAAATGTCCTTCTGGATGAATGGTCAAACATTCCCATAGACACACTCCTAAACCTTGTGGACGGCCTTCCCAGAAGGGGTGAACCTGTTATATATGCAAAGGGTGGGCCAACTCAATACCAAACCCTACGGACTAAGACTGGGATTAAAGTTAATGTGCGTGTAAAGGCAGGTGTCCCAATACTTTTGACAACATAGTGTATATACCAGTATCTCCCGACGTGTTTTTAAAGAGATCCTTCACGTTTTTAAATCCATCCATATCTCCTTATGGGAGTTAATTTCATAAAACACCTTTTTTGATAAACATACAGAAGAAGAAAGTGGAAGTATTCCATGGACACAAAAGATGTTCCCCCTTGTAGTACATTTACCATTGGCTGGGAACCATGAGGGCGATGTATGTAAAGACGTATTAATACAATCACAGAGGATGATAGATATACACATATAAGCAACGCAGCACAGAAGTTAATTCCCAGCTGGTGGCCTAGATATGATAAAAGGGATTAGCAGTATTATAGGAAGGCATATGACAGTCTGTTAATATTTTTATATCTGTATATACATATAATGGGCAAAACATGATATCATATATATAAGAAAAATTTTAAATCATAATATTCACATCCGGATATTGGTATTTAAAAACTAAAAATATAATTTGCTGATGTTCTTGCAGAGATCATCAAACTATGTTACAATACAGATATTCTCTTTCTCGTTAACGGGTTATTATTTAATACAAACACTAAAGAATATAAAATAAATTAATTAATTAAATAAAAAAAATAAAAATGAAAAAAGTCTATACAAAGTAAGAGATGTCTGTAGATAAAAAACAAGTGCCCAGTGTGAAAGGGCTCTAAAAGGTGAGCTATGCTTTTTAAAAGGGGGAAGTAGGGTCAAAGCTCTTCTGGCCGTACTTCTCCTGGAGATCGCAGAGGAGTGCATGTCGTTCTGCACACCTGTGAAACGTATTGAACCGACAGCGGGCAACAACACTCAACTGGTTCAGGATCTGAAGAGATTCCGACTTTAATGTCGGGATCCACCCAAAAGTGCCTGACTCAGCCTCTCAGCACATCGCCGAGAGTCTGAGCCAGCTGCTCCCCCCCCCAGAGAGCCCAGCTCTCCATCCCGACAAAGCTGTACAGCACCACTGCATTATCTCTCAGGCTGGGTTCACACTATTGCGAAGTGGATGTGGGTTTCCCCTGCATCCCAATTTGCACGTCAGGAGATTGTGACCGGCTCTCACACATGAGCCGGTTCACACATCTCTGGGGGAGGGCCACGGAGCGCGCAGTAGACAAGTCCTGTGTGTCTTTGGATCCGTTTTAGGTCCGAATTCAGGCAAATTCAGGCAAAAATTCAGGACCTGTTTCGGACTTGAAACGGGGGACGCAACAGACCCCCCCCCCCCGTGCCCCGCGACCGCACATATTGTGAACCCAACCTCACAGTGACTCCTTCATGAATGCACTGGCAACATCAAACTGGCACCACTCACCGATTCAGCAAGTCTCCGCCCACTGTTCATTCATTGACAGCGGAGGTGGTTTGAGGCCATGTGACTGCAGAAAAAAAAAAAAAAATCTTGAAAAGGGTACTTAAAAAAAAAAAAAAAAAAGAGTTGCTGCGATACGCCCTTTCCATCTAAATTTCGGATATCCAGGGATTCTGGAGATTTTAGCAGCAAGAAACATAAATAATAAAGAAAAAAAAAAAAAACTTGGTATGATATGCATTGTCTAAACATAAGCGATTGATAACAATATTTTTTTGCAGAATCATATCTGCAGTCCGATGCTGTATCTGTTCCACGCCGGCTCTAAGACTGAGAACCGAGCGATCAAACACTGGCAATTGCTAGGTTCTCAGGGCTCCCCAAGCAGAGAGCTGGTGAATGTCAGTCACCACTGTCTGCTCTGCCCCCCCCCCCCCCTTCTCTTGCTCACTGGAGCGCTGGGCTGTGGAGTGGGGGGGGGGGGGCAGAAGAGGCCGGCTCAGGCTCTCAGCGGCTCGCTAAGAGCCTGAGCCAGGGTGCGGGTGCAGGCATGTGGGCGGATCCCGAACTTGATTGTCGCGATCTTGCCCGAGCCTGGACCGGCTCTGTGACGTCAGCCGACAGCGAACTTCAGCCCGCTGTCTGCTGAAAAACGGGTCACAGGAGTGCAAAACTAACTGCACTCCAATGATCCACAGGAGAAGAAGTACAGCCAAATGAGCTCAGGCTGTACTTCTCCTTTAATTTCTTGCAGTATACAAAGTACAGGGGGATTTATCCTATACTCTGACCAGAGGAGCAACTCCTCTGATCAGAGTTCATCCATCCATAGGAGGGAATATAGGAGATTGGACTTTTTTGGCCTATACACTGTGACAGCTTGCAATCCCCCTCCCCTCCCCCAATATTATCCTTTCACTTTTAACCCAGCGTTTTGTGCCATAATACAATGCTCATCATTTGGATATGGGCACCAAATGACAGGGGAATAAGGATGGATCTCTGAAAAAAATAAAAATAAATTCAAAACCGTATTCTCTGCATTACTGAACCTGAAAAAAAAGAAAAAAAAAAAAAAAAAAAGGGGGGGGGGGAGGAATCACTCCCAGGTCAGTCACTGTACCGCGATTCCATATTTTGATTGCAGAAAAACAAACAGCAAAATCTCCCTAGCTGTAGCTATCTTGTGTATTCGCCGTTTTTATATAAATAAAATGTGATAAAATCCGAATGCTTTCTTTTCGGCTGTTCTCTCCCTAGATATTCATATGTAAAAAAGTAAAAAACAAGCTATTGTTATCTTTTTTTGAAGTCATACCTAAAAAAAAAAAAAAAAGACTGGTGATGAGGATTTGGATAGTAAAAGGGGGTATCAGAAAACATTGGGCAATCCATGGGGTGGGGTGGGTCTGTAGCTGAAAAAAAAAAGAAAAAAAAATAATAAAAATAAATAAATAATAATTTAAAAAAAAAAAAAAAAAAAAAGGAACAGAAGAAGGTTAACATAAATAAATAGTAATTGAAAAAAAAAAAAAAAAAGGGGACGGAAGAAGGTTAACCATTTCCCGCCCGTAGGCCATCATATGTGGAGTGGAGATATCTGAATGATGGGTGCAGCTGCAGGCATCATACAGATATATCTTCTTTTTTTTTCAGCAGGCAATTCTCTGCAAAGTAAAAGTCATCCTAGCAGCTGTTTAGCTGCTTGATTGCTTTTACAGGAGGGGATACCCTCCCCCCCATTCCCACTGCCCTCTGGTGCTTCTACCGGCCGGCGAGTTCACCATAGAGCTGACTGCGGACCAGATGGTCCCCCAGCTATCTCTATTGCCCTCGGAGGTTGGGAGTGACGTGATGGTGTCACTTCCAGCGTCGGCAAATGCAAATACTGACTTTTTTTGATGGGAAGCCTGAGATCGATTGTATTGCTTTTGATGAAGGCCTAAGGCCGAAAAGCGTAGGTATTTTTTGGATGATGTTATTGCTGTAATGCCTAAATATTTTCTATGGAGAAGCTGTCGAGTTGCCGGCCTGTACTTTCTATGGATCTTTTGTGAGCTTAATTAGCCAGAGCAACGACTACTCTACACACCAACTGTACTATATAGCGGTAGAGCTTGGGTGAGTTTTTTTCTTGCGATTGTATCGATCAGCATAGTGGAGAGATGTGGGGACGTTTCCATTAGTGCGACTTGTCATTGCAGAAAAAAAAAAAAAAAACGCATGACAAGTCGTAGCCCATGATTTCCAATGAGTACCGTTCATATCTGTGTGACTTCAAAAAGTAGTCCCTGCACTACTTTGGTCCAACTTTGATGCGACTTGAGGTCCATAGAGGTCTCATTTGCCCTGACATGCAATTCTGGTCGTCCCAAACATCTTCCATTTAAGGATTATGGAGGCCTCTGTGCTCTTAGGAACCTTAAGTGCAGCAGAAATTTTTTGTAACCTTGGCCAGATCTGTGCCTTGCCACAATTCTGTCTCTGAGCTCTTCAGGCAGTTCCTTTGACCTCATGATTCTCATTTGCTCTGACATGCACTGTGAGCTGTAAGGTCTTATATAGACAGGTGTGTGGCTTTCCTAATCAAGTCCAATCAGTATAATCAAACACAGCTGGACTCAGATGAAGGTGTAGAACCATCTCAAGGATGATCAAGAAGAAATAGACAGCACCTGAGTTAAATATATGAGTGTCACAGCAAGGGGTCTGAATACTTAGGACCATGTGATATTTCAGTTTTTCTTTAATAAATCTGCAAAAATATCAACAATTATGTGTTTTTCTGTCAATATGGGGTGCTGTGTGTACATTAACCGCTTCAGCCCCGGAAGAATTTACCCCCTTCCTGACCAGAGCGTTTTTTGCGATTCGGCACTGCGTCGCTTTAAGTCCTCATGCACACGGACATTTTTACAGCTGCTTTTTTGAGCTTTTTTTGCAGCTTAAAAAGGCCTGTCTATGTTAGTCTATGGCTTCATGCCCACCTAGGCGTTTTTGAGCTGCAAGTGGCATAGGCGTTTTTAAGCTGTAAAAAAAACCCAGGACCAGTGGGTTCTGAGAGACGTTTTTCAGCTGTAATGTGTAACGCTCAAAAACGTTAAAAAACGATCAAAAACGTCATTCACCAACGTTTTTTAGCGTTTTTGATCCATTGAAAAAAAAAAAAAAAATTTGAAAAAAAAAAAAAACGCTCAAAAACGCTAACGCGGAAAAACGCTCAAAAACGCTAAAAAACGCTATTGCAAAAACGCTGAAAAAAGTTTAAAAAAATCACTGCAAAGATACTGGCGTTTTCATAACGTTTTTTTAACAGCCTGTGTGCATGAGGGCTAACTGACAATTGCGCGGTCGTGCGACGTGGCTCCCAAACAATATTGACGTCCTTTTTTTTTCCCACAAATAGAGCTTTCTTTTGGTGGTATTTAATCACCTCTGCGATTTTTTTTTTTTTGCGCTATAAACAAAATAAGAGTGACAATTTTGAAAAAAACGCATTATTTTTTACATTTTGCTATAATAAATATCCCCCAAAAATATATAAAAAAACATTTTTTTCCCTCAGTTTAGGCCGATACGTATTCTTCTACATATTTTTGGTAAAAAAAAAAAAAAAAAAAAAAAAAAAATCACACTAAGCGTTTATTGATTAGTTTGCGCAAAAGTTATAGCGTTTACTAAATAGGGGATAGTTTTATGGCATTTTTATTAATAATTTTTTTTTTTACTAGTAATGGCGGCGATCAGCGATTTTTATTGTGACTGCGACATTATGGCGGACATTCTTGACACATTTTTGTCATTTATACAGTGATCAGTACGAATAAAAATGCACTGATTACTGTGTAAATGACACTGGCAGTGAAGGGGTTAACCACTCGGGGGCGGGGAGGGGTTAATCAGTACTAGGGGAGTGTTTTCTAACTGTAGGGGGGGAGGGGCTGTATGTGTCACTAGACTCATCACTGCTCCCGATGACAGGGAGCAGTGATCAGTCACACTTGTCACTGGGCAAAACGGGGAGATGCTGTTTACATCAGCATCTCCCCGTTCGTCCTCTCCGTGAGGCGACCGCGGGACCCGCGACCCGACTCACGGAGCTCCCGGCCGGCGCGCGCGCCGCCGGCGGCTCACACGCAATGGCACGCTGGGGAATTCAAATGGACGTACAGGTACGCCCATTTGCCCAGCCGTGCCATTCTGCCGACGTACATCGTCGTGCGCCGGTCGGGAACCGGTTAATGAGGAGAAAAATGAACTTAAATGATTTTAGCAAATGGCTGCAATATAACAAAGAGTGAAACATTTAAGGGGGTCTGAATACTTTCAGTCCCCACTGTATGTATGTATGCAATATATATATATATATATATATATATATATATATATATATATATATATATATATATATATATATATATATATATATATATATATATATATATATATATATATTTTTTTTTTTTTTTTTTTTTTTTGAAGTAATTTGCTAGCAAAAAGAAAATGATCTTTACATGTAGGAGAGAGAGGAATGCCAGGATAGGCCTGGGCTGGTATATTTCACGAAGGGTGGATGATTTATGTTTCCTAGAAGAGTGTACATACATGGCTAGAGATGCTATTGAGCAACATTTAAAAATACAGTATGGGCATGTTGGCACGAGTTTAAAACTACAGCCTCATATAGTAATATTGTCTTAGGCCCCTTTAGCACCGCCACGACTTGAAAGTCGCGCGATTTTGATGCAATTTCAGGGAATGTCTGTGTAAACTTGCGGTCTATGGACCTCAACTCGCATGAAAGTCGGACCAAAAGGAGTACAGGGACTACTCTGAAGTCACACATATATGAATAGTTATCATTGGAGATCATGGGATGGGGGGGAGGGGGGAACGACTTGTCATGCGACTTTGCAGTCCCAAGTCACAGGACAAGTTAGCTGTATAAGGCTCTTTTTCCATTACTGTGAGTTGTTGTGCGACTTGACACATGTGAAGTCGAATGACAAGTCAAAAATCTATTGTATTTTAATGGTTCCCGTTCTAACTGGTGTGACTCCAAAAAAAAAAAAGTTTTTGCAGTACTTTTTTCACCTACTTGTTCTCGCATGGTTCTCACCGGTCGCATGACATCGCATCGAAAAAAAAAAAGTCACTTTGGGGGTCGCAGTAGTGGAAACCTAGCCTAAAAGAGTCTTATTACAAACATTTATGTGAAGATGAAACATGAAAAAAAAAAAAAGGGTAAGGAAAAGGAATACTCTGTTGTGTAATGTAAAAGCTGCATTGGAATTAACAGCCAGATAATGCACCCGATTCACCTCCCCCGTCCCCTCCCTTTTTGTGTTTTTATTTGTTTTTTTTTCCCCCCTTCTTTTCTTTTTGTGTTACAAGAATATAAAAATAATGTGTATTTTCAGGGAGGTTTCATTGATGTGAAACCATATATGATTTTATTTGCAGCTTTGTTTATATTCCTTGTTGAAATATTCAATAAAAACTTATAAAAACAGAAAAAAAAAAAAATATTATTAATAATAATAAATAAAAAAAATAAATAAATAAAAAAAAAATAAAAAAGGGGGGGGGGAAGCATATTTCAATAATACGCGACATCTAAAAAATAAGGTGCAGCGACCAACAGGTCCAGTCAGTGAAAGATGATGGGGGGGGTGTGGTAATAATTATAATTTGAAATAAATATCATTTGCATGCTCGGTGCAGGTGACGGTATCATTGTTTCACATGTTTATCATGTAAGTGAAGCTCGCTCTACAACTGAAAAGGATAATAATACAAATAACATGAAATGTGATACACGCTGCAGAGACAGGTCTTAATACCTGCATACATATGGCTCATGTTTTGTATAACAACATCATTAGGAGAAGGAGATATACGTTGCGTGCGACAATCCTGCATCGGTAACCTGTCTGTGCAGGCGTATAGGGGATAATAATAATAATAATAATAATAATAATAATAATAATAATAATAATAATAATAATGTGTGATGTAGACTTTCTACACACCAGCAGGTGGTTGTAACCATAACAGGAGAACGTTCGCACTCCACATGTTACAATCTGCTAAGAGAAATATCTACCAAGTTTAGACAGAACGCTACAAAAATTATCTTTTGTGCAAAAATGTAAGAAATCTGAATTGAAGACAGCAATGTGTGTGGGCAGTTTTTACAACTTGACCCGGTCATGGCATCACACAACCTCATTCTATTTTTAGGAGGACACTGGATCTTATAAAATGAGCCCACACACACACACACACACACAGACACACAGACACACAGACACACACCTTCAAACCCAACTCCAGCAAATGTAAAAGTTTTTTCTTGTAGCAGGGGGCTGCGCCCGCGCTGCAAGGGTTTAAGTGCCTTTAAATCCTCGTTTTTTTTGGGGGGGGGTTTTGCTATAAAAATAACAAAACACATGCCTATACTTACCTGCTCTGTGAAATCGTTTTGCACAGAGCAGCCCCGATCCTCTTTTTCTGGGGGTGCCCCGCGCTCCAGGCCCCTCTTTAAGCGGGTGCCCCTACGGAAAGCCGCTTTCCCTGGGGGAACCCTGCTGCATCCATTGACACAGACAGGAGGACTCGCCGCCCCCCCCCCCCCCCGCTCCCATGTCACTGGATTTGATTGACAGCGACAGGAGCTATCAGTCTGTCCAATGAGGAGAGAGATGGCGGCTGGAGCCGCTGCACTCGTGCACATCGCTGGATCGGATCGGGCTCAGGTAAAAAAAAAAAAAAAAAAAAAAAAAAAAAAAAAAAAAGGGGGGGGTGGTGGTCTGGGGGGAGCTGCAGCACAAAAGGTTTTTCACCTTAATGCACAGACTGTATTAAAAGCGGGAGTTCCACCCAAAAATGGAACTTCTGCTTTAAGTGCAGGTGACCCCCTGACATGCCACATTTGACATGTCATTTTTTTTTGGGGGGGGGGAGCGGGTACCCAGTTTTTACGGGCACCCAGCTCCCACTTCCTCCCCTGGCTCCTCGGGGCCAGAAGGAAGTTCACCTCTTACCCCTCCCTCCCTGCAATCTTCTGGGACACGTCACAGGTTCCAGAAGATTGCCCGGCCAATCACAGCGCGGCTCGCGTATTCGCAGTGCGCGACCGGCTGTGAAGCCACTCCTGGGCGCCCAGAGTTAGAATGCCGGCGCCTCGGAGAGGGAGAGGAGCGAGGCTTCCTGCGCCCGCATCGCTGGACCCTGGGACAGGTGAGTGTCTTATTATTAAAAGTCAGCAGCTACACTTTTTGTAGCTGCTGACTTTTAAATGGGTGAAACACCTTGAGGCTTTACAACCACTTTAACCACTTGTATAGTCTAGGAGAGAGTAAAAGCAGTTTTACTTACCTGATCCCCCAGTAGATGGCGCTCCCCCTTCTGTCCCTCCGCATCCTCACAAACAATGCACTGGTTGTGATGACATCAGAACTGACTGACCGTGGTGGTGGTGGTGGGGGGGGGGGGGGTTTGGGGGATGGTGCAGGATCGGTCTTACAGTGAGGAGGTTCAGGTAAATAAAACCTTCTTTTCTATGTCCCCTGGACCTAAACGAGCAGTTAAAGTCTGACATGAAATAGTAACAACGCAAATCCCTCTATAGTGTGTATTTGACTCAATCCAGAGCACTAAGTGTCATTTCTGTCTGCGGCTTCTTTCCTCTGCCATCTGCATGAGTCACTTCTGACTAGTTTTCCCTGACACCAAGAGATTAAAAGGTGACAGGGGAGGGAACTCCAGCACACAGCCTGTGACTGACAGCCTCAGCTCTTCTCCTGTGTGTTGTGTGAAAAGGGGGGGGGGGTGTATCAGCTTGCAGAGCTCTCCTCACTGAGCTTCGCAGTGTGCAATTTCAGCTCCCCGTCCCCTTTTTTTCTGAACATTATAGAATGTATGTAGATAGAGCCGCACAATTCTGGGAAAAATGAGAATCGCGATTTTTTTGCTTAGAATAAAGATCACGATTTTCGTGGCGTAACATCATCTTTCACATTATACAAAAAAATTGTGCTAACTTTACTGTTTAGTTTTTTTTTTTAATTCATTAAAAAGTGTATTCCCCCCCCCCCCCCCCCCCCAAAAAAAATTAAATTTGAAAGACTGCTGCGCAAATACTGTGTGACATAAAATATTGCAACAACTCCCGTTTTATTCTCTAGGGTCTCTGCTAAAAAAAAAAAAAGATTTATATATTATATTATAGTATATAAGTTTGGGGGTTCTAAGTAATTTTCTAGCTAAAAATAATGGATTTTAACTTGAAACCAACAAGTGTAAGAAAAAGGTTTAGTCATAAAGTGGTTAAACTTCCCTTATTTACAGACCTAAGTTCATTCCTTTGATCTAAAATACAAAAAAAAAAAAAAAAAAAAAAGTTACAATGTTTATAGTTAGCTCAGCTGCTGAGGAATGTTGTGAAACTTGGCAGACTGCCTGTTTTTTTTTTTTTTGACAGCTGTTGGCTTGAGCAGAGAACTCTGCATAGAATTGAGAAAATGCTTTGTTAAGATCGCAGGGAAAAGAATCGTGATCTTGATTCTTAGCGATTAATCGTGCAGCTCTAATGCACAACTAAGGCCCCTTTCACACTGACGGATCGATAGGGTCTGCCTGTCAGTTTTTCAGGGGGGACCTGATCGGACCCTTCAGTCTCCTCCAATAGAGCAGCGGGTGTTTAAGGACATGTGTCCATTGACACCCGCCAACATCCGATCCACAAAAAACAGATGGATGGATCAAATGAAATCGGAGGGCAGTCAGGTGTAAAACGGACAGTCCGTTTTCACTAAAATGTCATTTTAGTCATCTGAATTGTTTTAGTTTTAGGCATATTTTAGTCGACTAAAATCTAATGGGTGTAGTTAAAATGCGTTACTTAAACATTTCTCTAGAATTTCCAAACTCATTATTTACTCCTGGAGTACAAAAAAAAAAAAAAATCTAATAACGTTATTATTTATGGTATTAAGGTTTGAACTACACAGACACAGACACAGATTTAGCCGTTACATAACGTCTTTATAAGTAATACGCCCCTCCCTCGCATTTTGGTTCCGTTTTCCTTACTTGACGAAAATTGGCATTTCGTCATAGTTTTCATCAATTGATGAAAATTCAGAGTGAATTTTTTGTTTAGTTTTAGTCATTGGAATGCTGGCGATGACAATTATGACCGATATATCACCTGACTGAAAATGGCTGGGCGAAAATAGGGTCGCCGGTGCCGATAGCAGACGAAAATAGCCTCGTCGGGGGCCGATAGCGGGTGAAAAATAGGCTCGCCGGGGGCCGATAGCGGGCGAAAAATAGGCTCGTCGGGGGCCGATAGCGGGCGAAAAATAGGCTCGTCGGGGGCCGATAGCGGGCGAAAAATAGGCTCGTCGGGGGCCGATAGCGGGCGAAAAATAGGCTCGTCGGGGGCCGATAGCGGGCGAAAAATAGGCTCGTCGGGGGCCGATAGCGGGCGAAAAATAGGCTCGTCGGGGGCCGATAGCGGGCGAAAAATAGGCTCGTCGGGGGCCGATAGCGGGCGAAAAATAGGCTCGCCGGGGGCCGATAGCGGGCGAAAAATAGGCTCGTCGGGGGCCGATAGCGGGCGAAAAATAGGCTCGTCGGGGGCCGATAGCGGGCGAAAAATAGGCTCGTCGGGGGCCGATAGCGGGCGAAAAATAGGTCCATCGGGGGCCGATAGCGGGCGATAGAGGTTTGGCATAACATGTTGTTATCCCTTCAACAGCTGAAGCTTTTTTTTTTTTTAAAAAGGGACATGCCTCTGATGCAAGTGTTTTTGTCACGTCACAGTATAGAATTGCACGATTCTGGGAAAAATGAGAATTACGATTTTTTTGCTAAGAATAAAGATCACGATTTTCGTGGCGTAACATCAGCTTTCACATTATACAAAAAAAATTGGGCTAACTTTACTGTTTAGTTTTTTTTTTTGTTTTTTTTTTAATTCGTTAAAAAGTGTATTTTTTTTTGTGACCGATATATCACCTGACTGAAAATGGTTGGGCGAAAATACGCTCATCGGTGCCGATAGCAAAAGAAAATAGGGTCGCCGGTGCCGATAGCGGGCAAAAAATAGGCTCGTCGGGGGCCGATAGCGGGCGAAAAATAGGCTCGTCGGGGGCCGATAGCGGGCGAAAAATAGGCTTGTCGGGGGCCGATAGCGGGCGAAAAATAGGCTCGTCGGGGGCCGATAGCGGGCGAAAAATAGGCTCGTCGGGGGCCGATAGTGGGCGAAAAATAGGCACGTCCGAGGCCGATAGTGGGCGAAAAATAGGCTCGTCGGGGGCCGATAGCGGGCGAAAAATAGGCTAGTCGGGGGCTGATAACGGACGAAAATAGCCTCGTCTGGAGCCGATAGCAGGCGAAAATAGGGTCGCCGGTGCCGGCGAAAAATAGGGTCGTCGGAGGCCGATAGCGGGCGAAAAATAGGCTCGTCGGGGGCCGATAGCGGGCGAAAAATAGGCTCGTCGGGGGCCGATAGCGGGCGAAAAATAGGCACGTCGGGGGCCGATAGCGGGCGAAAAATAGGGTCGTCGGAGGCCGATAGCGGGCGAAAAATAGGCTCGTCGGGGGCCGATAGCGGGCGAAAAATAGGCTCGTCGGGGGCCGATAGCGGGCGAAAAATAGGCACGTCGGAGGCCGATAGCGGGCGAAAAATAGGCTCGTCGGGGGCCGATAGCGGGCGAAAAATAGGCTAGTCGGGGGCTGATAACGGACGAAAATAGCCTCGTCGGGAGCCGATAGCAGGCGAAAATAGGGTCGCCGGAGGCCGATAGTGGGCGAAAAATAGGGTCATCGGAGGCCGATAGTGGGCGAAAGTAGGCTCGTCGGGGGGCCGATAGCAGGCAAAAAATAGGCCTGTTGGTGAGGGTAACGAGCAAAATAAATTCATATTCATATAAATTGATGAGATAGAGATATATATATATATATATATAACAGCAACCCAGAATGAACAGAGTGTAACAGTGTGCGGAGCAATAGAACCCCCTATACCTGTAATAATAATAATAATAATAATAATAATAAACTGTGACAGACCCTCAAATGCTTATTGTTAGGGGGTTCCATTCATGATAATCCTGCTGCCATGAAGGTGGTATTCTATTTTTTCACATATTCCCAGCAGTAATAATAATAATTCCACAACCAAGGATGCGATGTAACAGTCCCAGGTGTAATTACTATTTATAGTAATCATCGCAGTGTAATAAACCAAAAATATATAGTTATTAATGACTGCAGTAACAAAAAAGAATTCTATTGTTGTGGGTGCCGTGTACCAAAGCCAGGTATCATTCAATTAATTATAATAATTAAAACATTATAGAGATTGTATTATTTTATTATGATTAGTAGTAATGGAGGAGAGGACAGCAGTGTTATAGACCTTGGTATAATTAGTATTACTGGCAGTAACGGTAATAATAATAGCAGTGTAGGAGCTCAGGGCAATGGACCAATAACTAGACATGTGGTATAACAGACCCCCCTATGATTATTATTAGTAGAAGTTTTCTCAGTGCCATGGGCGGACTGTAATAGACACAAATACAAGGAGATAATCATTTGTTATATATGGTACTCCCATGAGTGAAGAATGGTGCCTCCTGACATGATGATTACTAGCAGTAGTATGTTGTATGGAGTACTCCTATGTGAGGGGCCCCTGACATGGTTATTATTAGTATTCCTAGTACATAGTACTCCTGTGAGTACGGTGTAGCAGCTCCTGACATGATTATTATACAGTTGCCCTAAGAATGTGCTGTACAAGACCCACATATCCATAGTGTCAGTATATCATACTCCCATTGCTATGAGTGAGGTGTAAGAGATATAAACATTAGTATAGTACTAGTACTCCTCCTGGTGAGGGGGGGGGGGGGTGACATGTCAGTACCTGGGCTCAGGGGGTGACGTCAGCGGTGCCACTTCATAGGCGGTGTAATTATTGGGGGGGTCACCATTAGAGGGAGTCACATTCAGTGAGGGTGGTTCCATTATGGGAGGGTAGACACTCTGGGGGGGGTGATAATGTGGGGAGAGGAGGACACTCAGTGGAAGGGGGGGGTGATTATACAAGGGGGTATACTATCAGTCAGTCACTGAAGGACAGGGGACACTCTCTCCCTCAGTGAAGGGACTCTTGGTGGTACTCTCTCTCTCTCTCGGTGAAGGAACTCTCTGATGGGATTCTCTCTTTCGCTATGGTGAAAGAGCTCTCTCAGGGGACACTCTCTATGGTCAAGAAACTCTCTTAGGGAATGCTCTCTCTATGGTGAAGCAACTCTCTCAGGGGGCACTCTCTCCCTCAGTGAAGGGACTCTCAGTGGTATTCTCTCTCTAAGGGGACACTCTCTCTATGATGCAGGAACTCTCAGGGGACACTCTCTCTGGTATTCTCTCTCTCTCTATGGTGAAGCAACTCTCTCAGGGGACATTCTCTCCCTCAGTGAAGGGACTCTCGGTGGTATTCTCTCTCTCAGGGGACACTCTCTCTCTATGGTAGAAAAAAACTCTCTCAGGGGACACTCTCGCTGGTATTCTCTCCCTCTTTCTATAGTTAAGGGACTCTCTCAGGGGACACTCTTTCTCTCTATATATATTGAAGGAACTCTCTCAGGGGACACTCTCTCTATGGTGAAGGAACTCTCTCGGGGGGACACTCTCTCTATGGTGAAGGAACTCTCTCGGGGGGACACTCTCTCTATGGTGAAGGAACTCTCTCGGGGGGACACTCTCTCTATGGTGAAGGAACTCTCTCGGGGGGACACTCTCTCTATGGTGAAGGAACTCTCTCGGGGGGACACTCTCTCTATGGTGAAGGAACTCTCTCGGGGGGACACTCTCTCTATGGTGAAGGAACTCTCTCGGGGGGACACTCTCTCTATGGTGAAGGAACTCTCTCGGGGGGACACTCTCTCTATGGTGAAGGAACTCTCTCGGGGGGACACTCTCTCTATGGTGAAGGAACTCTCTCGGGGGGACACTCTCTCTATGGTGAAGGAACTCTCTCGGGGGACACTCTCTCTATGGTGAAGGAACTCTCTCGGGGGGACACTCTCTCTATGGTGAAGGAACTCTCTCGGGGGGACACTCTCTCTATGGTGAAGGAACTCTCTCGGGGGGACACTCTCTCTATGGTGAAGGAACTCTCTCGGGGGGACACTCTCTCTATGGTGAAGGAACTCTCTCGGGGGACACTCTCTCTATGGTGAAGGAACTCTCTCGGGGGGACACTCTCTCTATGGTGAAGGAACTCTCTCGGGGGGACACTCTCTCTATGGTGAAGGAACTCTCTCGGGGGGACACTCTCTCTATGGTGAAGGAACTCTCTGGGGGACACTCTCTCTATGGTGAAGGAACTCTCTCAGGGGACACTCTTTTTCGCTCTATGGTGAAGGAACTCTCTCAGGGGGGACTTTCTCTCTCGCTCTCTATGGTGAAGGAACTCTCTCAGGGGACACTCTCTCCCTCAGTGAAGGGACTCTCTCTCTCTATGGTCAAGAAACTCTCACAGGGGACACACTCTCCCTCAGTGAGGACACTCTTGGTGGTATTCTCTCTCTCTGTGAAGGAACTCTCAGGGGATTCTCTCTCTCGCTCTCTATGGTGAAGCAACTCTCTCAGGGGACACTCTCTCCCTCAGTGAAGGGACTCTCGGTGGTATTCTCTCTCTCTCTGGGGACACTCTCTCACTCAGTGTGGACACTCTCGGTGGTATTCTCTCTCTCTCTATCGTGAAGGGGCTCTCTCTTGGGACACTCTCTCTCCCTCAGTGTGGACACTCTATGGTGAAGGGACTCTCTCTCAGGGGACACTCTCTCCCTCAGTGAGGACACTCTCTGTGGTATTCTCTCTCTATGGGGACACTCTCTATGGTGAAGGGACTCTCAGGGGACACTCTCTCCCTCAGTGAGGACACTCTCAGGGGACACTCTATGGTGAAGGGACTCTCTTGGGACACTCTCTCCCTCAGTGAGGACCCTCTTGGTGGTATCTCTCGGGGGACACTCTCTCTCTATGGCGAAGGGACTCTCTCTTGGGACTCTCTCCCTCAGCGAGGTCCCTCTCTATGGTGAAGGGACTCTCTCTTGGGACACTCTCTCCCTCAGTGAGGTCCCTCTCTATGGTGAAGGGACTCTCTCTTAGGACACTCTCTCCCTCAGTGAGGACCCTCTTGGTGGTATCTCTCGGGGGACACTCTCTCTCTATGGTGAAGGGACTCTCTCCTTCAGTGAGGTCCCTCTCTATGGTGAAGGGACTCTCTCTTAGGACACTCTCTCCCTCAGTGAGGACCCTCTCAGTGGTATTCTCTCTCTCAGGGGACACTCTCTCTCTATGGTGAGGGGACTCTCTTTTGGGACACTCTCTCCCTCAGTGAGGACACTCTCGGTGGTATTCTCTCTCTATGGGGACACTCTCTATGGTGAAGGGACTCTCAGTGGACACTCTCTCCCTCAGTGAGGACACTCTCAGGGGACACTCTCTCTATGGTGAAGGGACTCTCTCTTGGGACACTCTCTCTATGGTGAAGGGACTCTCTCTTGGGACACTCTCTCCCTCAGTGAGGACCCTCTCGGTGGTATTCTCTCTCTATGGGGACACTCTCTATGGTGAAAGGACTCTCAGGGGACACTCTCTCCCTCAGTGAGGACACTCTCAGGGGACACTCTCTCTATGGTGAATGGACTCTTTCTTGGGACACTCTCTCTCTTAGTGAGGACCCTCTCTATGGTGAATGGACTCTCTCTTGGGACACTCTCTCCCTCAGTGAGGACCCTCTCTATGGTGAATGGACTCTCTCAGGGGACACTCTCTCTCTATGGTGAAGGGACACTCTCTCTCTATGGTGAAGAGACTCTCTCTTGGGACACTCTCTCCCTCAGTGAAGACACTCTCGGTGGTATTCTCTCTCTATGGGGACACTCTCTATGGTGAAAGGACTCTCAGGGGACACTCTCTCCCTCAGTGAGGACACTCTCAGGGGACACTCTCTCTATGGTGAATGGACTCTTTCTTGGGACACTCTCTCTCTTAGTGAGGACCCTCTCTATGGTGAATGGACTCTCTCTTGGGACACTCTCTCCCTCAGTGAGGACCCTCTCTATGGTGAATGGACTCTCTCAGGGGACACTCTCTCTCTATGGTGAAGGGACTCTCTCTCCATCAGTGAGGACCCTCTCGGTGGTATTCTCTCTCTCTCAGTCAGTGAGTGTAGTGAGGGGAGTCATGCGGGGACACGGGGGAGGGGACAGGAGAAGGGGGCTGATACGTAGAAGAAGGAGGAGGTCTCAGCCGTCTCCCCCTGACTCCTCTCCCTCACACACCGCCCCGCCCTCCCTCCGCTCTCCACAGCTCCGTCCTCGGGAATTACCTTCTCTCCGCTCTGGCTCCGTCCTCCTCCTCCGTCCCGCTCACTAAATCCTCCATACCTCGGCCCGCTGTCACCTCACGGCACCCCTGACAGCCCCGCCCAACTCCAGCCCGCCGCCGCACCCCATTGGCCACTGTCCCGCTAACCCGCCGCGCCATTGGTCGCCGGGCTTGGCAATCAGGGAGTGGCCGCCTGCGACACGCGCGTCCCGGCCACGCCCAAAAACAAATCGAGCTCACCTCGGCTTGCCCGCCCCACTTCTCCTCTGATTGGCTGAGATCTCGTGTGCTCCGGTTTAGCGAGGTCGCTATTGGTGGAAAAACACGCCGCTTGTCCTAGGATGGGGCGGGATCTAGAACTGAAAGCTCGGTGATTGGTTGATCTTTCCAGTGACATACTTTTCTTTTTTTTTGTGATGTGACAGCGTACACCCGCTCGTGGTACGGTGACAGCGACGTCACGTGTCCGTCCCCGTGCCTCCCAAGGAACGTCAGCGGCTGGCATGGAGGACACACGGGCGCCGATCCGCCATCGTGGCCGCTGATTGGCCTTGCAGGACGTCACTCGCGCTATAATCCCGCCCTCCTCTAGCAAGTTAGTGTGTCCCAGACTCTCCTTCTTTTCTTTTTTTTTTCTTCTATGATGCTCTACGCATTTCTAATTTACAGGCGACTTATTTATTTATTTCCGGCCGGTAAACTTAAATGACCCCTGGACTGTGACTGACAGCCCGGCAGAGCCAATGGGGAGGCCGAGAACGAGTGACGTACGCACCGGGCCGTCCAATGTCTGAAGGCGGCTGGAAGAAGTCTCCGGGATGGGGAGGGCCGTCAGTCTGGCAGGTGGATGAGGTCAGGGGAGCCGCCGTGTGTGGAGATCAGAGAGAGCCAGGCTCCCCCTGCCGGCCAGAGAGCGCACTACACCCTGATAGGAAGTCATGACCAATCATTTCCTATAGGAAGCAGCCAATCAGAACACAGAGCGGCAGTAATGGTACTCCAATGTATACTACATAGGAAAGATCACACTTCAATAAATCAACCCAATACATTATATTTCTGAGTATAAGTAATCAATATGTATATTAAATATTTTTTCCAATACTATAAAGGTTTTTTTTTTTTTCTGTTTAATATTCATATGAACTTTACTTTTTTTATACAGTATATTTTTGCACATTATAATTTTTTTATAATATATATATATATATATATATATATATATATATATATATATATATATATATATATAACATTTTATTATTATTGAGGTAATTTTCATTATATAGTATTTTACACAGTAAAGGATATAAGTGTCTTTCACGTAAAAAAATAATAATACATATATATGTATAAATCAATAATGTTTCCTATAATGTAATACATAGTTATTTTTTCCTAAGAGAATAATATATTTATTAATATGAACTTCATTTTTTTTTACAGTATTTTTTCACTTAAAAAAAATAAAAATAAATATATATATATATATATATATATAATTATTAGGGCAAGGTTTTGTTATATAGTATTTTGTTAAAAGAAATATATATATATATATATATATATATATTTTACTGAGTAAAATACTATAACAAAAATTTAATATAGATGTACTTATAACAAAAATACTATATATCAGAAAGAAATGTGTGTGTATGTATATATATGTGTATATATATATATATGTGTATATATATATATATATATGTATACTATATAAAAAAAATAATAAATATAGTATACTCTTCAAAAAATGTATATCTCCATCTATCTATCTATCTATTGTGAGGGGGTTAGCTCGGCAGCGGGTGTGTGTGTGACCCCCTGGATGGGTTCACCACACAAAATCAGGCACAGCAGACAGCTTGGTAGGTGAAACAAAAACAAAGGTGCGGTTTATTCAGACTAGATGCATTGAAAAATAACAGAAAAACAAAAAGAAACATGAAAAGAAATCCTGGTCAGCTTGACCGCTTACTACACACGTAGATTCCCTAACTAACAACTGGGTGCAGCCTTGTGCTGCCCCAGTCCCTATCTCTCTTTGAGAAGTTTTGCCACACAGGCGTTAACTCACCGCAAAGCTCAGATACCACACTCCCCAGTCTACACAATCACAGAACTGGTTCCAGGATGGGGCCTCTCCCTAAGCCTGCTGGGGTGTTTTCTATAGGTCTTAATGAGCCCACTTACTTCAGCTGGGCTCATTAACTCTTCCCCTGCAGGACTCCCAGCACTCCCCCTAGTGGTATAAGTCAGCATAAAGCCTGAATCTAGGGCATACATATTTTCCATCCTGGATGCAACCAGGTGTTTTTACCTGCCTGCTGTCACATACCCCCCCCTCTTGTTTCAACCTTGGGGTTGGAACACACGCAGTCAGGCACGCATGTACTCGAGACAAAGCATCCACATTCCCCATTTTAACGCCAGGGCGATGCTTTACTGTAAAGTTGAATTCCTGTAGGGCCAGGAACCACCTATTTATCCTTCTATTGGTCTCCTTGTTTTGAGCCATCCACTTTAAAGGAGCGTGATCAGTTACCAGGTCAAAGTGCCTACCTAATAGATAGTACCGAAGGGAATCTAGAGCCCACTTCACAGCTAAACACTCCTTCTCAATTGTGGCGTAATTTACCTCATGGGACTTCAATTTCCTGCTGAGGTAAATGACTGGGTGCTCTTCCCCGTTCCAGACCTGGGACAACACTGCTCCCAACCCAACGTCTGATGCATCAGTTTGTACAACAAAGTCCTTAGAGAAGTCTGGGGAGTACAACACTGGCTGGCTACATAAGGCGGTTTTTAATGACTGGAATGCTGCTTCAGCCTCTGGGGACCATTTGACCATGACAGACTCTTTCCCTTTTGTCAGGTTGGTGAGGGGCACAGCCTGAGAAGCAAAATGGGGGATGAATCGCCGATAATAGCCAGCGATTCCCAGAAAGGCTCGTACCTGTTTCTTGCTGTTGGGACGTGGCCAACTCTGTATGGCCTCAACTTTATTGACTTGAGGCTTTATCACTCCCCTCCCAATAGTGTACCCCAGATATTTGGCCTCCTCCTGTCCAATGGTGCACTTCTTTGGATTGGCTGTAAACCCAGCTTCCCGTATGGAGTCTAAGACTGCTTGCACTTTTGGCAGATGTGAGACCCAATCTGTGCTATGGATAATCACATCATCCAGGTAAGCTGCAGCATACTTCTGATGGGGCCTCAGAATTTTGTCCATTTTCCGCTGGAATGTTGCAGGTGCATTCTGTAACCCAAACGGCATTCTCTTGTATTGGAACGCCCCATCTGGGGTTACAAACGCCGTTTTCTCCTTGGCCGACTCGGCCAGGGGAATTTGCCAATACCCTTTGGTGAGATCGAGAGTTGTCATGTATCGGGCTGTTCCCAGCCGGTCGATCAACTCATCTATACGCGGCATGGGGTAGGTGTCAAATTTTGTAACTTTATTCAATTGTCGAAAATCGTTACAAAACCGCCAGCTCCCATCAGGTTTGGGCACTAGTACGATAGGACTGGACCAGTCACTCTGGGACTCCTCTATCACACCCAATTCCAGCATCCTTTGAACCTCCCCACGTATTGCCTCCCGTCGGGCTTCTGGTATTCTATAAGGTTTTAGTTTTACCCTTTCTCCTGGCGGGGTAATAATATCATGCTCTACGCCAGAGGTTTCTCCCGGTAGCTCAGAGAAAATCTCTTTGTTGCGAAGTACAAACTCTTTAACCTCCTGTTTTTGGGGTTTCGATAAGGAGACTGCGATTCCAACCTCAGGAACAAAGCAATCAGACTGGACCGGTGACAAAGTCTCTGCGACTAGGGATTCCCTATCCCTCCAGGCTTTCAGCAGATTGACGTGATATACCTGTTCCGGCTTTCGCCTTCCTGGCTGTCTGACCCTATAGTTCACCTCACTCACTTTTTCGAGAACTTCGTATGGACCTTGCCATTTGGCCATGAATTTGCTTTCAACCGTAGGGACTAGCACCAATACCTTATCCCCTGGGGAAAAAGTACGGGTCTTGGCCCCACGGTTGTACACTCTCTGCTGTGCTAACTGCGATTGGGCCAAATGTTCCTTTACGATTGGCATTACCTGTGCAATTCTATCTTGCATCAGGGCGACATGCTCAATCACACTCCTGTGGGGAGAACTCTCATTTTCCCAAGTTTCCTTGGCGATATCCAGCAGTCCTCTTGGGTGTCTCCCATAGAGTAACTCGAAGGGTGAGAAACCCGTAGAGGATTGGGGTACCTCCCTAATGGCAAACATCAAATAGGGTATTAGACAGTCCCAATTCTTTCCATCTCTATCCACCACCTTCTTTAACATTTGTTTTAGGGTTTTGTTGAATCTTTCAACCAACCCATCTGTTTGGGGGTGATACACAGACGTACGTAATTGTGTCACTTTGAACAACTTGCATAGTTCTTTCATAACTCGGGACATAAAAGGTGTACCTTGGTCCGTAAGCAGTTCCTTACAAATACCCACACGGCTAAAAACAAGTGATAGTTCTTTGGCTATGGTTTTGGCCGAGGTATTTCGAAGAGGAATCGCTTCCGGATAACGGGTGGCATAGTCCATTATAACCAAAATGTACTGATGCCCCCTAGCGGACTTCATTATCGGACCTACCAAATCCATTGCGATCCTCTCAAAGGGGATCTCAATGATAGGAAGAGGTACCAGCGGGTTACGGAAATGTGGCATAGGTGCCGATTTCTGACACACAGGGCAGGAGGAACAATAATTTTCTGTTTCCTTCATGACCCCAGGCCAATAGAATCTCTGCAATACTCTCTCTCTGGTTTTCTCTGTCCCCAGATGACCTCCAAGAATGTGCCCATGGGCCAATTCCAACACCAACTTCCGGTAAGGTTTGGGCACCACAAGTTGCTCAACGGTTTCTTCTGCCCTTTGAGCCACTCGATACAGTAGGTCCCTTTCCACAGTGAAGTACGGGTAAGTGCAAGTTTTTTCTGGGTTCACTAACTCGCCATCTATTTTCACCACATTCTCCCGTGCCTTTATTAGGGTGGGGTCTTTTAACTGTTCTGTGGCAAAATTTTCCCTGTGAACCTCAAGATCTGAAAATTCCACAGACGGCATGTTTTCATCTGAGGATGTTGGCTCCTCCCCATTTTCTCGAGTTTCCCCTGCCAATACCGACAAGGGAAATTCTGGAGAGTCCTCACCACTCTCAGAGGAATTCTGGTCATCATCTTTCTGGTCTATAGGGGCACCAGTGGGGGGCTCAGGACAATCCCAGAGTTCCCAGAACATTGGAAAATCCCTTCCCACAATGGCATCATGTGGTAAGTGAGACACTAACCCCACCTGATGAGAGAGGTTACCTTTGTGGGTCTCAAAAAACACTGAAGTTACAGGATACTCTCGAGTGTCCCCATGCACACAAATAACAGCCACCTTGTTATTCCCAGAGACCACTGTAGTAACTAATTCAGCCTTTATCAATGTCACCAGGCTACCTGAATCCAGCAACACATCCACATTTCTACCATTAATACACATTTTACATAAATGTTTCTCAGGTCCCCGAATGGCAGTACAAGCGACTGTCGCAAACATCGACTGACGTCTGTCCCTTATAAAGTCACATTGCATAGGTTCATCCACAACTGGGCAATTAGCTGAAATATGTCCCTCTTGCCGGCAGCGGTAGCAAATAATCTTTTTCGCTGCCTCTTGCGGCCTGGGCTTCCCGGGCTGCTCCCGCCAGACATTAGGTTGAACCCCCACCCTCTCACTCTCTCCACCCTCACCCCTTGGAGTCATCTTACCCGCCACTGGGGATGGTCTGGTCTTAGGGTGGAAAGTCCGTGAGTCCCTGGAAGAGGTGGTCAGGTTCTCTGTAGCCAAGTACCTCTCAACCAGATCCACAAGCTTATCTGCAGTTTCTGGGTCTCCATGGCTTACCCACTTTTGGATGGAAGTAGGAAGAGCTCTCAGAAAACGATCCATAACAACACGTTCCACAATGTTTGGTGCGGTCAAAGTCTCTGGCTGCAGCCACCTCCTGCTCAGGTGAATGAGATCATACATTTGAGACCTGGGGGGTTTTCCAAGCCGGAAAGTCCAGTTATGTACACGCTGAGCCCGGACGGCCAGGGTGACACCCAGCCGTGCCAATATTTCTGTTTTTAGCACTACATAGTCTTTTGCTTGGTCCGGCTCTAGGTCATAATAGGCTTTCTGCGATTCCCCCGTTAACAGAGGGGCCACAAGTCCAGCCCACTGCTCCTTAGGCCACTTTTCCCTTTCAGCAGTCCTTTCAAATGTGGTCAAAAACACCTCCGGATCATCCTCTCCAGTCATTTTTGTCAGTAAACGGCTCACACCAAAGGATGCAGTATTAGTGGAACCACTTGCCTCACTGGTCTGCGGCCGTTGCTGCATTAATGTCTCGATTTGTTGTTGGAGTCTCTGCTCTTGCTTTTGTAACAGCTCTATGAAGAGGGCCTCAGATTGCTGCTGGGCTTGTTGCTGAGCGTCCAGACTCTGCAGTTGAGCTTTCTGCTGAGCTTCCAGACTCTGCTGCAAAGTTGCATTTGTCTGCTGCTGGGCTGCAAGGCTTTGTTGTTGAGCTGCAAGGCTCTTTTGCAAACCTGCATTTGTCTGCTGCTGATTTGCATTTGCTAGAGCCAGCTGTCTCAGTATCTCCTCCATGCTGGCCTTAAAAAAAAAAACTGCCCCTGCTTCTCCACCAACTGTGAGGGGGTTAGCTCGGCAGCGGGTGTGTGTGTGACCCCCTGGATGGGTTCACCACACAAAATCAGGCACAGCAGACAGCTTGGTAGGTGAAACAAAAACAAAGGTGCGGTTTATTCAGACTAGATGCATTGAAAAATAACAGAAAAACAAAAAGAAACATGAAAAGAAATCCTGGTCAGCTTGACCGCTTACTACACACGTAGATTCCCTAACTAACAACTGGGTGCAGCCTTGTGCTGCCCCAGTCCCTATCTCTCTTTGAGAAGTTTTGCCACACAGGCGTTAACTCACCGCAAAGCTCAGATACCACACTCCCCAGTCTACACAATCACAGAACTGGTTCCAGGATGGGGCCTCTCCCTAAGCCTGCTGGGGTGTTTTCTATAGGTCTTAATGAGCCCACTTACTTCAGCTGGGCTCATTAACTCTTCCCCTGCAGGACTCCCAGCACTCCCCCTAGTGGTATAAGTCAGCATAAAGCCTGAATCTAGGGCATACATATTTTCCATCCTGGATGCAACCAGGTGTTTTTACCTGCCTGCTGTCACACTATCTATCTATCTATCTATCTATCTATCTATCTATAGATAGATACAATATATATATATATATATATATATATATATATATATATATATACACACACACACATTTTTTTCTGATATATAGTATTTTTGTTATAAGTACATCTATATTAAATTTTTGTTATAGTATTTTACTCAGTAAAAAAAAAAAAAATATATATATATATATATATATATATATATATATATATATATATAAAAACAGTAATATTTTCTAACAGTAATTTTGTTCTTTTTTTCCCCCCAAATATTTAATATGTTTATTAGTATTGTTTTTTTTTTTTCCGTTTAATATTTTGCACAGTAATATATGTATTATACCAATAATGTGTCCAATGCTATTGGAGTTCATTTTTTTTAACTGAATAATATTTTTTTTTATCAATATAAACTTTTTAAAAATATATTTTACCAAAAGAATATTATCATAAAGCAGGATTTAAATAGCGCCAATAGTTTGCGCAGCACTTTACAACATGAAAGTGTAGTTGATTCTTGGAATAGACTTCCAGCAGAGGTAGTGAGTCAGTCAACAGAAAGTGAATTCAAACATGGTTGGGATAACATAGATGTATACGCCAGACAAAAAAGTAATATATATATATATATATATATATATATATATATATATATATATATATACACAGTATCTCACAAAAGTTAGTACACCCCTCACATTTTTGTAAATTTTTAATTCTATCTTTTCATGTGACAACATTGAAGAAATGACACTCTTCTACAATGTAAAGTAGTGAGTGTACAGCTTGTATAACAGTGTAAATTTGCTGTCCCCTCAAAATAACTCAACACACAGCCATTAATGTCTAAACCGCTGGCTACAAAAGTGAGTACACCCCTAAGTGAAAATGTCCAAATTGGGCCCAAAGTGTCAATATTGTGTGTGGCCACCATTATTTTCCAGCACTTCCTTAACCCTCTTGGGCATGGAGGTCACCAGAGCTTCACAGATTGCCACTGGAGTCCTCTTCCACTTCTCCATGACGACATCACAGAGCTGGTGGATGTTAGAGACCTTGCGCTCCTCCACCTTCCGTTTGGATATGCCCCACAGATGCTCAATAGGGTTTAGGTCTGGAGACATGCTTGGCCAGTCCATCGCCTTTACCCTCAGCTTCTTTAGCAAGGCAGTGGTCGTCTTGGAGGTGTGTTTGGGGTCGTTATCATGTTGGAATACTGCCCTGCGGCCCAGTCCCTGAAGGGAGGGGATCATGCTCTGCTTCAGTATGTCACAGTACATGTTGGCATTCATGGTTCCCTCAATGAACTGTAGATCCCCAGTGCCGGAAGCACTCATGCAGCCCCAGACCATAACACTCCCACCACCATGCTTGACTGTAGGCAAGACACACTTGTCTTTGTCCTCCTCACCTGGTTGCCCCCACACACGCTTGTCACCATCTGAACCAAATAAGTTTATCTTGGTCTCATCAGACCACATGACATGGTTCCAGTAATCCATGTCCTTAGTCTGCTTGTCTTCAGCAAACTGTTTGCAGGCTTTCTTGTGCATCATCTTTAGAAGAGGCTTCCTTCTGGGATGACAGCCATGCAGACCAATTTGATGCAGTGTGCGGCGTATGGTCTGAGCACTGATAGGCTGACCCCCCCACCCCTTCAACCTCTGCAGCAATGCTGGCAGCACTCATATGTCTATTTCCCAAAGACAACCTCAGGATATGACGCTGAACACGTGACCTCAACTTCTTTGGTCGACCATGGCAAGGCCTGTTCTGAGTGGAACCTGTTCTGTTAAACCACTGTGTATATATATATATATATATATATATATATATATATATATATATATACACATATACGTGTGTGCGTGTGTGTATATATATATATATATATATATATATATATATATATATATATATATATATATCTGAGACAATTGAGTACTGTCCGTGATTATATATATATATAATATGTGTGTGTCTATGTATATGTGTATGTTTTTAAGAATAAAAATGGGGCAGACTCAATGAGCCACTTGGTCTTTTTTCTGCCATCACTCCTCCTATATAACAAAAATTTCCCCAATTATAATAGAATATATTATTCAGAAGCAAATAATATTATTTGACATATTTATTTATATATATATATATATATATATATATATATATATATATATATATATATATATATATATATATATATATATATAATTATTATTTTTCTACACAGAATAAAAATGTTTAATATGGATAAATATGGAAGTACATTTTTCTAACTGAATAATATATTTATTAATATTAAATTAATTTCTTTCTAGTAGTTTACACAGTGAAAAATATGTATGATAAAACAATATTATTTTATATGGCTGTTTAATTATTAAATAAGGCTGTTTAATTATTTTTCTAACTGTATAATATATTTATAAATATATATTTTTTTGTGTGGTATTTTTACACAGTTAAAAATATGTATTGTAAAATCTGAGACAATTGCGTACCGTCCGTGATACTTTTTTTTCATTTGCACTAACATACAATTTTTCAGGACAAGCATTCGGGGCATGTCTCCTTCTTCAAGGTCCAAGGATCAATATTTGCAAGATGTCTTATAATATGTCAGTTCATATTTTATTTTCTAATAATAATAAAAGAAAAAAAGAGGATTTTTTTTTTCCTTTTTCACCCTCTTATAGAAAAATTGGCCTTTGCTTGTAGGGTGTTTTTTCCAAACACATAAACCTCATACCCACCCACACATAGAGGTTACAATTGATGGACCTGTGTCTTTTTTTTCAACCTTATCTACTTTGTAGGTATGGAATATATTATTATTATTATTATTATTATGTAAGCCTTTTTTTTTATATAGTATGTTTACACAGCAAAAAGAAGTATTATAAAATCAATACAAATTCCAATATGCCAATTCAGTTTTGTTCCAACTGAATAATACATGTTATACCATGGAAGTAATTCTTTATACAGTATTTCTACACGGTAAAAATATGTATTGTAAAATCAATCATTCTTCCAGTCCTGTGGCACTTCATATTTATCTAACTGAATAATAGATCTGGTAATATAGACATCATTTTAAATAGTATTCTAGAAATGATAAAATCTATAAGATGCTTCAGGATTGGATGGTGGACTTGCAGATCCCAACGGCCCACAGAGAACATCAGATGTTCCCCTACTTCCCTTTTTTTCTTCCCTCTTTTCCTTCTTTCTTCTTTTTTTTATGCATTCTTTCTCATCTCCGCTAAACTGTCAATACAATTTGGATTGTTTATTTGACTTACACTCACCGGCCACTTTATTAGGTCCTCCTTGCTAGTAGCGGGTTGGACCCCCTTTTGCCTTCATTCTTCATGGCATAGATTCTACAAGGTGTTGGAAACACTCCTCGGAGAGGTGCTCTATTGGATGAGATGTGGTGAGGGTGGAGGCCATTGGAGGACAATGACCTCATAGTCCAGTGGTGAGATGATTGGAGCTTTGTGACATGGTGCATTATCCTGCTGGAAGGAGCCATCAGAAGATGGGGACACTGTAGTCATAAAGGGATGGACACGGTCAGCAACAATACTCAGGTAGGCCGTGGGGTTTAAATGATGCTCAATTGGTACTACAAACCAATGTAGTATTGGTTTGATTGGACTGCAAACCAATCTTCCAGTTGAGCTTCAAAAGACAATGTGGAATATGCTTTCTTACTCTTTTCAGGAAGCGCCGTGTAATTATTTTTCTTTCATTTTCCATTCATTGTGGGGTTCTTTTTTATATGTTCTGAAAATTTTCTTAATTAAATAAAAATAAATATTTTTTTTTAAAAATCGTTAAGATTTATTAGAATTTAGATGCTATTTTTTTTATAAATGAATAGTATATTTATTAATTTCCAGGAATATTTTTTTTTCACACCGTGAAATATGTATTATAAAATCTGTAGCGTTTCCAGTAATGACAGTTTAGTTTTTTTGTAGAGTAATGTTCTATACAAACTGATCAATATTTTCGCACCACATTCCTGTCCTGCAATTCATACAGTAGATATAGAAAAGGACCACCCCCCTTTTAGAAAAATAATAACATATTGTTGCTTTGCAGCCTGAAATGAAGTCAAAGACAGTTTTTGTTTTATCCAGTTGTTTTTACTCAATGTAACTTATAACATCCAAGTGAAAGATAGAACATCAACATCAGAAAAAAAAATACATGGCTGTGTTCAAGTCCTTTTCCCTCCCCCTACGTCCTGCCTACATCACTTCCTGTCCTGAGCTTCATGAACCAGTCCAACAAGTTAATTAGCTGATACATAAGGAAAACCTAGCTTCTAAAAACAATACATGGTCTTAAAATATTTTTCCGCGTGTGTGTGTGTATATATATATATATATATATATATATATATATATATATATATATATATACACACACATATATACACACACATATATATACAGTATATAATTATTTTTTTTTTTTATTTATGTTTTTTTTTTAAACTGAAGAACTGGCTTAGAGAAGCCACAAAACATATTCAACGTTATAGAATAAGTCCCTTTTTAACATGACTAACTACTACTAGATACAGTGGATATAGAAAAGAATCGCCCCCTTGAAAATAATCACATTTTGTTGCTTTGCAGCCTGAAATGAAGACAGAGACAGTTTTTGTTATATCCAGCTGTATTTACTCACTGCCACTTATAACATCCAAAGAACACCAACATGTCAGGAAAAAAATACATGGCTGTGTTCAAGTCCTTTTCTCTCCCCCTACTTCCTGCCTACATCACTTCCTGATCTTGAACCAGTCCAACAAGTTAATTAGCTAATACATAGTAGGGAAACCCTAGCTTCTAAAAATTATTCCGTGTTTGTGTGTATATATATAGATATATATATAGATATATCTATATATATATCTATATATATATAGATATATATATTAGAGCTGGGGAAAAAATCGATTTAAATCTTGAATCGAGTTGAGAGGTCAAATCGATTCAAAATTTAAGCAAATCAATTTTTTTAGACTTTTTTTTTCACCGCGCCGGTCCTGAAGAGCTGCGGGCAGGAGTTTTTAGGCGAGGCCGCGCCTTCGGCCTAGTCTGCATCAGCTCTTCAGGACCGGCACGGTGTCCAAAAAAAAACAAAAACTTGATTCGAAATTTGAATTGAGTTTTTTTAAGAAAATCACAGATTTTTTTTTTTTTTTTTTTTTTGTGGAAAATCTCCCAGCCCTATTTAAAATTCTTGAGGAAAATCTGCTGCCAGAAAGTTGTCAATGGGCAGAAGGTTTACCTTCCAAAATGACAATGACCCAAAGCACACAGCAACAATGAGCACACAGCGGTTGGAGGATAAAAAGGTGAATGTTTTCTTGCATGGCTTAGTCAGAGCCCAGAATTAAACCCCATTGAAAAACTGTGGAATGACTGCAGTCCACAAACAGTTACCATCAAATGTCCTGAGCAGTTCTGCAAAGAAGTGTGGGCAAATATTGCAAAGTCTAGAAGTGCAAAGTTAGTAGAGACAAATCCCAACAGACTAAAGGCTGGAATTAAAGCAAAAGGTGGTTTATTTTAAAGGGGGGTTGATTCTTTTCTATACCCACTGTATGTCGTATAATTATACAGATCAGGAAAGGTTATTGGATCATGTGTATGTGTATATATATATATATATATATATATGTCCGAAATGATTCCTGCAGATAACAGAGAAACCAAACTGGAGAGAGAAACCAGGTTTGGTGCTTTGGATTGAGGCAAGTACACACTATAGAAGGATATGCTTTGTTCATTTTTCATGTCAGAGCTTTTAACCACTTCCTTATTGGGCACTTATACCCCCTTCCTGCCCAGGCCAATTTTCAGCTTATAGCGCTGTCGCTCTTTGAATGACAATTGCGCGGTCGCTGTACCCAAATTACATTTTTATCATTTTTTTTTAGACAGATAGAGCTTTCTTTTGGTGGTACTTAAACACCACTGTTTTTTTTTTTTTTTTGCTAAACAAAAAAAGAGATCATTAATTTTTTAAAAAAATACACTTTTTTCTTTTAGTTTCTAATTTTGCAAATAAATAATTTTTCCCTTTTGTTGATGTACACTGATGAGACTGCACTGATGGGCACTGATAGGGGGGACTGATGGGCACTCATAGGCGGCACTAATTAGAAGCCACTGATAGGTGGCACTGATGGGGCTGCACTGATCAGTGCCCTGATTATCTGTGTATATGCCCCCTGTCATGATTGCTGGTTACCGGCTCTCCTCTCCTCACACTGTGACAGCGCGTGAGGAAAGTACTGCCGATAACCGGCAAGTCTGTTTACACTATGATCAGCTGATCATGTGGTAAAGGCCCACAGTGATTGGCCGTTCACCATGATCTGTGATCGGCTGTGACCACAGAGTGCGCCGAAAGCACGTCCCCAGGGGCATAGTTCCGGGAGGACATCCAGGGACACCCTCCCAGAAAAACAACAGAGCCATGCTGTAGCCGTCCTTTGGCTATAGCGTGGTAAGGAAGTGGTTAAAGTAGAGTTCCAGGCAAAAACCTCGCCCTTTAGTTTTGGAAAGAGTAGTCAAAGGTTTTAACATTTGTCAGATTTTTTTCTTTTTTTTTTGCAGAACCTCCCATTTGTACCGTTGTACTGTAGTTTTTAATGATTAACCACCTAAAGACCGCCCAGGGCGGCTCTATTGCGTGAAACGACGTACCTGTACGTCGTTTCGTGCAATAGATACTGTGCACAGAGGGGGAGCCAATCAGCGGGTCCGGCGGACCCACTGTCCACCGGGCCACCCACGATCGCTCCACAGAGAGGCAGAACGGGGATCTGACTATGTAAACAAGGCAGATCCCTGTTCTGATAGGGAAATACACAGAGATCACCTGTTCCTTGTAAGCATGAACACGGATCTCTGTGTTCTTCCTGTCAGTCCATCCCCCACACAGTCAGAAAACACACTTAACCCTTTGATTGCCCCTGATGTTAACCCCTTCCCTGCTAGTGTCATTTATGCAGCAACAGTGCTTTTTTTTTTAGCACTGATCACTGTATTGGTGTCACTGATCCCCAAAAAGTGTCAGATTTGTCTGCCGCAATGTCGCAGTCCCGCTAAACATCGCTGATCGCCGCCATTACTAGTAAAAACAATAAAACAAAAATTAAAAGTCCATAAATCTATGCCATAGTTTTTAGACACTATCACTTTTGCGCAAACCAATCAATGTACGCTTTTTGGGATTGTTTTTTACCAAAAATATGTAGAAGAATACATATTGTCCTAAACTGATGAAGAAATTAGATTTTTAAAAAATTTTTATTGGATGTGTTTTATAGCAAAAAGTAAAAAATATCACTATATATATATATATACATACATATATATATACATATACATATATATATATATATATATATATATATATTTATTTATTTATTTTTTCAAACACCCTAGAGAATAAAATGGCGGTCGTTGCAATACTTTATGTCACACCGCATTTGCGCAGCGGTCTTACAAACGCAATTTTTTTGGAAAAAAATACACTTTTTGAATTAAAAAATAAGGAAACATTAAAGTAAGCCCAATTTTTTTTTTATATTGTGAAAGATAATGTAACGCCGAGTAAATTGATACCAAACATGTCATGCTTCGAAATTGCGCCCCCCTCGTGGAATGGCGACAAACTTTGACACTTAAAAATCTCCTTAGGCGACGCTTAAAATCTTTTACAGGTTACCAGTTTTGAGTTACAGAGGAGGTCTAGGGCTAGAATTATTGCTCTCGCTCTAACGATTGCTGCGATACCTCACATGTGTGGTTTGTACACCGTGTACATATGCGGGCACGACTTACGTATGCGTTTGCTTCTGTGCACGGGGACGGGGCGCTTTAAATGTATTTATTTTTTTTTCTTATTTATTTTACTTTTTATTTTTATTTTTTACATTGTCCCTTTTAAAAAAAATTGGATCACTTTTATTCCTATTACAAGGAATGTAAACATCCCTTGTAATAGAAAAAAAGGATTAGCATTAGTGTAAGAGGGAGGCGGGAGGGACATCATAAAAAGTTGTTTCTGCTGTAGGAGCCATGTACCAGTGTTCATTTTGGCAGCAAATTTCAATCTAGTTTTAGTTTTAGTCTTAGGACTAAAATGGCATTTTAGTTTTAGTCCCATGTTAGTCTTCTGCAATTGTTTTAGTTTTAGTCGTATTTAGTCGACTAAATATCCAGTACATTTTAGTCGTCTAAAAATGTAGTGGGTGTAATTCAATTGTAATGCGTTAGTTAACATTCCTCTACAATTTCCAAACTTATTATATACTGCTGGAGTGAAAAATCTATTATGTTATTATTTAAGGTATTGAGGTATGAACATGCACTACAGACCAGTGTTAATTTTGAAGTCAAATTTCAATTTAGTTTTAGTCTCAGTCTTTTGACTAAAATGCCATTTTAGTTTTTAGTTGTATTTTACTAATCTCAATTGTTTTAGTTTTAGTCGTATTTTAGTCGACTAAAATAGTATTCATTTAGTCGACCAAAATGTTTTAGTCGACGAAATTAACACCGTCATGTACACATCATACTGGTGCATCCGAGCGCGTGCACTTTTTGCACAGGGCATTTTTGTCAGTCCATTAAATCTAATGGATAACGAACACGCAGGAATGTGTATGGCATATTTCTAGGGATCATTTAACAGGCATTGAAATACCCTCAAAAGTCCATTGTTCTTGTGTGGTTTGTCCTCTATGTTGGTTGCAGGTGTGAGCCATAGCAAGATACACAATATTGACAAAAGTATTGGGACGCCTGCCCTTACACACACATGAACTTTAATGACATCCCAGTCTTAGTCCGTAGGGTTCAATATTGGGTTGGACCACCCTTTGCGGCTATAACAGCTTGACTGGCCTGCACAGAGTCCTGACCCCAACCCGATAGAACACCTTTAGGATGAATTAGAGCGGGGACTGCAAGCCAGACCTTCTCATCCAACACCAGTGCCTGACCTCACAAATGCTCTTCTGGAAGAAAGGTCAATAATTCTCATAGACACACTCCTAAACCTTGTGGACAGCCTTCCCAGAAGAGTTGTTATAGCTGTAAAGGGTGGGCCAACTCAATATTGAACCCTACAGACTAAGACTGTGATATCATTAATGTTCATGTGCGTGGAAAGACTGGTGTCCCAAAACTTTTGGTAATATAGTGTATATGATGCCCTGCAACCTTTGCCATCCTGCCATAGTGAATGGGGCTGTGCATCCCCCCTCCACTAGAGGGTACTATGTGTATAGCTAGGCTACGGTAAGCAGAAACAGTCAGAGTTGGAAAAGAGTCGCAGAGGATGTTGTAGTACACAAAACTTTATTGCCTTCCCGAGAACTGCTCAGCAGTCAGTGACTGTGGCTATCAGATCATTTGCATATTCAACGTTAGGACAACTCTCAACAGGTACAAAAGCCTTTTTGTACAACAAGCACATTTTGGGACAGTACAAATGCATTTTACACCTTCTGGATAAATTTGAAGCTCTTCCTTAAAGCGGATAGCACTTTTGTTTTGCAGATCTTCGGGGTGCCAACTACATGAAGTTTGTATGTTCTTCCCACATTGTGGTTTTCATCCTGCAATAGAGAAGCATGTTAGTAGGTTAATTGACTTCCACCCCAAATTGGTGTTTGTGTTTGGCTGTGGTGAGAACATTAAAGTGTAAATTCATGCAGGGGATGGTTTGAATGGCTCAGTGTTCTCTGTACAGCACTGCGGTATATGTCAGAGCTTTATAAATGTATAACAATAATAATAGTGTGTGCTGTGCGGGGACATTAGATTGTCAGCTCCTCTGGTGCAGAAACTTATGTGACTGGCTCAGTGTTCTCTGTACAGCACTGCTATATCCTTGGTTGTATAGTGCATATAATATAGTGCTACCCCACAAAGGAACTGCTGGATTGTTTGTGCCCCTTCTGCCCTGCACTAATGATGACCCACCCTTACCTGGACTCAAATGACACCAGGACACACCTAAGAACTTTTTAAATGGGCACTACTGATGAACCACCCTTACCTGGACCTGAATGACAGCAGCAAACACCTAAGAACTTTTTCAATGGGCACTAGTGATGGCCCACCCTTACCTAGACTTGAATGACACCAGCAAACACCTAAGTACTTTTTCAATGGGTACTAGTGATGGCCCACCCTTACCTAGACTTGAATGACACCAGCAAACACCTAAGTACTTTTTCAATGGGTACTAGTGATGAACCACCCTTACCTGGACCTGAATGACACCAGCAAACACCTAAGTACTTTTTCAATGGGCACTAGTGATGGCCCACCCTTACCTAGACTTGAATGACACCACAACACACTTAGTAAAGTTTTAAATGGGCTTAACTGAAGGAAAGATTGGTTAGACTAAAATTTAACAAAGCAGAATAGAGTTTTAAATACGTTAAGAAATACTGTATATATTCCTATTCTTCCTATCTAAGGTTAAAAGCCCTGCCTACAGCACTGGCCGGTAAACTTGGTGACTAAAGTCCTGCTATCGTTGGGGCCCATTATTGGTTGATGTTCACTAGGGATGAGCCGAACACCCCCCGGTTCGGTTCGCACCAGAACCCGCGAACGGACCGAAAGTTCGCACGAACGTTAGAACCCCATTGACGTCTATGGGACTCGAACGTTCGAAATCAAAAGTGCTCATTTTAAAGGCTAATTTGCATGGTATTGTCCTAAAAAGGGTTTGGGGACCCGGGTCCTACCCCAGGGGACATGTATCAATGCAAAAAAAACTTTTAAAAACGGCCGTTTTTTCGGGAGCAGTGATTTTAATGATGCTTAAAGTAAAAAAAAAAAAGTGAAATATTCCTTTAAATATCGTACCTGGGGGGTGTCTATAGTATGCCTGTAAAGTGACGCATGTTTCCCATGTTTAGAACAGTCCCTGCACCAAATGTCATTTTTAAAGGAAAAAATCTCATTTAAAACTGCTTGCGGGTTTAATGTCATGTCGGGTCATGGCAATATGGATGAAAATCAGTGAGACAAACGGCATGGGTACCCCCCAGTCCATTACCAGGCCCTTTGGGTCTTGTATGGATATTAAGGGGAACCCCGCACCCAAATTAAAATAAGGAAAGGTGTGGGGCCACCAGGCCCTATATACTCTGAACAGCAGTATACAGGCGGTGCAAACAAGACAGGGACTGTAGGTTTGTTGTTAAGTAGAATCTGTTTGTAATTTTGAACATTTTTAACGTGTTTAGCTCCAGCCAAAAAATCTTTTCTAAGCTTTTTGGAAAACATAGGGAAGGGTTATCACCCCTGTGACATTTGTTTTGCTGTCTTTCCTCCTCTTCAGAAGATTTCACCTCACTTTTTTGTCCCAATGAAAAATGTTTTTTGAAAATTTGGGTTTTTTTGTGGAACAAGGATTGGAAAGCATCAGTGGAAAGGAGAAATTGTTTTCCCATATTAACTCTTACAGGAGAGAATTTCCCTTCCTAGGGGTAGATTTCATCTCACTTCCTGTTGTCTCCTTCCGTTTGCAAGTAGGAGTCGTTTGTAAGTTAGATGTTTGAAAGTAGGGTCCTGCCCTATATACTCAGCAGAAATTTGGGCCTTAGGTGTTGCTGTGGCCACAACACTGTAAGCCCTCACAGGGCCCTGCTGTGAAATATTAGATCAAGAATTGTAATTACATGCCCCTGTTGAACAGGAGCTGAAAAATTAGGCCTTAGGCACTGGTGCTGGTGCCACAACACTGCAACCCCTCACAGACACTCTAGTTGGAACGCAGGAACGAGCCCTGCTGCAAATTATTGCTTCAAAAATTGTAATTACACGCCCCTGTTAAACAGGGGCTGAAAAATTGTGCCTTAGGCACTGGTGGTGGCGCCCAGAACCAAAAATGTTCTTACAAGCTATCAGCGTGATGATTGAGGAGGAAGAGGATAATTACTCAGGGATAGTCACTCAGCATCAGCATAGGCAGTCTTTGAAGGGATCTGAGATTTCAAAAAAAATTATTCGGTTACATCAGCATCAGGTGCTTGGTAGCTGGTGGTGATCCAAGACTCATTCATTTTTATGAAGGTCAGCCGATCGACCGAGTCGGTGGACAGACGCACCCTGTGATCGGTTACCACGCCTCCAGCAGCACTGAATGTGCGTTCCGAAAGAACGCTGGATGCAGGACAGGCCAGTAGCTCAATTGCATACTGTGCAAGCTCTGGCCAGTGATCCATCCTCAAGACCCAGTAACCCAGAGGATTTTCGGTGGGAAAGGTGTCCAAGTCTGATCTTGCCCCTAGGTATTCCTGCACCATGTAAAACAGACGCTGGCGATGGTTGCTGGAACCGATCATACCTTGGGGCTGCGGACCAAAAAATTGTCTGAACGCATCGGTCAGACGGCCACCTTCTCCACCGCTCCTTCTTTGACTGACCGAAGCCTCAGCAACACGTTGTCCAGAAACAGGAGTTTGTAACCTCCCAGTCTCTGGGAACGCGTTGCACAGACCTTTCTGCAAGGCCTCCCGAAGATGTTTCATCCTCTGCTCCCTCTGCGATGGCAAGATAAGGTCCGCAACCTTACCCTTGTAACGTGGATCAAGGAGGGTTGCCAGCCAGTATTGGTCCTTCTCCTTGATACCACGAATACGAGGATCCTTACGCAGGCTTTGCAGGATCAGGGAGGCCATGCAGCGTAGGTTTGCTGAGGCATTTGGTCCGGAGTCCTCTGGGTCACTAAGAACGACATGGTCCGCAGCCACCTCCTCCCAGCCACGTACAAGTCCATGTGTTTCTTGGGACTGATCCCTTAAAGACTGCTGCTGATGCTGAGTGCCAGGCTCCACCTCCATACTGACACAATCTTCCTCCTCCTCCTCTTCCTCCTCGTCCTCTTCCTGTGTGATCGGCGGGCACGCAGGAACACTGTCTGGATAAAGGGGGCCTTGAGAGCTAAGGAAGTCCTCCTCTTCTTGCCTCTGTTCTGCCTCAAGTGCCCTGTCCATTATTCCACGCAGCGTGTGCTCCAACAGGTGGACAAGGGGGACAGTGTCACTGATGCATGCACTGTCACTGCTCACCATCCTTGTGGCCTCCTCGAATGGTGACAGGACAGTGCATGCATCCCTGATCATGGCCCACTGGCGTGGGGAAAAAAAACCAAGCTCCCCTGACCCTGTCCTGGTGCCATAGTCGCACAGGTACTCATTGATGGCCCTCTGCTGCGTGTGCAGCCGCTGCAGCATGGCCAACGTTGAGTTCCACCTGGTGGGCATGTCACAGATTAGGCGGTTCTTGGGCAGGTTAAACTCCTTTTGGAGGTCCGTCAGCCGAGCACTGGCATTATATGACCGGCGGAAATGCACACAGACTTTCCTGGCCTGCCTCAGGACATCCTGTAAGCCCGGGTACCTGCCCAAGAACCGCTGCACCACCAAGTTAAGGACGTGAGCCAAACAGGGCACATGGGTCATTTGTCCCTGTCGGAGGGCAGAGAGGAGGTTGGTGCCATTGTCGCAAACCACCATTCCTGCCTTAAGTTGGCGTGGCGTCAACCACCTCTGAACCTGCCCCTGCAGAGCTGACAGAACCTCTGCCCCAGTGTGGCTCCTGTCCCCCAAGCACACCAGCTCAAGCACCGCATGGCATCTTTTGGCCTGCGTACTTGCGTAGCCCCTTGAACGCCTACGGAGCACCGCTGGTTCCGAGGAAGAGGCCATGGAGGAAGAAGAAGAGGAGGGGGTGGAGGAGAGAGGTGTGTCACAATCAGCATTTTGGAGGCGTGGTGGCGGAACAACCTCCAACACTACTGCACCTTGTCCTGCATCCTTCCCAGCTGCCAGCAGAGTCACCCAATGCGCCGTGAAACTTAGGTAACGTCCCTGTCCATGCCTGCTGGACCATGAGTCAGCGGTAATATGCACCTTACCGCTGACCGCCCTGTCCAGCGAGGCATGGACATTGCCTTCCACATGCCGGTAGAGAGCCGGAATCGCCTTCCGTGAGAAAAAGTGGCGTTTGGGTACCTGCCACTGAGGAACCGCACATTCCACAAACTCACGGAAGGGGGCAGAGTCTACCAACTGAAAAGGCAGCAGTTGAAGTGCTAGCAATTTTGCCAAGCTAGCATTCAACCGCTGGGCATGTGGATGGCTGGGAGCAAACTTCTTTCGGCGGTGCAGCAGCTGGGGCAGGGAAATTTGCCTGGTACAATCTGACGTCGGTGTACCAAAAGCAGATTGCCCACAAGTACTTGGCTGTGACACACCTAATTCTACACCTTCATTCCTCTCACTGCAGGTCTCAGAGAGGACTGAAGGTCTAGTGGGGTTGGAAATCTCAGCTGATGAGGAGCAAGGAGAGATCCTCTTTGTTCTTTGGTGTGGGTCTTTTAGATACGCTTGCCAACGAACTGCATGGCAGGTCAACATATGTCTGGTCAAGCATGTGGTACCCAAGCGGGAGATGTTTTGGCCACGCGAGATACGCTTGAGACATATGTTGCAAATAGCAGCGGTGCGATCTGATGCACTCGTCTCAAAAAAGGCCCACACCAAAGAACTTTTTGAATAACGCGCAGAGACTGCAGCGCCCTGCACATGTGGAGCTTTGGGGTGTGATGCAGTCAATGTGCTGCCCTTAGGCTGGCCCCTGGAGGGCATCCTGCCTCGTTGGTGATGTGCTGCCGCCTCCTCCTCCTCCTCCTCCTCCTCCTCCTCCTCTCTCCTATCAGGCACCCACGTTGAGTCAGTGACCTCATCATCCCCTCCCTCCTCATCACTGGAGCAAACCTGGCAGTATGCTGCAGCAGGGGGAGCATGACTGCCAGATTGCTGTCCTTCTTGGGCACCCCCTCTGTCCGCGCTCATGTTACTGCCTTCATCGAGCTCAGTATCGTCATCAGAGCCTTCCAAACGCTGGGCATCCTCCTGGAGCATGTACCCAACACTGTGGTCAAACAGTTCGAGGGAATCCTCATGAGGACATGGTGGAGCTAGGGAAGGAGTCACTGATGACATTGAGCTGAGGGAAGAAGCCGCTGCTTTGCCAGACAAAGCACCCTGGGCATGGGTGAGAGAGGATGAGGAGGATGAGGACGGCTTGGTCATCCACTCGACCAAGTCTTCCGCATGTTGCGGCTCAACGCGGCCAGCTGCCGAAAAAAAGGCCAAGCGTGTCCCATGGCCACGTGCTGATGAGGATGCACCGTCTCCACGACCAGCACTAGACACAGAGCCTGCTTGCCCTCTCTTATTGGCTTGTGACTGTCTGCCTCTCCTTCTTGGCCTTCCAGACATACTAATGGCCTGTAGCTGCACTAAGCTGGGATAGAACACCTGTAATTTTCTTCAAGTAGCTTTATATACTGTAACCAGACAAGCCTGCCTGTCAGTAGGAAGATAACAGGAACGGATCTAGCTGAACACTGTGAGCAGGACGCACTGTACTAAATGTAAATAGTCTAGCTGCCTGACCGTGGTACTAATAGGATCAAATAGAACACCTGTAATTTTCTTCAGGTAGCTTTATATACTGTAACCAGACAAGCCTGCCTGTCAGTAGGAAGATAACAGGAACGGATCTAGCTGTACACTGTGAGCAGGACGCACTGTACTAAATGTAAATAGTCTAGCTGCCTGACCGTGGTACTAATAGGATCAAATAGAACACCTGTAATTTTCTTCAGGTAGCTTTATATACTGTAACCAGACAAGCCTGCCTGTCAGTAGGAAGATAACAGGAACGGATCTAGCTGAACACTGTGAGCAGGACACACTGTACTAAATGTAAATAGTCTAGCTGCCTGACCGTGGTACTAATAGGATCAAATAGAACACCTGTAATTTTCTTCAGGTAGCTTTATATACTGTAACCAGACAAGCCTGCCTGTCAGTAGGAAGATAACAGGAACGGATCTAGCTGAACACTGTGAGCAGGACGCACTGTACTAAATGTAAATAGTCTAGCTGCCTGACCGTGGTACTAATAGGATCAAATAGAACACCTGTAATTTTCTTCAGGTAGCTTTATATACTGTAACCAGACAAGCCTGCCTGTCAGTAGGAAGATAACAGGAACGGATCTAGCTGTACACTGTGAGCAGGACGCACTGTACTAAATGTAAATAGTCTAGCTGCCTGACCGTGGTACTAATAGGATCAAATAGAACACCTGTAATTTTCTTCAGGTAGCTTTATATACTGTAACCAGACAAGCCTGCCTGTCAGTAGGAAGATAACAGGAACGGATCTAGCTGAACACTGTGAGCAGGACGCACTGTACTAAATGTAAATAGTCTAGCTGCCTGACCGTGGTACTAATAGGATCAAATAGAACACCTGTAATTTTCTTCAGGTAGCTTTATATACTGTAACCAGACAAGCCTGCCTGTCAGTAGGAATTTAACAGGAACGGATCTAGCTGAACACTGTGAGCAGGACGCACTGCACTAAATGTAAATAGTCTAGAAGATAACAGGAACGGATCTAGCTGAACACTGTGAGCAGGACGCACTGCACTAAATGTAAATAGTCTAGAAGATGACAGGAACGGATCTAGCTGAACACTGTGAGCAGGACGCACTGCACTAAATGTAAATAGCAGGAACGGATCTAGCTGAACACTGTGAGCAGGACGCACTGCATTAAATGTAAATAGTCTAGATAGAAGATAACAGGAACGGATCTAGCTAAACTGAATACAGTGTATATATATATATGCAACACCTGGGATGCATATATATACACAATACACTGTAAGTGCAGCTAACTGACTGACTGTTCTGCCTAATCTATCTAACTCAAATCAAATGACACTGTCTCTCTCTCTCTCTATCTCTCAGCACACCGGAACACACACTACACAGGGCCGCCGTGCAGGCGGCCTTATATAGTGTGGGGTGTGTACTAAATCCCCTGAGCCATAATTGGCCAAAGCCACCCTGGCTTTGGCCAATTACAGCTCTCTCTACTGACGGCGCTGTGATTGGCCAAGCATGCGGGTCATAGTGCATGCTTGGCCAATCATCAGCCAGCAATGCACTGCGATGCCGCAGTGAATTATGGGCCGTGACGCGCCACACGAATTTAGCGCGAACGGCCCATAACGTTCGCAATTCGGCGAACGATCGAACAGCCGATGTTCGAGTCGAACATGGGTTCGACTCGAACACGAAGCTCATCCCTAATGTTCACCCTTCCCTTTCAGGGGTGTATGTACTTTCACAGACGTGGTCTAGCAAACAGGAACAGAAAATGACTAGAGACCTCTCACTAGGGCAGTTGTTGGACTTAGATCTCCAGGGGTCCCACAAAAGCCAGCTAATGGTTCTTGCCCCTCTCTGCATCACCTGCCTCTCAAAACAGCTTCTCTAGGCAGTCCTCTCTTTGGGGATTCCACAATGGCTACAGTCCCTGGAACATGGACACTGCCGCAACCACAGGATCACATCAGCAGCAGTGGTACAGAAATGGGCCACATGGCCTGGGGGACTCTGAGCAATCGGCACACTAGACTAAGCACCTGAGGATGAGCAAAACATGGCTTTGGTCTCTTCCGACCCCAGCAAACAGGCACTCTTTAGCTCTTGTGCTCTCACTCCCTAAGTCCAGGCAGCCATCTTACACCGGCAAGTTCCACTGCTTCCTTGTCTCTGCACATGGTGCTCACAACAAGCAGACAGTCCTTTATTAATTTTTTTTAGCATCAGTCTGAACAGCAGAACACGCTGGAATGGTGGGGTGATGGAACAGTAGTTCTCTCATTGGATTAGTTGGCCTCTGGAGCAGTAATAGCCCTCATAACATGTGGCCCAGGTACAGGAACAGCTCCCCCTTGGCAGCAGCCTGCAGCAAAAATGTCAGTAACAGTCTCTGCCCTACATGTCTCTGGGCTCTCCTCTGGGAGCCTGCTCTGCATGTGGGGTCTGGAGTCTCTCCCAACATGTGTCCAAGCTCTTACCATCCCACATGGCTCTCACCTCTCCCCAAGCCTCTCTCCATGGATACTGGGACTCAATCACCCAATGGGTGGTGGGTTGGGCTTAATTCCAGGCTATTTGGCCTATTATATTCATCCTGACCATTGCTGGGCGTGGGTCCTGCACCTTGGCTGTACTGTCAGCCAATCAGAGTCCAGTCCAACTTCTTTCTCCCTGTATCTGCCACTCAGACAGGGAGAAAAAAAAAAACCCCACAGCTCTGCACTACACGTAATTTCATCCTAGACTTTGCCATTTGTCGCTGGTGGTTTCTGTCTCCGGCCTTGAATTTAGCCTAACAGAGCATGCTCCAGTCCAGAACTGACACCTCCAGCACACACATTGATCTTTCCCCAGTAAGAGCCCACCCCCCGCACAGTTCTTGGTCTTTCTCCAAAAGGATGCCATACCCACGATGCACATGGCATGCAGTACACATAATCTAACACAAAAATTGCATATTGATTCCGCCCTGGCTGACTTTTGTTGGGGGGGGGGCATTCTGTAACTCTATGAATAATGTTATACTGTTATCTGCAGAACTCAGTAGGATGTTCGTGATATTAAAAACAATGTTTTGTTCAATTTGCTCACTAAGATAAGTTTATCCATTTGTGACCAGCTCCCCATTGGTCTAGTTTGACCTTTTTCCCTCAGACTGATGTGGTGGGGGGGGGGGGTGGGCTGCGGTCTCCGGGTCTGTCGGAATGGTGTCCACAGTGTGTTCCCACGGGGGTGGTGTGGCAGGAGTCTCCCTGGCAGGTGGAGCCTCGCAAGCTCACCTGGATGAATCTTCAGTAACTTAGACTCTTTGGAGGTTCAGGACCCAGGAGAAAGCAGCTTCTCCTAATCTGGAGGGGACTACTGGTTAATTCTTGTAACAATCTCTTCTCTAGCCTTGATTTACTATGTCTACTTACTCAACATATCCTTCAAGTTTGGATTTTTGTTTTTTGAAACTGTACTTTACTATTGTGGGCTCTGCAGCCCAACCATTTATATTGTTTGCATTTTTTTGTCATTTTTCAAAACTTAATAAAAATATTGAAATGAAAAAAAAATTGCATATTGAACAGCACACACATTGGTCATTCCTCAGAGAGATCCCACTCACAGCATACACATTGATCCTTTTCCATAAGACTACCACCTATTCCTATTCAGATCCAGAAGTACAACTTCTTTTAACAGGGTGACAAAACTGCTTGCTCTACAGAAAAAATAAGCAGCAGCCTTGTCACCCTGTAGGTGGCAGCTTCCAGTATCGTGACCCCCCCCCTCCAGGTTAATTCCAGCCAACACAGTGGTGGAGCCAGTGGAGAGCCAAGATATAGGAGGTATGTTAGATTGGAACAGAGTAGATACAGGACAATCTAAATCGTGAGACACTACTAGTTCATTAACTATAGCTTTAATCTTTATTAACTATATCTTTTAGAATATAAAAAAAAATAAAAAAAGATATCCACTACATACACATATGTTAAAAACAGAACTATACCTCCAAGCCTATACTCAAACCCCCCCCCTCCCCTAATTAAAGTCAAAACACTGTCCACCACTATATATACACATCACAGCCTGACGTGGAAGGAGTCACCACACAGGCTTGAAACTATATCACCACACTAAGCCACTCTTCTCGATGTTCGGCGCTGAAAATGGTGCACGCACACTATACGGTTTTTGTGTGCTCCTTGCAAACAGTTGACGATCCCCATCATAAAGTTGAAAATGGAGAAAGTGAAAACACATGCGGCCAATGAATAGTTGTCCCAGAAGGGCCTAATTCCTTCATGCATCTACGAGGATATGCTTGCAATGTTTGAGGGAAGATACCCCATCATACAGCACTGTTAAGCACTGGACAGTAGGGGTGCTGAATTTATTCGCAGCATCGATGCATCGCAATTCAGCAGTCCACGATCTGGCATCGATGCTGGGACTGTGCCTCTCCAAACAGAGCCGAAAGCAGCCCGAAAGGAGCCATGGGTGTTAGCCGCACCCTCTTTTCCCGCCTCCCGCTGATGTCATCCCCAGCCGCCAGGCGTCACCGTGTGTCCAGTCAGTGTTCTGTCTATCAAAGGACCTGGTCTAGGAGGCAGGACTCTGTTACAGTGGCCGCTGAAGGAGGAGGGAGAGAAGGATGGGCGCGCCAAGGTATTCAAATAAAAGCTCTGTGACACAGCGGGAGATGCCCGCTGTGTGTAATCCATCCAGGCACTGGTGAGTCTGCATTGATGGGACACAGTGAGGCTGATTGGTGGGCACAGTGAGGCTGATTGATGATGGGCACAGTGACTCTGCATTGATGGGCACAGTAAGGCTGATTGATGGGCACAGTGAGGCTGATTGATGATGGGCACAGTGACTCTGCATTGATGGGCACGGTGAGGCTGATTGATGATGGGCACAGTGACTCTGCATTGATGGGCACGGTGAGGCTGATTGATGATGGGCACAGTGACTCTGCGTTGATGGGCACAGTGAGGCTGATTGATAATGGGCACAGTGACTCTGCATTGATGGGCATAGTGAGGCTGATCCATGGGTACAGTGACTCTGCAGTGATGGGCACAGTGAAGCTCATTGATGGGCACAGTGAGGCTGATTGATGATGGGCACAGTGACTTTGCATTGATGGGCACAGTGAGGCTGATTGATGATGGGCACAGTGACTCTGCATTGATGGGCACAGTGAGGCTGATTGATGGGCACAGTGAGGCTGATTGATGGGCACAATGACTCTGCATTTATGGGCACAGTGGGGCTGATTGATGATGGGCACAGGGACTCTGTATTGATGGGCAGAGTGAGGCTGATTGATGGGCACAGTGACTCTGCATTGATGGGCACAGTGAGGCTGATTGATGATGGGCACAGTGACCCTGCATTGATGGGCACAGTGAGTCTGATTGATGAGGGGCACAGTGACTCTGCATTGATGATGGGCACAGTGACTCTGCATTGATGGGCACAGTGAGGCTGATTGATGATGGGCACAGTGACTCTGCATTGAGGATGGGCACAGTGACTCTGCCATGATGGGCACAGTGAGGCTGATTCATGGGTACAGTGACTCTGCATTGATGGGCACAGTGAAGCTGATTGATGGGCATAGTGAGGCTGATTGATGATGGGCACAGTGACTTTGCATTGATTTGATGGGCACAGTGAGGCTGATTGATGGGCAGGGTGACTCTGCATTGATGGGCACAGTGAAGATGATTGATGGGCACAGTGAGGCTGCATTTATGGGCACAGTGAGTCTGCATTGATGGGCATGGTGAGGCTGATTGATGGGCACTGGTGAGGCTGCATTTGATGGGCACTGGTGAGGCTGCATTTGATGGGCACAGTGAGGCTGCATTTATTGACAGGCACAGTGAGACTGCATTTGATGAGCACAGTGAGGCTGCATTTGATGGGCACTGGTGAGGCTGCATTTGATGGGCACAGTGAGGCTGCATTTATTGACAGGCACAGTGAGACTGCATTTGATGGGCACAGTAAGACTGCATTTGATGGGCACAGTGAGGCTGCATTTATTGACAGGCACAGTGAGACTGCATTTGATGGGCACAGTGAGGCTGCATTTGATGGGCACAGTGAGGCTGCATTTGATGGGCACTGCACTGGTGAGGCTGCATTTGATGGGCACAGCCTCATTTGATGTGCACAGTGAGGCTGCATTTGATGAAAACCGTGGGCAGTAATCGTGATGCATCGCGGAATCGTGAGACCAGTGAAGATGCGCAGCTCTGCTGGACAGTGGAATTTAAGTCGGGACAGGACAGCCTTGAAGATGGCCATTGCCCTGGCAGACCTGCGGATATGACCACACTGGAAAACATTAACCAGAGGAGGCACTGGCAGATCGCCTAGTTGACATCCGGACAATTGCTAAGGTGATGGAGGACTACTATGCAACCTCGATTAATCATTTGCATGATGTCATCAAAGTGAAAAGATGTGGTATGCTCCTGAAGGGAGTATTGTTCCATCAGGACAATGTGTCACGTACCTGGTGGGTAGAGCCTGGTTATGCAGAGGAAGGCCTTTCTTGCACCTCTGACTCTGGGCCCCTGGTAGTGTATACAGGTAGGGCAGGAGTGCAAAGTGACACTAGTGCAGGTTTAAACATGCTTGTTGGGCTGCTGATACAGTAGTTCGCCAGATGGCAGCGGGTCTCTGTGGGCAGGAACAGGCTGATACTTAGCCGAAGAGCAGGTCTCAAAGGTAGCTGGACAGGTGCTAGCAACTTGGTAGCTCTGGAGGGGCTGGAGCTTAAGCAGAGTCAGACAAGCCGGGTCATACACAAAACGATCAGATCAAGTACAGATGCAGAGGCAGGAGAATGGTCAAAGGACAAGCCAGGGGTCAATGCAGGTGGATAACAGGAATAGTCAGAAACAAGCTGGGTTAATACCTCAAGAGCAGATACAGGAAACAGGAAACAGGATACTCACAAAACACTGTAGAAGAGGCAGCACTGATCCTGGGTGCTGATCCAGCTTAAATAGCCCATTTGCCGCCCTTATCTGTCACGGAATGCGCCGCGCACATCCGCGCATGTGCATATGCGTACGCATGGTTGCATTTCCGCGCATGCGCATATGCGTTTGCACGTTAGCACGCGCTAACGCTCCTCTTCTTCCAGACATTCAGGGAACAGGGATTCTTCTGCAGCTATTATTCTGTCTTCTGACAGAGCCTTCCTGACACAATGTGCCTCCACACTGATCTGCTGTGGCGATGGTTGCCATCCATTCCTGTGGCTTTTCTCTGGTTACCCATTCACCATACTTGCAGATCTCGCACCATCAGGCTTTTACCTATTCCTCAAACTCAAAAGGGAACTGTCTGGTGTTTCGCCAGTGACGATGGCACCATTGATGTCAATACTTCAAAAAGTCCAACAGAGGTAGTAGGGAAGGTTGTAAACTCTACGCGTTTCTTGGATCAATGTCCACTTTTTCAGGGGATAGGAAGTAAATCTAAAAATGTTATCAACAATCTTAGTAAAATACATCATGCAGTATATACATTTCTGTTATATTTTCAATAAACTACTCAGGGAAATTATCAAATAAGCATGGATAAACCACATAGGGGAGGCAGATCAATGTAGTCAACAATGGAATTTTTTTCATTGTACCATAGAATGGGATGCATATGGATGCATAGAGCAGGGCTCAGGAACGAGCACGCACTAGTGCCCCCATAGCAAACGGCTTGCTATTAGGGGCACTGGTCAAGGGGGAGGAGCCAGGAATGCCGACGGGGGGGGGGGGGGGGCGACCCAAGAAGAGGAGGATCAGGGCTGCTCTGCTGTTTGTTTGTTTTTTTTGTTTTGTTTTTTAAAGCCAAACCTTTAACACCACTTTAATTCAGGGAATGCATTAAGGTAAAAATGTTTAGGCTTTAGAACCACTTTAATAAAGAGAAAAAGGTAGGGGAATCTTTGCAAATGACCACAATGTTTTTGGAATGTGCATGATAGGCGGGGGTATTACACAAAGTATGATGGAGTATCCCTTTTAATCCTTGGCATTCAATAATTCTTTATAAAAAGTATTTTTATATTGCCATCTAACCACTGTGAACATATAGTCTCAGTAGAGAACTATAACTTCTGTAGATCCAAGTACATTATGTCACGCTGACAGAAAGTGCGTGTAACTGTTAATTAAAGAAGTAAAACAAAAAAAAAAAAAAAAACTGCGACGGGTAATATTTAATTTAAATCTCATTGTAATTCTTAGTAAAGGAACAGTCGAGGTCATAGAGAATTAATAGTAATACATTTAATACGTCAACACAGGCTCATTGTTTAAAAATTTAAGTGTACCAAAATGACTTCTCTTGTACAAAGATAAAATTATAATGAGACAGTAGAAAGGGGTATTATGGGAAATTAAAAAGTAAATTAGACCCTATGTAGCTAAATTTTTTTTTGTAAAGTTGGTTGAAGTTTGGAATTGGGATGTATAGATTTCCCACCTGGAGATGTGGGCGTTGCTAATTTAAAGAGGACCTTCACCCTAAATTAATTTTGCCTTGCCTCCTACCCCCATCCTTCACTCACATTTTGGATATTAATTTTATTATTTTTTTTTTGTGCTGCAAGGCAGCATATCCATATTTTAGGCTAAGGCAAGAAAAATGCTTGTGACCGCCCCCCCCCCCCCCCTTTAGATTCTGTGCGTGCGCAGATGTGTCACAGGGCTCCGGGTCCCAGCTGAGCCGTGCTGCTGCTGAAAATTCCCCGCACGTACTCAGATATGCTAAAGGACCCTGCCAGTACTCTGTAATAAAAGGCATCAGGGCTCTTTCACAAATGTATATAGTGTATGATGCATTGTGCTATTTAAGATTGTTGGTACAATTTTTAGATAACCTTTCCAGCCCCTGAAGAAGTGGACATTGTTCCAAGAAACGCGTTGATTTTGCAGCATCCCCTATGTCCTCTGTTGGACTTTTTAAAGTATTGGCATCAATGACATCATCATCACTGACAAAACAAACACCAGACAGTTCCCTTTTCAGTTTTGGAAATCGGTGGTAGTCCAATGGTGCGAGATGTGGCGAGTATGGTGGATGGGTAACCAGGGAAGAGTCACAGGTGTCAGGGCTGGGCTCAGCCCTTCCTTCTCTGAGATGGCCGCTCAGCTGTCGGCTAATTGCCAGCTCCCATCTCTCTCCACAGTTACCCAGCTGTTGTTGAATCTGCTCATCAGTCCTGCCTACTTAAAGCCGTCCAGCTCACTTGATCTCTGCCTTCGCCTTTGTCAACATCACAGAGACTTTCTCCTGCATTCCTGTTGAAGACTTGCTCGGCTGATGTTCCTTCTGGCTCCTGATCCTGATTGCTGTACTACTACGTTTATCTCTGGCTCTCTGACATTTGCTTGGCTGACTACCCGATCCGGTTACTGAACTCTAGCTTGTTTTGACTACGTTTACTCTGTTTACCTTATTATTATTATTATTAAAGAAGTGTGATTTAACTATATTTCTGTCTTGGTCTGATTCATGGTTCCTGATAGTAGGGGAAGGCCATGAATTCAGAAGATACAGTCAATCCACTTGTTGGTAATATTTTTTCCAGATTGGATGAGCAAGATCACCACATGGATCAGTTTGCCATAGCGTTACAAACGCTCCTAAGTCACACGGCTCACCTGGAAACTCCCACTGTGGCTGCTCCGGTACAACCTGAGTTGCAGGCCATCCCTGCTGCTGCGCCAGTCTCTGTACAGGCACCCACCTCGAGTATTACCTCTATAAGAGGTATGTCTGGTTCCGCTCCGCTTCCCCAGCGATTTGGGGGCGATCCAGTTCAATGCAGAGGGTTTCTCAACCAGGTTGAGATTTACTTTGAGATGCTGCCCCAGGCACTTCCAAGGACAGAAGCAAAGTAGGTTTCGTGATATCTTTGCTTTCTGAGAGAGCCTTGGCCTGGGCAAACCCTCTATGGGAGACGCAAAAACCTTTGGTCTTGAGTTACCCTGAGTTTGTGGCGACCTTTAAAGGGGTATTTGATGTTCCTGCACGCTCCGCTTCTGCTGCCAAGTGTCTCATGTCCATCAAACAGAGTATGAGAACTGTTGCCGACTACACCATTGAATTCCGTACTCTGGCAGCAGAGGTTGCTTGGAACAATGAGGCCCTCGTGGCTGCTTTTTCTCATGGTCACTCGGATTCCATCAAAGATGAGATAGCAGCCCGAGATATACCCACTGAGCTGTGGAGAGGTTGATCACGTTTGCTATCCTCATTGACTCCAGACTCAGGGAAAGACTCTCTTTTAAGGAGCGCTTGCGGAAGCCTCCTGTATGTTTGCCTCCGAGCTTTGCAGTCCCACCCGTGCCTCCCTCACCTCCCATGCCTCCTGGTACCGAGTCTTTCAGTGAAGATGAACCCATGCACTTGGGCTTCACGCGTCTCTCTGTGGATGAAAGAGCCTTTAGGAGGAGGGAGAGATTGTGCCTTTATTGTGGCCAGGCAGGTCACTTTTTGAAGTCTTGTCCTACCCATCCAGGGAACACCCGAACCTTGAGGTCCTGTCATGGACAGACCTTAGGTGGCGTTGTTTCGTCCCCAGTTATCCCGAAGGATAAGTCCCTGGTTTCAGTCACCCTTTCTTGGGCTGAGTCGTCCATCGAGGTACAGGCTCTAATCGACTCTGGGGCTGCAGGCCTGTTCATTGATGCTGCCTTTGTATCGCAGCATTCGATTCCGCTGCAGCTGCGTGACACTTCACTTGCCATTGAGGCTCTTGATGGGAGACCTCTACAGCCTGCCCATGTGACTCATGAGACTGTTCCGTTGTCCATGGCCGTAGGGGCTCTTCACCATGAGATAATCCAATTCCAAGTTATTTCCTCACCTAGGTTTCCGCTGGTTATTGGTTATCCTTAGTTACAGAGGCACAACCCCTCTTTTGATTGGCTCCGTGCTGAGGTTCTCTCCTGGTCACCACAATGCAGTGAGACATGCTTCCAGAAGGTAGCCAAGGTCCTGTGCACCTCTTCACTCTCCTCCCTGCCGGAGGAGTACCGTGATTTTAGCGATGTTTTTGACAAAGGTCAAGCCGGTAGTTTGCCTCCACAACGGCCTTATGATTGCGCAATTGACCTTCAACCTGGTGCCAAACCCCCTCGTGGCCAGGTTTACCCTTTGTCGTTCTAGGAGGATAAGGCCATGGAGGAGTATGTTGCAGACGCACTTTCTCGAGGTTTCATCCAAAAATCCTCATCTCCTGCTGGTGCTGGTTCCTTCTTTGTGAAGAAGAGCGGTTAACTGAGACCTTGTATTGATTATACGGGTCTCAATCGTTTCACGATTAAGAATGCCTACTCGATTCCGTTGATTACAGAGTTATTTGACCGCCTCAAGGAAGCAATGGTTTTCACAAAGCTTGATTTGAGAGGGGCATACACTCTTGTGCAGATTAAGGAGGGCGACGAGTGAAAAACTGCGTTTAGTAGCAGAACAGGCCATTATGAGTACCTCGTAATGCCTTTTGGCCTTTGTAACGCCCCGGCAGTTTTCCAGGAATTTATTAACGATGTCCTCCGAGCTTTGTTGCAGTTATGTGTGGTGGTTTATCTCGATGATATCCTCATATTTTCCAAGTCCCTGTAGAGCCACCACACAGATGTCTGTCGTGTGCTTCAGAATCTAAGAGAAAACAATCTCTATTGTAAAATGGAGAAGTGTGAGTTCCATCGTGAACATCGTGAACAGGTTAAAATTTCCACTGCTGGTTTTTCAATGGACCCAGAGAAACGTACGACAGTCTTACAGTGGCCCCGACCCTGGGCTTTGCCAACTATTATCGGAAGTTTATTCGTAACTTCTCATCTCTGGTCAAGCCCCTGACCGATATGACCAGAAAGGACGGTAACCCACAGAGTTGGTCTCCGGAGTCCATTAAGGCCTTTGAGAGTCTCAAGGCTGCCTTTGTTTCTGCTCCTGTGTTGGCACATCCTGATCCTACGTTACCTTTTATCCTAGAAGTTGATGCTTCTGAGACTGGAGTTAGGGCCCTTCTGTCTCAACGTCCTAACTCTGAGAGCGCTATGTATCCGTGTGGCTACTTTTCCAAGAAATTGTCACCTGCAGAGTGCAATTACGAGATTGGTGAGAGAGAGCTGTTCGCGATCATTTTAGCCCTGAAAGAATGGAGACATCTCCTTGAAGGTACGACTGTGCCGGTTCTCATTCTTACTGACCATAAGAATCTCACATTCTTGTCTGAGGCTAAGCGCCTCTCTCCCAGAAGGGCGTGATGGGCTCTTTTCTTGTTGAGTTTTAATTACATTGTCTGATTCTTACCTGGTACTAAGAATGTAAGGGCTGATGCCTTGTCACTTTTCCTCCACTTCCAAGTTGCAGTCGGTTCTGGTTCCTGTGATTCCTCCTGATTGTATTCTGGCTACGGTTCGCACCAGTCTTACTTCTCCTTTGGGTGACAAAATTCTTGCTGCTCAGGTCAATGTTCCTCCTGAGAAACCTTGTGACCGCTGTCCCAGAGAGTCTCCGTACTGCCGTGCTCCAGACTTACCAACAGGAAAGGATGGCAGACATTGCAACAGCAGATTGGAGTGGAGGCGCATTTAACCTGATGGAACAAGACTCCCTTCCGGAGCATACCACTTCTTTTCACCTTGATGGCTTCACACAAATGATGAATCATAGTAGTCCCCCCCCGTCAGATGTCAACTCAGCTATCTGCCGGTACCTGCCAGGCAGAGCTCTTTGGCACATCTGCGCATGCACCATAAATATGAGAATGGCCGCACCGGAGGGGGTTGAGCAAAAACCAAAGAGGACTGAAGTCCCTGTTTAAAGTGGAACTAAACTGTATCTGAGCACAACAAACTGAAAACACTATTTAATTAATTTTTAATATCCAAAACAAACTCCCCCATCCATCCAAGTCTCCAAGCTTTATTTTGTTGAGAAATTGCTTTGAAAAACACCACCCCCCTAGCATTTCTTAGGTGTGGCCATCTTGAATAAGGGCAGATAATAAACATACAGGTGGTAGGCCCTGCAAGATCCTATTTTTCATTGTACTATTTTTATTCTGCACTGTTTTGCTACTTTATTTATTTTTACTTTTGTATTTTTTGCAAGATACTGTAAAATTCCATAAAAATAATAATAAAAAAAAAAGATTTGGCCACCCAAAACTTGTGTAATTTTGGTATCCAATAAGTTATGCTCTCCTTCCCAAGATGGCTGCCTGGAGCCCTTAGCAGTAGACAATTGGTCTTCAATGATCTCCTGCCAGCCTGAGAAAATGGCATAGTGTGACCTTCAACTGTCTGAATGCTCCCCCCCTCCTGCTATGTATCCCATGCTCCACTTGCCCATCTGCAGGCCCGGGACCGGCATAGCGGGTGCCGCCGGGTAGAGGGGACGCTCTCCTCCCCTTCTAGTTGTTGACCCGGAAGTGATGTAATTTCCAGGTCCCCGTTGACAGTTTCCCAGGCCATCAAGGTTGGCAAAGAATGTAATGCAGTGCAATTTGCACTGTATTCAGTGGAGCACATAGGAGACATTGGGGGTCTTTTAGACCCGACCGCGGCTCTTTAACCATGTGATCGGCTGTGTCCAATCACAGACTGTCACATGTAAACACGGAGATACCGGTAATTGGCGTTCCTAGTCTCACACTGACAGAGTGTGTGGCGAGGAGAGCCGATCAGTGGCATCTCCTCGCAGGGGGACATCTACACATGTAATCAGGGCACTGATAATTAGTGCCCTGATTACAATATAGCGCCAGTAATGCCAGCAAACAGTGTCAGCAATCAGTGCCCACCAGTAGTCACCAATGCCAGCAATAAGTGCCCACAAGTGCCACCAATCGGTGCCCATTAGTGATGCCAATCAGTGCTGGCTATCAGTGCCGCCTATCTGTGCTGCCCATCACTGCTGCCCATCAGTACCACTCATCAATGCCCATCAGTGCTGACTATCCGTGCCACCTATCAGTGCCCACCAGTGCTGCCTATCAGTGCCCATCAGTGTCACCTATCAGTACTCATCAGTGCCACCTATCAGTGCCCATAAGTGCGGAATATTTGTGCCTCCTCATCAGTGCCACCTAATCAGTGCCCATAAGTGCCGCCTCATCAGTGCCCATAAGTGCCACCACATCAGTGAAGGAGAAAAAATACTTACAAAATTTACTGACAGAAACTAAGAAAAACGTTATTTTTTTCAAAGTTTTCAGTCTTTTTAATTTTTTTGTAAGTGATTAGTGATTAAATACCACCAAAAGAAAGCTCTATTTGTGTAAAGAAAATTATAAAAATTTCACATGGTTACAGTGTAGCATGACTGCGCAATTGTCATTCAAAGTGCGACAGCGCTGAAAGCTGAAAAAAGGCCTGGGCAAAAAGGGGGTGTAAGTGGCCGGTATTGAGGTGTTTAAAGAGAACCTGTCACCAAAAAAAATTATCACATAGGGGACTTTTTGTCCCCTATGTAATGGGGAAAAAAGTTCATGTAAAAAATATATATGTTTTTTAAATTGTACAAAATTAAAATTACACCCAAGAACATTAACCCCCCCTCCCCCAAAATAAATTGAGGCCTTTCACCCCCATATTTAAGCATGTACAAACGTAAACGGACGCAGCGGAGCGCCTATGACTGAAAACGTTGATTGGGATACAAATGTTACATATTGCCGCACACATCAGAATAAGAGCAATAATTCTAGCACCAGACCTCCTCCATAACGCTAAACTGATGACTTATAGGGGGCTTTTAAAGCGTCGCCCATGGAAAATATAGGCTACTGACATGTTCAAGGTTTGACATGTTGGGTATCTATTTACTTGGTGCAACCTCAGCTTATATATCTTACCAAAAAATTGGGTAATTTATTGCGTTTTTGTGCCCCCTAAAATGAAATTGTTTTTTTTTTTTTTTTTTTTATTGACATTTTGTGTTTCCTAGACTTTTGCGGTAATACCGTTTGACATAAAAAAAACTGGAACTACCACTATTTTATTCTGTAGGGTGTCTGATTTCAGTAAATAACTCATGTTTGGGCATAGGTGTGCGCAGCCAATTGCATTAGGTTGTGCACCCCAAAGCTCATATGTGTACATATACTGTATTTATAGGGCAGTGGGGCAATGGACAGTGTTGGTAGAGCAGTAAACAGTGTCAGAAGGGCAGAGATTGGTGTCGGTAGTTTATTTTTTATATATTTTTTTTTATTACTTTTTTACAATTTTATAATTTTTTACAAACATTTTTTTACAATTTTTTATTACTTTTTTTTACATTTTTTTAGGAGCTCCATTGGGGGGCTTTGGTGAAATATCATGGGTCTAAACAGACCCCTGATGTCTCACTTTTGAGACAGGGAAAGGGACTAAGGACAGATATTCCCCAGTCCCTTTCTCTGCAGCCAATCAGCAGGGGAAATGTGCCCGTCACAGGGTGATTAGGGTGTGCCCAGGCACACCTGGCACACCCTGTGCGCACGCCTATGTGTTTGGGGGTCTTATGTAATCTTCAGGCCTAAAATGATTTTTTTAAAGGTGTGCAAAAAACACGAAAATGGCTCTGGCAGTGAAAGGGACGTTCACCACCTTCGGGAACATGTGACATGTCCCACCAATATATATTTGGTATGTTGTATCTATACGCAGATTATCCTCGGTGTCATTCCTATGTTCAGCCATCTGTCTTCTCTCTCGTGTTTCTTCTCCCCTCACTCACTGTACATGTGAACAATCATTAAAACACAGAAGTGTCTAGAACTAGGACTCCTCCATCCTCTCACCTGTCTCCCTACTACAAGGATCACACATTCCGCCCCCCATCCTTAGTAGGTACATGAAAGGTGATATGCTCAGGTTCCCTATCTATCTATCTATATATAATGTTTGGGGGGTCCAAGTAATTTTCTAGCAAAAAATACTGATTCTAAGAAGAAGAAACAAGTGTCAGAAAAAAGTTTAGTCTTTAAGTGGTTAACCGCTTGCCAACCAACGCACACAGATGTACATCGGCAGAATGGCACAGGCAGGCAAATGGGCGTACCTGTACGTCCCTTTAACTTTGCTGCCGCACGCATGCCGCTCGCCGTGGGTCCCAGGAACTCGATGTTCGCCGGCGGTCCCCAACTGCGGTGTGGAGAGGTAGAACGGGGAAGTTCCTATGTAAACAAGGCATTTCCGTGTTCTGCATTGTGTCATGACAGAGATCTACTGCTCCCTGTCATCGGGAGCCGTGATCACTGTCATGTCAGTAGTAGCCCATCCCCCTCCCACAGTTAGAATCACTCCCTAGGACACACTTAACCCCTTCATCGCCCCCCAAGTGGTTAACCTCTTCACTGCCAGTGTCATTTACACAGTAATCAGTGCATTTTTATAGCATTGATCGCTGTATAAATGACAATGGTTCCAAAATAGTGCCAAAAGTGTCTGATGTGTCCGCCATAATGTCGCAGCCACGATAAAAATCGCAGATCGCCACCATTACTAATAAAAAAAAAAAACATAATAAAAATGCCATAAAACTATCCCCTATTTTGTAGATGCTATAACTTTTGCGCAAACCAATCAATATACGCTTATTGCGATTTTTTTTTATTTTTACCAAAATTATGTAAAAGAATACATATCGGCCTAAACTGAGAAAGAAATTGTTTTTTTAATATATTTTTGGGGGATATTTATTATAGCAAAAAGTAAAAAATATTGCTTCTTTTTCAAAACTGTCGCTCTTCTTTTGTTTATAGCGCAAAAAAATAAAAAACCGCAGAGGTGATCAAATACCACCAAAAGAAATCTCTATTCGTGGGAAAAAAAAGGACGTCAATTTTGTTTGGGTGCAACGTCGCACGACCGCGCAATTGTCAGCTAAAGCGACGCAGTGCCGAATCGCAAAAAAAAATGCTCTGGTCAGGAAGGGGATAAAATCTTCCGGGGCTGAAGTGGTTAAATTTTCCTCATTTACAGACCGAAGTTCATCCCTTTGTTCTAAGAACGAAAAGTTACAATGTTTACAGTAATCTACCAGCGCGGACAATGTTGTGAAAAACTTGGCAGGCTGCCTGTTTTTTTTTTTTTTTTTTCCTTTTGACGGTTGAGTGAGAAGAGAACCCTCTACACTTGTTACATGCATGAATCGGGAAATTCTGCATAGAGATCGTAAAAGGGGGGGTTGAATCGAGATCACAATTTTTTTTTTTTTTTGAGATCACAATTTTTTTAACGATTAATCGTGCAGCTCTACTTGCTAGCAGTACTTACTCTTCATTTAAAAACTTCTCTTGATTCACTGGAATAAAAAGTTATTTGACCAAAAAAATAAATAAAAGACTATTTAATGCTTATCCGAATACTTACAGAAACAAGCGGAGTACGCACAAACGACGCAGCGTTTGATGGATGTTGATCCAGGGACCTCAACCATCGTACCGCCCATCCTAAGCTTTTCATTAGTACATTAACCGCTAATAAAATGTAAAAACACAACATTTTTTTTTTTCCATAGATTTCACAACCTTTACAAAAGGAAAAAGTGAGTGGTGTGTCACAACTCTATAGATTGACACGTAAATTGCAAAAAACGAGATAGCTACACTCAAGGCAATTTTCCCGTGTTAAGGAAACCATTCTAGCATAAATATTTCAGATGGATTCAGAAGTTAACGCTTTTCGTTCTGTTCACGAGAAGCTGAAAATCTTTCTATGCAAATAGATGGAATATAGTAGAGCGGTGAAGGGGAAAAAAAAAAAAAAAAAAAAAAGTTTCATCATACAAAAATGAAAAGTATGATCCGTTCACACATGAAAATTTGAATCAGCTGACCTCGGCTGTAATTTTAATCTCGGCTTTTTTCGGCTTGTGCAGATGGAAAAATAGTATCCTAAATGGTTCTGTATTGGAGGCAGTGTGTTGTGCGGTTTTTGGCTTCACCTTCTCGGAGCCCACCACGATTTTGCCATATTATCTTTATTCCTATCGCACAAACATTTCCTGTAAAGCTGCCCACAGTAAAGTGTATGTAGCCCCCTTGGGCTACTACAGCCGTGGCCCAAAGTTTTGAGAATGAAGTATTAATTCTCACAAAGTCTACCGCCTCAGTTTTTATGTTGACAATTTGCATATACTCCAGGACAGGGGTCTCAGTCTGGTGGCCCTCCAGCTGTTGCAAAACTACAAGTCCCATCATCAGTGGTGGCCCGTCCATTAGGGGCGCACGGGCGCCGCCCCCTCCCCGCATCCATGCGCCCGGCCCCCTGATCTACATACAGGGTACCGGACTATGGATTCCAACTGGGGGAGGGGGTTGTTTTTGAAGCACATAATTAGAGCCAGAGGCTCTAATCTAATAGGCTTAAAAAAAAAGGGTGGGCTTGGGGCGCAGAGCAGTGTGCTCCGAGCCCAGCCAGTTGTGCGACTATAGCCAATGAAAATTCGCTATTTTTACACTAAATCTCCACCCCGCCAATCAGAAAGCGGGTCGTGAGACCCGTTACCCGATTGGCGGACCCGTTACCCGATTGGCCAAAAGTCAGGTGATCCTATTGGACTCACAAACACTTCCTGTAAAGCTGCACGCAGTAAAGTGTATGTAGCCCCCTTGGGCAGTAGCCAAAAGCCGTGGCCAAAAGTTTTGAGAATGAAATATTAATTTTCACAAAGTATACCGCCTCAGTTTTTAGGTTGATAATTTGCATATACTCCAGGACAGGGGTCTCAGTCTGGTGGCCCTCCAGCTGTTGCACAACTACAAGTCCCATCATCATTGCAGGCCCGTCCATTAGGGGCACACGGGCGCCGCCCCTCCACGCATCCATGCGTCCGGCCCCCTGATCTACATACACACTATGGATTCCATTTAGGGGGGAGGGGGGGTGTTTTTGAAGCAAATAATTAGAGCCGGAGGCTCTAATCAAATAGGCTTCAAAAAAGGGTGAGCTTGGGGCGCAGAGCACTGCGCTCCGAGCCCACCCACTTGTGTGACTATAGTAAAAATATATATAATATATATATATATATATATATATATATATATATATAATATTCGCTATTTTCACACTAAATCTCTACCCCGCCAATCAGGAAGTGGGTCGTGAGACCCGTTGCCCCGATTGGCCAAAAGTCAGGTGATCCTATTGGACGCCTAGCACCTAGGAGAGAGGAGACGCATGAAGGCGGAACCCGCCGTGCTGGTGGAGAGAACGCCGGAGCCACTGCCCGTAGCCCGCCACCTAGATGGGGTCCACTGTGCTCGAGGACACTGGAGCTGCTGCCCGCAGGCCGCCACCTAGATGGGGTAAGTGCCGGACAGACCGGCAGACAGGGGGATAATGCCATCAGCCGCCCAGGGGAGTGGTTGTTTTCGCCCCCCCCCCCAAAAAAAAAACCCACCAGCCTCCACTGTTCATATCGCCCAAACATTTCCTGTAAAGCTGCACACAGTAAAAGTGTATGTAGCCCCCTTGGGTAGTAGCCAAAAGCCGTGGCCAAAAGTTTTGAGAATTAAATATTAATTTTCACAAAGTATACTGCCTCAGTTTTTATGATGACAATTTGCATATACTCCAGGACAGGGGTCTTAATCTGGTGGCCCTCCAGCTGTTGCGAAACTACAAGTCCCATCATGCCGCTGCCTGTGGGACTCATGCTTGTAACTGTCAGCTTTGCAATGCCTCATGGGACTTGTAGTTTCGCAACAGCTGGAGGGCCGCCATTTTGGGACCCCTGGTCCAGACTGTTTTGAAGAGTGATCAGATGAATTGCAATTAATTGCAAAGTCCCTCTTTGCCATGAAAATGAATATAATCCCGTTAAAAAACAATTCCACTGCATTTGTGAAGAAGGCTTCAGGGCGCCCAAGAAAGTCCAGCAAGCGCCAGGACCGTCTCCTACAGTTGATTCAGCTGCGGGGATCGGGGCACCACCAGTGCAGAGCTTGCTCGGGAATGGCAGCAGGCAGGTGTGAGGACATCGGCACGCTCAGTGAGGAGAAGACTTTTGGAGGATGGCCTGGTGTCAAGAAGGGCAGCAAAGAAGCCACTTCTCTCCAGGAAAAACCTCGGGGACAGACTGATATTCTGCAAAAGGTCCAGGGATTGGGTTACTGAGGACTGGAGGAAAGTCATTTTCTCTGATGAATCCCCTTTCTGATTGGGGCATTCAGAAAAAAATCTTGTCTGGAGAAGAAAAGGTGAATGCTACCATCATTCCTGTGTTATGCCAACAGTAAAGCATCCTGAGACTATTCATATATGGGGTCGCTTCTCAGCCAAGGGAGTGGGCTCACTCACAGTTTTGCCTAAAAACACAGCCATGAATAAAGAATGGTACGAAAACATCCTCCGAGAGCAACTTCTCCCAACCATCCAAGAACAGTTTGGTGATGAACAATGCCTTTTCCAGCATGATGGAGCACCTTGCCATAAGGCAAAAGTGATAACTAAGTGGCTTGGGGAACAAAACATATACATTTTGGGTCCATGGCCAGTAAAAGCCCAATACCCTAATCCCATTGAGAACCTGTGGTCAATCCTCAAAAGGCGGGTGAACAAAAAAAACCTCCACAAATTCTGACAAACTCCAAGCACTGATTATGCAAGGATGGATGTCAGGATGTGGCCCAGAATTCAACTGACAGCATGCCGGGGCGAATTGCAGAGGTCTTGCAAAAGAAGGTCAACACTGCAAATATTGACTCTTTCCATAAATTGAATGTAATTGTCAATAAAAGCCTTTGACATTTATGGAATGCAGAGTTTGTGAAAATTAATATTTGTGTCTGCAAATATTTGGGCAGCACAGTGGTGTAGTGGGTAGCACTCTCACCTAGCAGTATAAAGGGTCGCTGGTTCGAATCCCAACCACGACACTACCTGCCTGGAGTTTGCATGTTCTCCCTGTGCCTGCGTGGGTTTCCTCCGGGTACTCCAGTTTCCTCCCACACTCCAAAGACATGCCGGTAGGTTAATTGGCTTCTGTCCAAAATTGGCCCTAGTATATGAATGTGAGTTGGGGACCTTAGATTGTGGGCTCCTTGAGGATAGGGTGTGGTGTATGTGTGGATTGCTGTGTGAATTGATGGTACTATATGGGTACCTTAAAATAAATAGGGATAATTGTAGACACGCAGCCACACTCACTCAGGTTGAACTGGATGGACTGGTGTCTTGTATGTGGGGCTGTATGTCAGTTTAGTTTTTGGCTGGGCTGTAGTTAGCTCAGACTGATTGTAACGTTTTTCACCTGGTTATTCCCTAAGTTTGAAGCAGAGTTCCACCCAAGAATGGGACTTCCACCTTAAGGGTAGGTGACCCCTGACATGCCACATTTGGCATGTAATTTTTTTTGGGGGGGGGGGGGGGAACCTTCTTTTTAGAGGGTCCAGCTCCCACTTCCTACCGGGGCACCGCAGTGCCGGAAGTAAGTTCACCTCTCCCCTCTCCCTCTCGGCAATCATCTGGGACACGTCACAGGTCCCAGATGATTGGTTAAAGAGATTTGCCCTGTTTACCATTATCATTGAAAGTGAAAGTTAAAGAAAATCCCAAATTTCAGGTTGTCCCCAGAAAAGTAATAGAGGGGAAATCTTCCAATGGGCACACTAGTTCTGGTGACCTGAGGGTCTCCAAGGAATTCCCTTCATCTGCAGGGTTTTCCAGTCACTTCCTGTTTGGCTATGGGACAGGAAGTGAGCGGAAATTTCTGCAATGGGACACAGGTGGCGAAAAAAAAAATCTGACAGGGGTTATAACCCTATAACCCTCCTTTACTCTATCCAAACAGAAAAAAAATGTGCCTATGGTTCTACTTTAAGTTGGCTTGTGATCTCTCACTGTCACCAGTGAATGTCACTGGTATCACTGGTCATAGTATGAGATTTCACAAGCAAAACTGAGTTATGAATATTTATATTTTCTTCAGCCAATCCAGTAGGAGGTTTATGCCACTGGTGCATGCTGGGGGGAGAATGTAAATATTTGGGACAGATCATGTGCTCTCTCTCCTCCCCTGGGCTCTGCTGTGGGGCCTAACGTGTGCTTAAGTGGTCCTGAAGCTGTCCTGCCTGGTCTGGAGGAAGCTGTGCCAAGTAGGAGACCCAGGAGAGGCCCTGTGCCAGAGAGAGCCAGGAAGAAGGCTGGTCTCCCAGAAGGGTCTGGTGACTCACTTGGAGGACGCACTGAAATTTGGGAACACGCTTACAGTGTTGTCGGGTCGGCTTAAAAGTTCTGACACTGTAAAGCTGGACATTGATCCCGATCTGGAAAGTCTATAAGTGATCTGCTATGGTATCTGGGACCCCTAACCCTCACCCAGTGTTAATTTTGTTGACTAAAATATACTAAAATGTACGTCAGCAATTAAAAATTCTGTAAAGAAAAAAAGAAGAAAAAAGTCCCAATAAAAAGATGAAATCGTGTGCAAAGATTGTGAAGAGAAGATATGACACCTTCACACGTGTAAATAATCCTCCTCAAAATGTGTTCAGAGGCCAGTCATCACCTCCCTGTGGTGTCAACCCTCACCGGAACCGATGGCTGCCGTTACAACAGCATGTGCACCTGTGACTTTAAGTCAGGCATCCAGAAATGATCTCTACTAATGAAGTATTTAAATGTGAATCTGTTATATCTTTAAAAAATGGGTATAAAACTAGCAAATCTCTTACATAGAAATCTGCTGCCAACCCGGGTCAGCACAATGGCATGACGTCAGCTCCAGCAGCTCCACCCCAACGCGTTTCGTCCAATAGGATGTTATGAAGGGGTCCGACGCTTGGCATCCAGAGGCATAAGTGTATGCATGTTTATATTTGAAGCTGCATGAATCCAAGTACAGCCGTATACAGCTGTATCTGTGTGTGATTCATTTGTACATGTGACTGTATGCAACACCTCTGGCTCCCAGGTGCTAAAATTGTGTTATATACCCCAATACACTTTTGGGAGATACTGTATGTATGTATCTATCTATTATTTATTCTATCTATTGTTTATTCTGTATTTATTATTCCTATCATTTTATCTATCTATATATCTATCTATGAATTATTGTATATGTATTTTATCTATCACTTATTCTTTGCGTATTCTATCTGTTGTTTATTCTATATTTATTATTGCTATCTATGTATCTATCTATTATTTATTCTATCTATCTATCATTTATTCTATATTTACTCTATCTATCTATCTATCTATCTATCTATCTATCTATCTATCTATCTATCTATCTATCTATCTATCTATCTCTCTCTCTCTCTCTCTCTCTCTCTCTCTCTCTCTCTATCTATCTATCTATCTATCTATCTATCTATCTATCTATCTATCTATCTATGAATTATTCTATATGTATTCTATCTATCATTTATTCTATGTGTATTCTATCTGTTGTTTATTCTATATTTATTATTGCTATCTATGTATCTATCTATCATTTATTCTATCTATCTATCGTTTATTCTATATTTACTCTATCTATCTATCTATCTATCTATCTATCTATCTATCTATCTATCTATCTATCTATCTATCTATGAATTATTCTATATGTATTCTATCGATCGTTTATTCTATATTTACTCTATCTATCTATATATCATGTTTATATTTCTGTCTTTCCCTTACTCTTCTCCTTTTCTATGTTCTTTTTTTTTTAAATCAAATATTTATTTATTTATTTTGTTGTAATACATATAAACACGATATATCAAATTAATCCATAAGATATTTTTGTTCTATGTTCTTAGTAAAGTTCAACACAATGTTCACTGGGTGGGCCAGGGACAGTCAGGCTGGGGATGAAATGACTAGATACTACTGGACGTCCTCCAGCCAGGAAATGAGGCTGGGCTGTATCTGGCTTGTTGCAGCTTCTAATGCACATTGCGAGAAGCTCACAGTGTGCAGTGAAATCAGAGGAAGCCATTTCAGTCTAGGAGAGTAGTCTGTACTACTGTGCAAGACTGAAGGGAAGGCCGGAGTTCAGCTTTGAAGCAGGATTTCTACCAAAAACAATATATATATATATAAAAAAGAAAAGAAAAGCATTTTGTTTTGCAGAAAAAAAAAAAAAAAGAAACCAGAATTGTTATTAGTTTGGCTCTGAATTCCCTGCATGCATTTATTTGAACAGACCACATCTTACACTGCGACAAAAGTGGGTTGAGAGCAGCTAAGAATGTCATTCCCCCCTCTGTTACTCTGCGATGATTCATATAAGTCCAAGTCAGAGTCCAGATGCAAGACAAACCCTGAACCGCTCAAAGCAAAGCCACAAATGGGCACACACATCAAAGCCGAGCAGAAGAAGAAATACAAAAAAAAAAGGAACAAAACACAAACAAATGAATCTATTCAAACAGGATCCTGATATAAATCATCTCTTGAAACTCTGGCGTCTACAAGGAGATGCACTTCTGGAGGCCAATGCAAATGGAAAATATGGTGTACAGGATGGTTGTAATTACAGTATAACTAAAGGCAATTTTGTTTTTTTATTAAAGGTTTTATTAAAGGTTTTTTATTGCCAATAATAATACCACAATATCCACGCTAAAATGAAGAAGACATTAAACGTAACCACTTGCCGACCAGCCGCCGTCATTATACGGCGGCGGGCCGGCTCGTTCCCGCGAATCTCTGTAGCTGTACGGCGGTCCCTTTAACAGCTACAGCGGGCGCACGCCCGCAGCACAGCGGAGGGTGCCTATGCGTGTGGCCAGCGGCTGCGATATCCACCGGTCACTCGCAATCGCTCCACAGAGAGCCAGAACGGGGATCTTTGTTCTGACAGGGGAGTACAGAGTTATCGCTGTTCCTAGTGATCAGGAACAGCGATCTCTCTCTACTCCCAGTTAGTCCCCTCCCCCCACAGTTAGAAACACCTCCCTAGGACACACTTAACCCCTTGATCGCCCCCCTAGTGTTTAACCCCTTCTCTGCCAGTGACATTTATACAGTAATCAGTGCATTTTTGTAGCACTGATCGCTGTATAAATCTCAATGGTCCCAAAAAAGTGTCCGATCTGTCCGCCGCAATGTCGCAGTCCCGCTAAAAATCGCTGATCACCACCATTACTGGTATAAAAAAAAAAAAACAATAATATTAAAAATTCCATAAATCTATTCCCTATTTTGTAGACATGATAACCTTTGCGCAAACCAATCAATATATGCTTATTGGGATTTTTTTTTTACCAAAAATATGTAGCAGAATACATATCGGCCTAAACTGATGAAGACATTTTGTTATTTCCTTCTTTTTTTTTTTTTTTTTTTTTATATATTTATTATAGCAAGAAGTAAAAAATATTTTTTTTTTTTCAAAATTGTTGGTCTTTGTTTATAGCACAACAAAATAAGAACCGCAGAGGTGATCAAATACCACCAAAAGGAAGCTCTATTTGTGGGAAAAAAAAGAACATCAATTTTGATTGGGTACAGCATTGCACGACTGCGCAATTGTCAGTTAAAGCGATGCAGTGCCGTGTCAAGAAAAATGGCCTGGTCATTAAGGGGGCAAATCTTCTGGTTCTTAAGTGGCTAATGATGATCCTAAATGTGAAAAACAGTTGTAAGCAAGAAGACCAATATATAGGTCCTTAATATACAAAACTGCAGTGCTAGTAAAAAACATATAGAAAGAAAAAATGCAACGACAGTAGTGAGACTCTTACATAATATATTGTATACATTATATTGTATACATTGTATATATATTGTATACATAATACATAGTATATTGGTAAGTAAGGAGTATAACATACAGAAAATAACAATTTCAAAGTAACCCAGAGGGAAAAGGAGGTAAAACAAGATTAGATCAGCATTTTTTTAATTGTTTTTAAACACCAAAGACATGTAAGCATATACAGGAAAAAACATAAAGAGAATGTGATATCTTGACATCAGACACCAAAAAGTCACATTTAATATTAATACATAAGTCATAAAGTATTATAAAAAAAGTTCAAACAAGAATAAAACATATTTCTATGGTGTATAAAAAATAATGAATACAATTTTAGGAGGGAAATTAAATTGTGGATGTTGCCATTTTTAAAGTCACACGATATTTGTGCAGCAGTTTATCAAACACAAATTTTAAGAAAAAAATACACTTGAATGAATTTTAGTGCACACAAATACAAAATATTGCCCAATTTTTTGGTAAAAATGCACACAAATACAAAATAATGCCCATTTTTTAGGTAAAATTGTAAACAAATACAAAATAGTGGCCAATTTTTGGGTAAAAGTGCACACAAATACATATTAGTGCACAATTGTATTGGTAAAAATGCACACAAATACAAAATAATGCCCAATCTTTTGGTAAAAATGCACACAAATACAAAATAATGCCCATTTGTTGGTAAAAGTGCACATAAATACAAAATAATGCCCAATCTTTTGGTAAAAATGTACACAAATACAAAATAATGCCCATTTTTGGGGGGTAACATATAAAAAATATATTGTGTTGAGCAAAATGATACCAAACATGTCAAGATATAAAATTGCGCACGCCTGTGAAATGGCGACAAGCTCCAACACCTAAAATTGTTTATAGGTGACACTTTAAAAATCTTTACAGGTTATCAGTTTAGAGTTATTTGCAAATTTTGGGCTTAAAATGATTGCTCTCACTCCAATGCCCCGTACACACGATCGGACATTCCGACAACAAAATCCATGGAATTTTTCTGACGGATGTTGGCTCAAACTTGTCTTGCATACACACGGTCACACAAATGTTGTCGGAAATTCCGAACGTCAAGAACGCGGTGACGTACAACACGTATGACAAGCCGAGAAAAATTAAGTTCAATAGCCAGTGCGGCTCTTCTGCTTGATTCCGAGCATGCGTGGAACATTGTGTGTCGGAATTGTGTACACACAATCAGAATTTACGACAACGCATTTTGTTGTCGGAAAATTTGAGATCCAGATCTCAAATTTTGTGTGACGGAAATTCCGATGGGAAATGTCCAATGGAGCCTACACACGGTCGGAATTTCCGACAACAAGCTCCCATCGAACATTTTCCGTTGGAAAATCCGACCGTGTGTACGGGGCATAACTTTCGAAGCGATACCTTATGTGTGGTGCAATTGCTCTTCGTATATGCATGCCGGATCCTATACGCATGTTTGCATTTCTGTTTGTGCACTAGGGGGTGCTTACATTTTTTTTCTTAATTATTTTTATATTATTTATTTACATATTTTTACACTTGTTTTACTTTTTTTTTTACAGTAATTTAACTTTTTGCTATCACAAGGGGTAACAGCCCCCTTTTTCATAGCTTTCAGCAGGTGGCAGGTACTCTTTATGGAGACATTCCCTTCAGCCCTTCAAAGCAGCTAACCAAGCACAGATCAAGCTTGGTTAGCTGATTCCCCGGCTATATGAGTGATGACGATGATGTCACTACCGCGCTGGATGATGTCAGATGCCAGGGGACATCCTGGGAGCATGGCTACGTGTTTCAAGCCATTCCTGCCTCTTTATCAAGCCAGACTTGACAAAGAGGCAGGAACACATTGAAATGTGCAGCCACACCCCCAGGATGCCCCAGCTTGGCTTGACAAAGAGGCAGAAACATTTTGAAACTCATAGCCATGCACCCAAGATGCACACAGGACATTTTGCCAACTCACCTAGACTCCTATCCTCCTGGCAGCAGCATTTTGGCAGGACAAAACGCCTGACGCTTTGAAAAATGTGTAAGGCATTTAGGCACATTTGCAGGCGGCTTGTGCAGCACTGCCACTGGCGGAGGAGGCATAGTAAGCTCAGACACTTCCTGGTTGGGAGAAGACTCCAGAGGAACCCAACGGATGATGTCAGATGCTGGGGGACATCCTGTGGTGTGTCTATGTGGTTTAATCCATTCCTGTCTCTTTGTCAAGCCAGGTTTGACAAAGAGGCAGGAACACCTTTAAATGTGCAGCCACACCCCCAGGATGCCCCCAGCTTGGCTTGACAAAGAGGCAGAAACATCTTGAAACTCATAGCCATGCACCCAAAGATGCACACAGGACATTTTGCCAACTCACCTAGACTCCTATCCTCCTGGCAGCAGCATGTTGGCAGAAAAAAAACGCCTGATGCTTTGAAAAATGTGTAAGGCATTTAGGCACATTTACAGGCGGATTGTGCAGCACTGCCACTGGCGGAGGAGGCATAGTAAGCTCAGAGACTTCCTGGTTGGGAGAAGACTCCAGAGGAACCCAACGGATGATGTCAGATGCTGGGGGACATGCTGGAGCATGGCTATGCCAGGCTTGACAAAGAGGCAGGTACACCTTGAAATGTGCAGCCACTTCCCCAGGATGCCTCCAGCCTGGCTTGACATAAAGGGAAAAACGGCTTAAAATGCTTAGCCATGCCCCCAAGATGTCACCCTGGCATTGGACATCATCCATTGGGTTCCTCTGGAGTCTCCTCCCGACCAGGAGTTTCCTATGCCTATCTGGGCACCGGCAGTGCTGCACAATGTGTGGACTGAATGCTTCTGCTACAGGGTTACCTGGATGTCCTGATTTCTTATGCTCTACATGTCTTAAACTTACTTCATATGAGTTGCCATTTTATTTTTTATCATAAATAAATGCTGCATTTAGATAGTGCTCCCCTCTGTGTGTGTTTCTATGTCAGTGCGGTATAAACCTGTACAGTATAATAAATCTTTACACCGTTTTTCGCAACACTTTACCATTTCTCGCTAACAAGTAAATGCTTGTTTCTAGAACACCCCATGTATCAAAGCATCTGGGGAAAAAAAATCTCTGCTCTTATCAGTCCATCAGTTAGATTGCCCTTTAATTCTTCCTGTTAATGTTAGGAAATGAAAGAGGGGAAATCTGGTTGTTAAAGATAACACGGACAGTTCTTCTTTCAGACACGGGTAAGTGACACTGAGTGCTTTTACATCTCCCCTGCACTGTGCCCATCTCACAGCTGGTTATTTCTCACAGATCGATTCCGATCTCACATTCATATACCCTGCAGGGCACAAGAAAGGCTTCTTCATCTTTCATCTCGACTGCTGCAAATTTATCTTGTCGGAGGACATGGCAGGCTCTTCAGCCTCTCAGGAAGCTGTATTAGGATGGAGCATTTTAGGTCTGCTTGGGTTATGTTTAAGAGAAAACTCCAAACAAAACTTTTTTCCTTATAGCTTTAGGCAGGCCTTTTTTTCTCAGAGAATAGTTGCAGGTACTCCCCCCTTCTGAGTCCATCCTTGTCTATGCACCCTACTCACCTCTGAGCACCGTACCTTGGTTCCACCCCCCTACCCTCCTCAGAGCACTGTCCCTTGGTTCCACCCTCTACCCTCCTCAGAGCACTGTCCCTTGGTTCCACCCCCTACCCTCCTCTGAGCATCGTCCATTGATTCCAACCTCTCCCCTCCTCTGAGCACTGTCCCTTGGTTCCACCTGCTACCCTCCCCTGAGCCCCGTCCCTTGGTTCCACCCCTTACCCTCCTCTGAGCACCGTCCCTTGGTTCCATTCCCTACCCTCCTCTGAGCACTGTCCCTTGGTTCCATCCCCCACCCTCCTCTGAGCACCGTCCCTTGGTTCCACCCCCTACCCTCCTCTGAGCACTGTCCCTTGGTTCCATCCCCTACCCTCCTCTGAGCACCGACCCTTGATTCCACCCCCTACCCTCCTTTGAGCACCGTCCCTTGGTTCCACCCCCTACCCTCCTCTGAGCATCGTCCCTTGGTTCCACCCCCTACCCTCCTCAGAGCACTGTCACTTGGTTCCATCCTCTACCCTCCTCTGAGCACTGTCCCTTGGTTCCACCCCTACCCACCTCTGAGCACCGTTCCTTGGTTCCACCCCCTACCCTCCTCAGAGCACTGTCCCTTGGTTCCACCCCCTACCCTCCTCTGAGCACCGACCCTTGATTCCACCCCCTATCCTCCTCTGAGCATCGTCCCTTGGTTCCAATCCCTCCCCTCCTCTGAGCACTGTCCCTTGGTTCCACCTGCTACCCTCCTCTGAGCACTGTCCCTTGGTTCCACCCCCTACCCTCTGAGCACCGTCCCTTGGTTCCACACCCTACCCTCCTCTGAGCATCGTCCCTTGGTTCCACCCCCTACCCTCCTCTGAGCATCGTCCCTTGGTTCCACCCCCTACCCACATTCCAGTACAGCCCCAAGTATCATTTTGTGGTGCTAAATAATTTGTATGGAATTTGTTCTTGTCCAAAAACAAGAAAAGCAGTATAATAGATCCCCTGGAGTGAGAAACAATAGATACCCTAGAAACAATAGACCCCACCCAAGCAACAATAGGTCCTTCACACATTAATAGACTCAACAATAGGTCCCCCAGTAACAATGGACCACACCCCAGCAACAATAGGTCCCCCCAGCAACAATAGACCTCACTCCAGCAAGAATAGATCCCTCACACAACAATAGACTGCCCTAGCAACAATGGACCCCATCCCAGCACCAAAAGATCCTAATAGCAACAACAGACCCCCCCAACCCAGCAACAATAGTTCCCCTACACAACAATAGACCCCCACACACAGAACAAAACAATGGACCACCAGCAACAAAAGATCCAGACCAGCAACATTAGACACCCCCCCAGCAGCAACAACAGATCCGCCAGCAGCCAGCATCAATCGACCTTCCAGCATACAGCAACAATTGACCTCTCCATCAATAGTAGATTCCTACCAGCAACATAAGACCCCCCAGAAACAATAGCTTCTCCACCAGTAACAATAGATGCTCACACAAAAACAGATCCCCACCAGTGACAATAGATCTGCCAGCATCAATAGACCCTCCAGCACACCCCACACCTCTTGCTATTACATACACCCAGTGCTGGAGGTGCCAGAACTGCGTTCCCCCTGAAAAAAAGCCCTGGCTTTAGGAAGGATTAGAACCTCCTATGAGATTTTTATTACTGCCTGTATCTCAGTTTTTGGGTGTGGGGTTAGGAGCACCTAGTAAAAAATGGACATCTAGTTTGGTGATTTGTATAAAATGATATGTTGATTAAAGTGGTTGTAAGCCCAGTGAAGTGACTGGGCCCAGGTGATACACAGAGATAAAACAAATCCTCCTACATAAGTTGTACCTGTTTATCTGCAGTCTTCTCTTCTCTCTACAGCCTTTCAAAGACCAGAATTTACACAGCACTTCTGAGCTTCAGAAGGCAGGGGGCGAGGATCTGACGTCACACATTGCACAGCTTAGTGTAATCTGAGACCTGAGTGGAAGGAATGAACACACTCTCCTCTACACAGTCGCATAAGGAAGCATCCACAGCTGAAGCTGTCATTCACCTGCTGTGTGCTGTATAGGATGGGGTCGTCTTTAGGGATTGTCTGGTGTCAGCATAGACCAGGGTTTCTCAACCAGGGTTCCTTCAGAGGTTGCTATGCTAGAGGTTCCTTGAGCAATGAGCAGTTTCTGCCTCTCACTGGAACCGATGGCTGCCGTTACAACATCATGTGTACCTGTGATTTTAAGTCAGACATCTACATCGTGTTTGAAAGCTTTGCCCAATGACTGCATCAGAAGGCACCTCTCGATGGAGAAAGGCTGGGATAAATAAAGCTCACCAGGAGCCAGAAATGATCTCCACTAGTGTAGTATTTGAATGTAAATCTGTTATATCTTTAAAAACTTGTATAAAAATAGCAAATCGCTTACATAGAAATCTGCTGCCAACCCAGGTTAGCACAGCGGCATGACGCCTGCTCCTGCAGCTCCACCCCTGATGCGTTTCGTCCAATAGGACATCATCTGATGTTTGGCATAAGTGTATGCATGTCTATATATGAAGCTGTGTGAATCCAAGTACAGCCGCATACAGCTGTATCTTGTGATTAATTTAGACTTGTGACTGTATGCAACACCTCTGGCTCCCAGGTGCAAAAATTTGGTTATATACCCCAATACACCTATGTGCATGAGCCTCAATAGTGCATAATGATAGATAACCATTTTTAGTAGACGCTCCAAGCCAAAACCCAAGTATAGATCATTTGATGAATAATTCCTCCTCCATTATCAGAGAGACAACAGCATAAGACCATTACCAGGTCTCTAAATACTGTGCCTTCACTACAGGTTATCCTCCTTAAAACATTTAATAAATAATAATAAAATATATATGTATATATATATATATTTATATATATATATATATACAGTATCTCACAAAAATAAGTACACCCCTCACATTTTTGTAAATATTTTATTATATCTTTTCACGTGACAACACTGAAGAAATTACACTTTGCTAAAATGTAAAGTAGTGAGTGTACAGCTTGTATAACAGTGTAAATTTGCTGTCCCCTTAAAATAACTCAGCCATTAATGTCTAAACCGCTGGCAACAAAAATGAGTACACCCCTAAGTAAAACCGTTAAAGTCAACCCGCCTTAATGACCTTGTGAGTAAGTTATTATCATCAAAATATTGCAAAGGAGCTGGGATTAAAAGCCCCCTATTGTTATTTGTTTCATGCCCATCATTGAACTAATGCCAATAATGTTAGTGCTACCAAAGGGCCTTCAATCACGTTGCCACAGAGGTGAACACCAAGGGAGAAGCATTGGTCCTGCCCGATCCCGGGTATTACTGGTGACTGTCTCAATGATACTTATGTCACCTCTCTTGTGGATTACAAATGTGCACTTGTGAAGTTAAAGGATGCTTTGCTAAATCCACTTCATTCCTTTGCACAGTTCTTTATTAACCACTTGACAACTGGGCACTTAAACCCCCTTCCTAACCAGACCAATTTTCAGCTTTTGGTGCTCTCACATTTTGAATGACAATTACTCAGTCATGCAACACTGTATCTTTATGAAATTTTTGTCCTTTTTTTCACACAAATAGAGCTTTCTTTTGGTGGTATTTAATCACTGCTGGGTTCTTTATTTTTTGCGCCGTAAAAGAAAAAAGACCGAAAAATCTGTAAAAAAATACATTTTTCTTCATTTCTGTTATAATATTTTGCAAATTAGTAATTTTTCTTCATATATTTTGGCCAAAATTTATACCGCTACATATCTTTGGTAAAAATAACCCAAATCGGTGGATATTATTTGGTCTTTCTGAAAGTTATAGAGTCCAAAAGCTATGGTGCGAATATCTGAAAATTGATCACACCTGAAGTACTGACGGCCTATCTCATTTCTTGAGACCCTAACATGCCAGAAAAGTACAAATACCCCCCAAATGACCCCTTTTTGGAAAGAAGACATTCCAAGGTATTTAGAAAGATGCATGGTGAGTTTTTTGAAGTTGTCATTTTTCCCACAATTCTTTGCAAAATCAAGGTTTTTTTTTTACTTTTTTTTTTTTCCACAAAATTGTCATATTAGCAGGGTATTTCTCACAGACCGCATATGCATACCACAAATTACACCACAAAACACATTCTGCTATTACTCCCGAGTATGGTGATACCACATGTGTGAGACTTTTACACAGCGTGGCCACATACAGAGGCCCAACATGCAGGGGAGCACCTTCAGGCGTTCTGGAGCACCCAGGCCAATTCTGACATTTCTCTCCTACATGTAAAAATCATCATTTATTAGCTAGAAAATTACTTAGAACCCCAAAACATTATACATGTTTTTTTAGCAAAGACCCTAGAGAATACAATGGCGGTCGTTGCAACTTTTTATCTCGCACAGTATTTGCGCAGCAATTTTATTAACGCGTTTTTTTTGGAAAAAAAACTGTTTTGTGCTTTACAAAAACCAAAACAGTAAAGTTAGCCCAATATTTTTGCATAATGTGAAAGATGAAGTTACGCCGAGTAAATAGATACCCAACATGTCACCCTTCAAAATTGCACGCGCTTGTGGAATGGCGCCAAACTTTGCTACTCAAAAATCCCCATAGGCGACGCTTTAAAATTTTTTACTGGTTACATGTTTTGAGTTACAGAGGAGATCTAGGGCCAAAATTATTGCTCTCGCTCTACCGATCGCAGCGATACCTCACATGTGTGGTTTGAACACCGTTTTCATATGTGGGCGGGACTTACGTATGCGTTCGCTTCTGCATGCGAGCACACAGGGACAGGGGCGCTTTAAAAATTTTTTTTTTTTTTTAATTGTTCATTTTACTTTATTTATTTTAGTTTGATGCTTTTTTCCAAAAAAAAAAAATTTTGACCACTTTTATTCCTATTACAAGGAATATAAACATCCTTGTAATAGGAATATGGCATGACAGGTCCTCTTTACAGTGAGATATGGGGTCAATAAGACCCCACATCTCACCTCTAGGCTGGGAAGCCTGAAATAAAAAAAAAAAAAAAAAAAAAAGATCCTGGCTTCGATCGTAGCGGTGAGTCGGTAGAAGCACCGCAAGGCGGCGGGAAGGGGGGACGTCCCCTCTCGCCTCCCGTAAGAACGATCAAGCAGTGGAACAGCTGCTATGATCGTTCTCATGGTGTAGGGAATCGCCGGCTGAAAAAGCTGATATCTGAATGATGCCTGTAGCTGCAACCATCATTCAGATATCTCCGCACAAAGTCAAGGACGTTGTATGACGGCCAGCGGGCGGGAAGTGGTTAAAACGCTTTTTTTTTTTTTAACACAAAGTTGTCCATTTATACAATATTTCTACCACATAACATGTACATGCCAAAAATGACACCCCAAAATAGATTCTCCTACTCCTCCTGAGTACGGTGATACCCCATGTGTGAGACTTCCACAGCCTGGCCACATACAGAGGGCGAGTACAGCTGAGCATGGCTCAGCATGGCAGGGTATGGCGGGGTATTGCGGAGTATGGCGGAGTATGGCGGAGTATGGCGGGGTATGGCGGAGTATGGCGGGGTATGGCGGGGTATGGCGGGGTATGGCGGAGTATGGCGGGGTATGGCGGGGTATGGCGGAGTATGGCGGGGTATGGCGGGGGCATGGCAGAGTATGGCGGGGGCATGGCAGAGTATGGCGGGGGCATGGCAGAGTATGGCGGGGGCATTGCAGAGTATTGTGGGGGCATTGCAGAGTATTGCACAGCATTGCAGAGTATTGTGGGGGCATTGCAGAGTATTGCACAGCATTGCAGAGTATTGTGGGGGCATTGCAGAGTATTGCAGAGTATTGTGGGGGCATTGCAGAGTATTGCACAGCATTGCAGAGTATTGCACAGCATTGCAGAGTATTGTGGGGGCATTGCAGAGTATTGCACAGCATTGCAGAGTATTGTGGGGGTATTGCAGAGTATTGCACAGCATTGCAGAGTATTGCACAGCATTGCAGAGTATTGTGGGGGTATTGCAGAGTATTGTGGGGGTATTGCAGAGTATTGTACAGCATTGCAGAGTATTGTGGGGGTATTGCAGAGTATTGTGGGGGTATTGCAGAGTATTGTACAGCATTGCAGAGTATTGTGGGGGTATTGCAGAGTATTGTGGGGGTATTGCAGAGTATTGCACAGCATTGCAGAGTATTGTGGGGGTATTGCAGAGTATTGTGGGGGTATTGCAGAGTATTGCACAGCATTAGTAGTGAGGGATGGCTGAGCATGGATGGATGGATGTCTCTGTGCAGCGCTGTGGGCACTACACATACAGCCCACAGCACTGCAGACATCCATCCATCCCCCTCCCCGCTCACTGTGTACCGATCGGTACACAGGAGGGGAGGAGAGGAACCGGCGTCATCAGATGACGCCGGTCTGTTTACATGTGATCGCGCCGTCATTTGACGGCTCGATCACATGGTAAACGACCGCGATCAGCGGCCATTTACCGGGATCCGTGATGCGCTGGGTCCCCTGGACCCGGCGGTCACGGATGTGTTCGGGTGCGCACCCCAGGGGGCGCGCGAGAGGGGAATTCTGGGAGGACGTCATAGTACGTCCACCCAGAGTTATCCAACCGCCCTGCAGCCGTCATTCGGCTATGGGCCGGTTGGTAACTGGTTAACAGGGTACATTTCAGAAAGCTGTACTGCCAAGACTGTGCTGGACTGAATGCCGCCGGCAGAGTTGTGGGGGTGTTCCACCCTGAAGAGCGATCTGTGACTTTCAGCAGAATGTTGTTCATAAGTAATCAAGAAAGTTTCTTGTCTTTGGCTGTCATGTGGACAGACAGAAGATACCTTTGCAAGGGGACCTGTGTCCTGAAGTGTGGTCCCTTGCACCTTGGCCTGACTGCTGGTTGCCTGAAATAGCAGTCATGCCTTTTGGTTCCTGGAGTTGCCCTTAAGGAAGAAAGGGAACTGCTGGGAAAATGTTGTCCACCTCAAGTGAAAATAATGGACTGTGCTATTCCATGGACTCTAAGTATTTAGTTAGTCAGAGTAGGTTGTGATAAAGGACATATTCTCATCATTTATGTGGATAATGGACTAATCTATTTGTCCGCACTGTTCTAGAGTTGGCGTGAGTAGCGCTGACCTGAGTGAGCTATGCCTATTATGTGCTAAATGTTAGCTTGTTGATAGATGGAAGGAAATGCCATTCTCCGTTGATGATGGGATTTGCTTCAAAAATATAGATAATGTAATAATTTTCTAGGGTATAATTTCCCTGTTATGCTGTCTTCAGCTGAGGACCATTTCAAATCACTGTGTACATATTGCACTACATTATTATAGGATAGGATGCATTTTTGCATTGTTTTGATCTCCCTCTTTCAGGTGTATCTGTGTCGGTGCGTCTTCCTTGGCTAAGTAGAGACAGGGATCTAATCTGCCGTCAACAATAACTTACTTCTATATTATTACTATACATATATTTAGATAGATAGTGAGGAATCAAGGTTATTGCTTAGGCCTGCCTTTAAAATTGTACATAAATATTTTTGATACTTTATTGTCTTATATGACTTATAATAGTTTTGTATATAACTATTTGACATCCACGTTTATTCAAGTGGTACGCCACACAAATGTTTTATATTTCTGTACTGTTATATTTGTAACCCTTTCCCGTTTCCCCACCCATCCCTGTTTTTGCCAGGACATTCACTCTCAGGCTTGGGAGCTCAAATTATTTTTCTGCAAACTCTGAGATGTAGTTTTGTGGGCAGGGGGAGGATGTAGCATGTAGGATGTACCTGGGGTTTAGGCAGGGATGCTCCTCACAAATTTACTTGCCAGGAGTAGTCCACCTGGTTGATTGTTAGAGATCCATTGATTTCTCCCTAAGTTTGGCCTTATTGCACTTTTCTCTTCTACCACTAGGTGACCGGGTACTTGGTGGTACTAGATATGAGAAAGACAACTCAAGTTCAGGTTATGGGTATATGGGGTATCTCAGCCAATGGGCAGGAGTTTTCTTGGATTCCTTGGCCTGCTGGAAGTACCTATATATTCGGGTGGAGTCGGGTGATCTATGTTCTGTGCCAGCCGGACGGCTGTCATGTTGCCCTGGGCTGCTAGGCCAGAGGTTGGGTTTATCACGGGGGCATCTGGCTGCTAGGCTGTCTGAGGGCCTATCCAGAAGCAAAAGAGCAGCGCAGGGTTGGGATTGCGGCTTGCAGTCCAATCCAAAGTGATGGTTCTGTCGGCCGGAGAACCTGTCAGTGGCCGGAGGTAGAGGGGAAGCTGTCGCCACGAAGGGTCTATCCGCCTTATTACCAGGGACCACAGTGAGTAACTGAAGCAAATACCGTTGTCACATTCTTACCAAACGGCACGGTGGAGAATCGGGAAACTTCAGACGTTGATCAAGTCAGGGACCCAGCCAGCGGAGGTGACGCTTGCAGAGCAGCCTTGTGTGTCAAGCCAGGGACCGAGCAGGCCAGCAGGGTGAAGCTTGAGAAGTATCAGGAGTGTCTGTCAGGGCTGGCTCTGCCCTTCCTTCTCTGAGCTGGCCGCTCAGCTGTCGGCTAATTGCCAGCTCTCATCTCTCTCCACAGTTAACCAGCTGTTGTGGATCTGCTCGTCAGTCCCGCCTACTTAAAGATCTCCAGCTCACTTCATTCCTGCCTTCGCCTTGGTCACATCACAAGAAACCATCTCCTGCGTTCCTGTTTAAAGACTGGCTTTGCTGACATCCCTTCTGGCTTCTTATCCTGCTTGCTGTTCCTCTACTTGGATCCCTGACTTCTGGCCTGGCTGATTACCCGATCTAGTTACTGAACTCTTGGAGGAGCTCAAGGGATTCAGTGGCAGTGAATCAGAGGGTCTAGTGAGAGACCGGGAGCTCAGAGGGCTGAAGAACTACAAGGTGAAGTTGTAGTGAAGCTGAAAGGACTTTTACGTTTGCTGTTAAAGACTGTTGCCATAATTGACAGCATCCCTGCACGTGTAGATGTGGCTTCTTGCTGGAGACCTTTCCCTACACGGCTGTCCTCTTATTGAAGTCTCAGAGTCTGCTAATTGAACTGCAACTACTCAAGGGTGTCCTGGCCCTAACCATCTTTCCCCCCATAAAAGTTTGTAAGAAAAAGAAACATCTCTTTTGCATTCAAGAAGTTTCTGGCGCCCAATAACTCCCATCTTGCACCCACTATGCCTCACAATCCACCACATACAGAAGGACGTCAGCTATCTCTGGCCCTGGAGGTTCTCATTAGACTGAAGGAGACCTTGCTACATTTACATTGTAGCAAAGTGTAATTTCTTCAGTGTTGTCACATGAAAAGATATAATACATTTTTTACAAAAATGTGAGGGGTATACCCACTTTTGTGAGATACAGTATATATACAGTATACACACAGTACTGTGCATACGTTTTAGGCAAGTGTGAAAAAAGGCTGCAAATTAAGATTTCTTTCAGAATTAGAAGTGTTAATAGTTTGTTTTTCTCAATTAACAAAAAGGGAAAGTAAATAAAACAGAAGAGAAATACAAATCAAATCCATATTTGGTGTGACCACCCTTTGCCTTCAAAACAACATCAATTCTTCCGGGTACAATATTTCTAGGCTGCCTTAAATCATTCTGTCTCTTCATGTAATCCCAGACAGACTCGATGATGTTGAGATCAGGGCTCTGTGGGGGCCAAACCATCACTTCCAGGACTTCTTTTTCTTCTTTACACTGAAGATAGTTCTTAATGATATTGGCTGTATGTTTGGGGTTGTTGTTCTGCTGCAGAATATATTTGGGGCCAATCACATGCCTCCCTGATGGTATGGCATGAGAGATAAGTATCTGCCTGTGTTTACCAGCATTGAGGACACCATATGCATACTATATTGCCAAAAGTATTGGGACGCCTGCCTTTACACACACACACACACACACGAACTTTAATGGCATCCCAGTCTTAGTCCGTAGGGTTCAATATTGAGTTGGCCCACCCTTTGCAGCTATAACAGTTTTACCTCTTCTGGGAAGACTGTCCACAAGGTTTAGGAGTGTGTCTATGATAATGTTTGACCATTCTTCCACAAGCGCATTTGTGAGGTCAGGCACTGATGTGGACGTAAAGGCCTGGATCTCAGTCTCCACTCTAATTCATCCCAATAGTGTTCTATCAGGTTGAGGTTAGGACTCTGTGCAGGCCAGTCAAGTTCCTCCACCCCAAACTCACTCTTCTATGTCTTTATGGACCTTGCTTTGTGCACTGGTGCACAGTTATGTTGGAACAGGAAGGGGCAATCGCCAAACGTTCCCACAAAGTTGGGAGCATAAAACTGTCCAAAATGTCTTGGTATGCTGACGCCTTAAGAGTTCCCTTCACTGGAACCAAGGGGCCAAGCCCAACCCCTGAAAAACAACCCCACACCATTATCCCCCCTCCACTAAATGATTTAGACCAGTGCATTAAGCAAGGTCCATAAAGACATGGATGAGCAAGTTTGGGGTGGAGGCCTGCACCCGATAGAACACCTTTGGGATGGTGAGCCAGGCCTTCTCGTTCACATCAGTGCCTGACCTCACAAATGCTCTTCTGGAAAAATGGTCAAACATTCCCATAGACACACCCCTAAACCTTGTGGATGGCCTTCCCAAAAGAGTTGAAGCTCCATATATATATAAAATGTGTGTATATAAAGTTTATCAAAAAGAAAACAAGAACCATGGTTCTAATGCTTTCCGAATCTATTCACAATAAAAAAGAAGTTTTGACTGGACTTCCATTTTTACTGTGATATTTATTCTGGTTACAGCATGTCATATATGGCTGTACAATAAATTAACCTTCTACATCCGGTTTCTTTTTGTGCCTCATTCAAAGTCCCAAACTCCCCCCTCCTTTATACCGAATTCAGGGGTAGAGGCGCCTCTTTCCTTGAGGTGCTTCATTTAAAGTCCCAACCTTTCTTTTTTTTATTCAATTTAATTTCTGTTCAACACTCTGAGAATGTGATTCCTTGCTGAACAACCATTGCCCTTGAGCTTTTCCAGTTAGGGCTTTCCTTGCCTTTTGTATTACGCTATTGCTGTATTGATTTTGAAATTTACACTTGAATGAATGTGTCTTCCAAAATGTTTTTATGAATTTGTATTGGCTTTCTTGTTCCTTTTTTTTTCCATCTCACCGGAGTCTCCCTGGTTATACTCTCTTATTGGTCCTTACACATACTTACACATACTACATAGAAGCCATGGTTTCCACACAATGCACTGATGGTGGTCAACATGCTTGAAAAAGCTCTATGCACTTTTGAAAAAAATGTCCCTGTATCTGACCTGTAAACTAGTGGTTCTGAATATACCATGGGCCCAGGGGGCTAAAAGAAATGACTTGTAAAACGGGTGTCTGATATATTTTCCTGGAATTTTGGATATTGTGAATTGAGGTGAGCCACATTAACAGCTTATATTTTTTCTTTTTTATATTACTAGGATGTTACAAAAAGGATAAAAAAATACATTAACGTTACATTAGGGATGATTTGCATGTAAGGCCATATATATTTTGTTAGTATTTTTTCCCTATATCTGTTCCTAGTTTATGTGGCTACTATTTGGCTAATTATTATTATACACGATTTATATAGTGCCAACAGTTTACGCAGCGCTTTATATCCTGCATGCCGAAAAAATACATGAATTATTCTGTGTGCTCAACAAATGGATGGCCCAATGTAAGATGGTAACCCTGCAGGTCAGGACTGTCAGGTCAGGACATTCTTTAAAGTGATTGTAAAGGATTGTTTGTTTGTTTGTTTTTTTTAAATAACAAACATGTCAAACCTACCTCCACTGGTCAGCTCGTTTTGCACAGAGTGGCCCCGAACATCCTCTTCAGGGGTCCCCCGGCGGCTCTCGCGGCTCCTCCCCGCATCAGATAACCCTCTAGGAGAAGTGCTCTCCTGAGGGGGTTACTTTGCGGGTGCGCTCCCGAGTCCAGCATTTGTGTCCCCAGACACGAATGCCGGACTCAGCCCCGCCCCTTGGCGCCTGCGTCATTGGATTTGATTGACAGCAGCTGGGACCCCATGGAGAGAGGGACAGCGCATCCCCGCCGAACAGATGAAGGGGCTCAGGGGTAAGTAATACGGGGGGGGGGGGGCTGGGGGGATTCTCAAACTGGTTCTCAAAATGTGTAAAAAATTAAATAAATAAATAATAAAAAAAATCTACATAAAGACAGAACAACCATCTGTAAACAGGGGTGGGAGCCTTTATTTCCACCCCATCTTGTCAATAATGCCATTTTACCATCTCCACCTGCCATCGTGGGATAGGATTATGTAGTTGGTAACTAGAACATGGGGGTTCCACACATTTTGACACCTCCCATCCTACTCTTGGACAATCAACATCTGCTTTGACACATTCCACGGTGATTGGATGATTGGTGATTGCATCTTTTAAGGTTCTTTGCGGTAAGAGCAAGGAAGCAATAAAACCTTTGTAGTGTATTCATGTGCTTTACTAAACAAAATGCTGTGCATACAAACTATTTTCAGTTATACAGTAGGAATACAATACAAGACGGACAGCTATACATACAACACACATGCACACGCTACCTCAAATTGGCATGAACAATATAGTCTGTGTACAATAGGAATATGGTAAAAGTTATTTAGCTCAGGTTATAGTGGCTTTGTGATCTCTGAGGGCAACCTGGACCTCATGCTCTACTGTAGAAGGGATTGCAGAAAATCGGATGATAGTGTCATCCGTGGGTGAAGTTTTTTTGTGGCACAGACCTCCCTTGTTATGTCATCATGGAGTCCTGCAGAACAACCTCCTTTGTGTCCTCAGCACATGGCTGTGGTCCTTTTCCCTCCCTCTACTTCCTGCCTACATCACTTTCTGTCCTGAGCTTCATATATATATATATATATATATATATATTATATATATATATATATATATATATTTTTTTTTTTTTTGCAGAGACTCTATGGAATAAAATAGTGGGTGTTGCAATTTTTTATGTCACGTGGTATTTGCGCAGTGGTTTTTCAAACGCATTTTTTTTGGAAAAAACAAACACTTTCTTGAATAAAAAAAAAAAAAAAACACTAAAGTTAGCCCATTTTTTTCTGTATACTATGAAAGATGATGTTATGCCAAGTAAATAGATACCTAACATGTCACGCTCTAAAATTGCGTCTGCTCTGATGTTTGCGACAATACCTAACATGTGTGAAGTGGCTTACAGACGCTACAAAACATCTTCAATGTTATAGAATAAGTCTGGTTAACTGCTTCCGGACTGCCTACCGCACATATACTGCGGCAGGGCGGCCCGGCTGCGCAAAACAACGTACCTGTACATTGTTCGCATCCTTTGGGTCTGGGGCGTGTGCGCATGAGCCCTTGGCAACCCGCTCACGCTGTGATTGGACACAGCGGGAGCCAATCAGCGGGTCCGACGGGCACCGTGTCCGCCGGGTACCCGGTGATCATTCGGATCCCCCCACAGTTAGAAAGCACTCGCTAGGAGCCCAATTAACTCTTTGATCGCCCCCGATGTTATCCCCTTTCCTGCCAGTGTCATTTATAAGGTGACAGTGCATTTTCTTAGCACTGATCATTGTATTGGTGTCACTGGTCCCCAAACAGTGTCACTTAGTGTCAGATTTGTCCGCCGCAACGTCTCAGTCCCGCTAAACAACGCTGATTGTCACCATAACTAGTAAAGAATATTAAAAAAAAAATAAAAAGTCCATAAATCTATCCCATAGTTTGTAGACACGATAACTTTTGTGCAGATCAATATACCCTTATTGGGATTTTTTTTTTTTTACCAAAAATATGTAGCAGAATACATATTGGCCTAAATTGATGAAGAAATTAGATTTTGTACATTTTTTTTTTCTTATTGGATATGTTTTATAGCAGAAAGTAAAAAATACAATCATTATACAGCGTCGCACGACCGCACAATTGTCAGTTAAAGCAATGCAGTGCCGTATCGCAAAGAATGTTCTGGTCAGGAAGGGGGGGTTGTAAAACCTTCCAGTTCTGAAGTGGTTAAACACGACTAACTGGAAGGAATCGAGGAAAGATCCCTGGTGCCGCACATCCACAGAGTCCTATGGTGGTAATAAAAGGGACAACCTCAGCCTGGGCTCCCACCAGGCCACGCCCCCCCCCCCAGCGTGTTTAGCTCCGCCCCCGTGGACTTAGTCCTGGAGATAAACATGACTAACTACTACTAGATATACTTTGGATAATGCTGTTTCAGCTATTAACTACAGCAAGCAGCTAATAAACAAGTTCACTTTGAAAAATATTTTTTTTCTGACTCTAAAAGTCTGTCTTTTTTATTAGGCAAATATTTCATCCAATAATTAGTAATTATTTATAATTGATTGGCTAGTTAGAATTAATTAAAAATATCTACTATTATAAACATTCTGATAAAGTTCCTTTTAATTACAGCATTATTTGCCCTTTTTACTTTTTTTTTTTTTCTGGAAAAAAAAATTTAATTACAGTTGTAATTAAAATGGTAACAAACTGCCAAATTGTTTTCCGTTTTTTCTTAGTAAACAATCACGATTTTCATTTTCCTCCATCCATCAATCTCTTCAGTACTACAAAACAAATAGGATCCAATAAGAAGAAACAGAGAATTTACTGGTGGAATAATTAAATAGATAAACGTTATAAATCACTTGAGTACAAAATGTCAAATACATTGAGAAATATCATCTAAGGAATGGTAAAAATTATTTGATGCTTTATAAATAGGACGCTAAGTCACAAATTACATAAAATGTCATGAAATCATATAATCAAATATAAATTATATACTTTTTTTTATCAATAAATAGTTTCTAACATCCTTAATAAAGTTTAATTACAAAACAAAAAAAATAGGCCTCAGGTGTTTTTTTTCTAAGTTTACGAAGATTATCAATATTATTTGTATGAAATCTTGATTTTTTACAACTAAACACTTAATACATTTTTTTTTCTAAAATAACAAATATGTATGTGTAACAGATATGTAACGTGTATCACAATCAACGTTTTTCATGCATAGGCACCCCTGACACGTGTGTTTATGTTTGTGCGTATATGTGGGAGTTGGGGGGAGTTAAATTTTTTTAAATTAAAATTTTTTTTAAATTTTTTTTACTTATTTATTTTTTTATTTTTTTTACTTTTGCTTTTTTTTTTTTAAAGTCCCCTATGTGATAATTCTTTGGTGACAGGTCCTCTTTAATAAGACATCCGCTGAATGTACCCAGAAGTGATGTCAAACAACAATGAGGGGTGGAGATGTGCGTCCACTCTGTCCCCCCCCCACCTGGTGACACCTGCTATGTCGGTCCTGGGCCTGAAGTTGTTCAAGCGGAGCCCGGGATACATGGCGGGGGCGCACGCACGCAGGGGTGGTGGAAGGCAGTGGGGTGCAATACTTCGGACCTGGCAGCTAAAGGGTTAAAGGAGACGAATGGGGTTTATAATAAAAAAATGAATGAACATTTTCACAATTCGATGCTGCAGCACCGGTGTGATGCTGCAGCTGTCCCATGTCAGCTCTAACACGAGAACTGGGAGATCTTATGACTGCTGATCATTCAGATCTCGATCGGCACCTGGAGGGCTGAGCTGGAGAGGGGGTGAGAGCTGCTCACTAGGAGGCAGAGCCCGCTGTCAATCAAGCAGCCGGGTGGATCCCGACAATAATGTCAGGATCCTTCTAGAGCCAAGCGCGGCTCTGCCAAGTCAGCTGACAGCAGTCAATATTGAGAGCCAGTCACACTCTCTTGCCATGCGAATTGGATGCGGTGAAACCCACATCCAATTCACATCAGTGTGAAACCAGCCCTAATCAGGGTCAATATCACGTTGGAAGAATATATAGTATACTGAAAAAAGTGTGTATGTGTGTGTGTGTATATATATATATATATATATATATATATATATATATATATATATATAGACACACTTTATTCTAGTAGCAAAAAGTTTGCTACTAAAACTAATTGCAAAAGTTTTAGTGCACACACTTATTACTGTATATTCTTGAAGCCTTGCTTGACTGTGGTGCGCAATCATGTTGGAACAGGAAGGGGCCATCCCCAAACTGTTCCCACAAAGTTGGGAGCATGAAATTGTCCAAAATGTCTTGGTACGCTGACGCCTTAAGAGTTCCCTTCACTGGAACTAAGGGGCCAAGCCCAACCCCTGAAAAACAACCCCCACACCATAATCCCCCCTCCACCAAATGATTTGGACCAGTGCACAAAGCGAGGTCCATAAAGACATGGATGAGCGAGTTTGGTGGTGGAGGAACCTGACTGACCTGCACAGAGTCCTGACCTCAACCCGACAGAACACCTTTGAGATGAATTAGAGTGGACACTGCGAGCCAGGCCTTCTCATCTAACACCAGCGCCTGACCTCACAAATGCGCTTCTGGAAAAATGGTCAAACATTCCCATAGACACACTCCTAAACCTTGTGGACGGCCTTCCCAGAAGAGTTGAAGCTGTTATAGCTGCAAAGGGGGGGGGCCAACTCAATATTGAACCCTACGGACTAAGACTGGGATGAAGTTCATGTAAAGGCAGGTGTCCCAATACTTTTGACAATATAGTGTATATATATTTATATATACACATTTTATTTTTTATTTTACATTTTTTAAAATATTTTTACATATATTATATTTTATATATATATACACCCACATGAACACTCACTGCATTCCCTTTTAATCTAATAAAAAACACAACTCTTATTCAAGCATTTTTTCTCAGGATTGGAGTACTTCTATAATACTTGTACCATACCGCTTTTGAATGCCAAATTGATTTTATGTAAACACGTTACACAATTTATTCCCAAGGGCAATAAATATCAAAGACTAAAAATAAAAACCTACGTTGCTTACTTCTAGTGTTAACAAAGAAGCCATAAATGACAAGAAAAGCGCATTAAGAAAAAAATATATATATAAAAATAAAACTGCGGGAACACTTCCATCACTTGAGAGTTACAAGGAATACAAAAGAAGCTGCAAAAAAAAAGTAAAATTGGGTTGGCAAACGTTCAAAATGAAGGGCCAAAGAGAATAAATGAACTCAGAAGTTTCAAGTCTATTCAAAATTGAACTAGATAATGACCAATGAGAATACAATACAATATATATCCACCGAATCAATATACAGTTGTGCTCATAAGTTTACATACCCTGGCAGAATTTATGATTTCTTGGCCATTTTTCAGAGAATATGAATAACACAAAAACGTTTCTTTCACTCATGGTTAGTGTTTGGCTGAAGCCATTTATTATCAGTCATCTGTGTTTACTCTTTTTATATCATAATGACAACAGAAACTACCCAAATGACTCTGATCAAAAGTTTAAATACCCCAGTTCTTAATACTGTGTATTGCCCCCTTTAACATCAATGACAGCTTGAAGTCTTTTGTGGTATTTGTGGATGAGTCTCTTTATCTTCTCAGATGGTAAAGCTGCCCATTCCTCTTGGCAAAAAGCCTCCAGTTCCTGTAAATTCTTGGGCTGTCTTGCATGAACTGCACGCTTGAGATCTCCCCAGAGTGGCTCAATGATATTGAGGTCAGGAGACTGAGATGGGAACTCCAGAACCTTCACTTTATTCTGCTGTAGCCAATGACAGGTCGACTTGGCCTTTTGTTTTGGCTCATTGTCATGTTGGACTATCCAAGTACATCCCATGCGCAGCTTCCTGGCTGATGAATGCAAAAGTTCCTCCAGTATTTTTTGATAATATACTGCATTCATCTTGCCATCAATTTTGACCAAATTTCCTGTGCCTTTGTAGCTCCCACATCCCCAAAACATCAGCGATCCACCTCCAGGTTTCACAGTAGGAATGGTGGACCTTTCATCATAGGCCTTGTTGACTCCTCACCAAATGTAGCGTTTATGGTTGTGGCCAAAAAGCTCAATTTTGGTCTCATCACTCCAAATGACTTTGTGCCAGAAGGTTTGAGGCTTGTCTCTGTGCTGTTTGACGTATTGTAAGCAGGATACTTTGTGGCATTTGCGTAGTAATGGCTTTCTTCTGGCGACTCGACCATGCAGCCCATCTTTCTTCAAGTGCATCTTGAAACAGCCACACCACATGGTTTCAGAGAGTCCTGTATTTCACCTGAAGTTATTTGTGGGTTTTTCTTTGCATCCCAAACAATTTTCCTGGCAGTTGTGGCTGAAATTTTAGTTGGTCTACCTGACCGTGGTTTAGTTTCAACAGAACCCCTCATTTTCCACTTCTTGATTAGAGTTTGAACACTGCTAAATGGCATTCTCAATGCCTTGGATATTTTTTTATATCCCTTTTATACAGTTCAAAACTACCTTTTCCCACAGATCCTTTGACAATTCTTTTGCTTTCCTCATGACTTAGAATCCAGAAATGTCAGTGCAGCACTGGATGAAAGATGCAAGGGTCCAGAAACTCATTGACCTTTGCGACTACGTTACAGCGCACACGTGTGCGGTGGGATGACAGAAGTGCCGATGCATCAATCTCGGCACATTGCACTGTTCCATTTATTTATTGCAGTGCCTATCAGTGTGACTGCGCTGGAATAGTTCCCAATGCTGTCCTACCGCACATAGTGTAAATCTACTCTCTATTCTGTGATCATCGAAGATGAATTAGACATGTGCAGAACAAAAAAAAAAAAAAATAATAATAATAATAATTGTTTTGTATCGATTTGTTAAGTTACTAATTTCGTTTTGTTATATTCGTAACAAAATTTGTTTCCTCTAGTTTCATTTTGCTTTGATTATTCATTTTCAACCAGACTGAAAATATTGAAATCGATCCAAATTCATTGTGAATAATAAAAATGAATTGTGAAATAATAAAAATGAATTGTGAAATAATAAAAATGAATTGTGAAATGAAAAAAATAATTAAAAAAATAACTGATTCTATGCGAATTTTGGAAGACGGTTATATTCTTTCTGTTTTATTCTATTTTGTTCTTTTATTCTCTATTCTTTTATATACTTTTCTTTTGTTTTCTTTTCTTTTCTATATCTCATTTCTATTTTATTCTAACCTTTTTAATTCTATTCCATTCAGGGGCGGAGTGACCCATCGGGCACTGCCCGGGGCCATTAGGGGGCCCGTGAGAGGCTCCGCAAAAAAAGGACTAGCACAGGAAGCGGCTGTAATAATACCTCTCACGGCGCGCTGCTCCCCGCCGGCCCCTTCTTCCCTCCCGTCCACCGCAGGTCTTTGTACATGACATGACATCACCTGGGACGGACGAGAAGAGAGGAGGGGCCTACTGAGGATCCCCCCTCCTCGGCTCCGGTGTTCTCATAGAAAGGAGGGGGGACATTGCACTGCTGCTGATGACTGTTTATGGAGCACACATGAAGGAATGATGGGAGAGGGGGAAAAGGATTTGTGCTGGGGGGTGGGGGGATTTAAGGTCCTCCCAAAGCACCCCCCCAGGACAAATCCTCTTGCCCCCCCCCCAAATCAAAAAGATGCCACCTGCCACAGAGGACCTGTGTTCTCCCCCCCACGGCATCCTGCTGTGTCCTTTTCCTCCCCCATGGCATCCCCTGTGTCCACCCCCTCCCCCCCGGCATCCCCCTGTATCCTCCCCCCACCACGGCATCCCCCTGTGTCCTCCCCTCACCATGGCGTCCACCTGTGTCCTCCCCCCACCACGGCATCCTCCTGTGTCCTCCCCCCACCACGGCATCCCCTGTGTCCTCCCCCCACCATGGCATCCCCCGTGTCCTCCCCCCACCACGGCGTCCCCCTGTGCACACTTATCAGGTATAGTTCCTGCCAAGCATGACCCATTCAAGTAAATGGGGCCACTCTGCACGCACCCTGCAACTTTGTGCAGCACAGCACATGCTGTGTAATCCCTGTTGAGCTCTATGCCCTGTGATGTTCTCTGTTGTGTACTCCATGATGTGTGCTACTGTGTGCCCTATTCCCTGCTGTGTACAACCTAATGTGCCCCATGCCCTGCTGTGTGCCGCCTGATGTGCCCTGTGGTGAGCCCTGTGATGTGCCCTGTGTGTCCCGCATTGTGCCTACTGCGTTCCCCATGCCCTGTGATGTGCCCTATGCCCTGTGGTGTGTCCTGTGATGTGCCCACTATGTGCCCCATGCCCTGCTGTGTACCCCCTGATGTGCCCTGTGCCCATGATGTGCCCTACTGTGTGCCCTGTGATGTGCCCCATGCCCTGTTGTGTACGCCCTGATGTGCCCTATCCCTTGTGATGTTCTCTGTTGTGTACTCCATGATGTGCCCCACTGTGTGCATTATGCCTTGCTGGGTACAGCCTAATGTGCCCCATGCCCTGTGATGTGCCCCATGCCCTGCTGTGTACCGCCTGATGTGCCCTGTGGTGAGCCCTGTGATGTGCCCTGTGTGCCCCGCATTGTGCCTACTGCGTTCCGCATTGTGCCTACTGTGTACCCCCCGATGTGCCCTACTGTGTGTCCCGTGCCCTGCTGTGTGCCCTATGTACCCCATGCCCTGTGATGTGCCCCATACCCTGCTGTGTACTACCTGATGTGCCCTGTGCCCATAGAAAAAAAAAAAAGCCTTTGAAAATTTGTTTGCAATAACTCCATCAGTATCACCAGCAAAGCAGCTTCATTATTATCCCATTAAAGAAGAAGAGAATTGTGCGCTACATTTCCAGATTTTATAATTTGCCGCGTCACGAATGTTAATTCTCCATTACGAACGCTACTTTACAAGACCGACCGCTTCCGGCTCGCCCTTGCTTCCGAGCAATGCGTGTTTGTACTTTGGACTTTTTGTCCGAAGGACTTGTGTACGCACGCTCGGAAAATCCGACAACAGACATTTGTTTGCGGAAAATTTAAAAACCCCCCAGCCAACATTTGTCCGCGGAAAATCCGACAACAATTGTCCGATGGAGCGTACACATGGTCGGATTTACCGCCAGCAGCCTGTCATCACACAATTCCGGTCGGAAAGTCCGATCGCGTGTACGCGGCTTAATGCTATAAAATATATTCCCCGCTGCCAGGAAAAATCTCAAGGCATACATTGCAATAAATGTACAGAACGCCCACACACAGGACTCTTTTTACAGTTTACACTTAAAGAGAGAAGCTTTTACACACAACAAACAGATGTGCTAAATGACTCACGCCGACAGCCTTTTCACTGCTGGCAGAGAAAAATATATATGTATACAAATATATCTATATATCTAAATGATACTGTAGAGATCAGGATGCAACATTCATTGTGTGACGCCACTTTAATATTAACCTGCGCTGAAAGAGCAAATGATGATTGCGATTTTTCCGGCACCCCGTTAAGAACGGAAGAGCATACCAACCTGTTCAACTTGTGCCGGCAGACAAGCCCTAATTATTACATTTATATTGATGTGCAAGGATTAGGCAGCTGTTACCGGTCAAACCACAACTTAAGCCTCGTACACACGATCGGATTTTCCGCAGACAAAGCGCCAGACTTTTGTCCCGAAGGGCGTGTGCCGCGAACTTGTCTTGCATACAAACGGCACACAATTGTCGGCCAACAAACTTGAACGTAGTGACGCACCACGAAGTATTCCAGCTCTTGAGCGCCACCCTTTGGGCACCTTCTGCTAATGTCGTGTTTGGTGAGCATTGATTACGAGCATGCGTGTTTGTACTTTGGACTTTTGTGTGACGGACTTGTGTACACGCGATAGGAAAATCCGACAACAGACCGCTGTCCGCCGAAAATTTATAATCCTGTCATCCAACATTTGTCGGTGGAAAGTCTGACAACAATTGCCTGATGGAGCGTACTAACGCTCGGATTTTCGGCCAACAGTCTGTCATCACACAATTCCCGACGGAAATTCCGATCGTGTGTACGAGGATTAAGGCTGGGACTAATCGTATTTAATTTGTTCATAAACGACCTGGAGGATGGGGTAAACACAGGGGCGGACTGACAACTCATGGGGCCCCCGGGCAATAGGAGATTATTGGGCCCCCCAGGCAATAGGAGATTATGGGGCCCCCAGGCAATAGGAGATTATGGGGCCCCCAGGCAATAGGAGATTATGGGACCCCCAGGCAATAGGAGATTATGGGGCCCCCAGGCAATAGGAGATTATGGGGCCCCCAGGCAATAGGAGATTATGGGGCCCCCAGGCAATAGGAGATTATGGGGCCCCCAGGCAATAGGAGATTATGGGGCCCCCAGGCAATAGGAGATTATGGGACCCCCAGGCAATAGGAGATTATGGGGCCCCCAGGCAATAGGAGATTATGGGGCCCCCAGGCAATAGGAGATTATGGGGCCCCCAGGCAATAGGAGATTATGGGGCCCCCAGGCAATAGGAGATTATGGGGCCCACAGGCAATAGGAGATTATGGGACCCCCAGGCAATAGGAGATTATGGGGCCCCCAGGCAATAGGAGATTATGGGGCCCCAGGCAATAGATTATGGGGCCACACAGTATATACAACACACACATACAGTATACACACACAGACACACAATATACACACACAGAATACACATAACACACACTGAAAAGGTAGTGGAGAGGCGGGGCAGCTATAATCTTGGGATTTTTAAAAAAACACAGATTTTTACATACTGTCCCTGGTTTTATTGAGGCTGGCAACCCTGATGGGGCCCCTTAGTGGCATGGGGCCCTCGGGCAGTGCCCGAGTGCCCAAATAGTCAGTCCGCCCCTGGGTAAACAGTTCTATCTCTGTATTTGCGGACGATACTAAGCTAAGCAGGGCAATAACTTCTCTGCAGGCTGTGGAAACCTTGCAAAAAGATCTGAACAAATTAATGGGGTGGGCGACTACATGGCAAATGAGGTTCAATGTAGAAAAATGTAAAATAATGCATTTGGGTGGCAAAAATATGAATGTAATCTATACACTGGGGGGAGAACCTCTGGGGGAATCTAGGATGGAAAAGGACCTGGGGGTCCTAGTAGATGATAGGCTCAGCAATGGCATGCAATGCTAAGCTGCTGCTAACAAAGCAAACAGAATATTGGCATTAAAAAAGGGGGATCAACTCCAGAGATAAAACGATAATTCTCCCGCTCTACAAGACTCTGGTCCGGCCGCACCTGGAGTATGCTGTCCAGTTCTGGGCACCAGTCCTCAGGAAGGATGTACTGGAAATGGAGCGAGTACAAAGAAGGGCAACTAAACTAATAAAGGGTCTGGAGGATCTTAGTTATGAGGAAAGGTTGTGAGCACTGAACTTATTCTCTCTGGAGAAGAGACGCTTGAGAGGGGATATGATTTCAATATACAAATACCGTACTGGTGACCCCACAATAGGGAGAAAACGTTTTTCGCGGAAGGAAGTTTAATAAAAAAAAAAACTTCAGTATGCAGCTCCCCCCTTATACTTACCTGAGCCCGATCAAATGTGCAAGAGAGCGGCTGCTCTCATGGGTCTCTGCATCCTCATTGGCCATTGGCTCCCGCTGCTGTCAATTACAGTTAGTGAGGAGGGAGCAGGAGATACACAGAGCGGGGCTCAGGAGTGAGCACGGACGAGTGCCCCCATAGCAAGCGGATTGCTGTGAGGGCACTCAGAGAAGAGGAGGAGCCAGGAGGGCCAGCGAGGGACCCGAGAAGAGGAGGATTGGAGCTGCTCTGTGCAATAAACCTTTAATATCACTTAACCACTTAACCTCCGTAAGGGTTTACCCCCCCCTTCATGACCAGGCCATTTTTTGCGATACGGCACTGCGTTGCTTTAACTGAGATTTGTACGGTTCTGCGACGCTGTACCCAAATAAAATTTTTGTCCTTTTTTCCCACTAATAGACCTTTCTTTCGGTGGTATTTGATCACCTCTACGGTTTTTATTTTTTATGCTATAAACAAAAAAAGAGCGTCAATTTTGAAGAAAAAACAAAAACAATCTTTTGTACTTTCTGCTATAAAACACATCCAATAACAAAATGTAAAAAAATTGCATTTCTTCATAAATTTAGGCCAATGTGTATTTTTGGTAAAACAAAATCCCAATAAGCGTATATTGATTAGTTTGCGCAAAAGTTATACTGTCTACAAACTATGGGATTTTTTATTTTAATTTTTTTTTTAGTAATGGTGGCGATTAGCCACCTATAACAGGACTGCATTATTGTGGTGGACAAATCGGACACTAACTGACACTTTTGACACTTTTTGGGGACCAGTGACACTTGTACAGTTTTCGGTGCTACAAAAATGCACTGTCACTGCACTGCACTGTCAATGTACTAATGGCACTGGCTGGGGAGGGGGTTAACATCATGGGCAATCAAAGGGTTAACTGTGTGCCTAGCCAGTGCTTTTTTTACTGTGTTGGAGGTGCTTGAACTATGAGAAGGCACAGTACCTTCCCACAACATCAGGCATACCTCCCAACATTTTGAGATGGGAATGAGGGACACCTACTAGCAAACGTATGTAGGCATTGGACACACCTCCTGCCACACCCCCTTAAAGGAGAATTATCCAAAAAAAGTTTAATTAAATCCACAAGGGCTTTTTTTTACCACTGCTATTCCTTTATATTGGCTTTTAAGATTTACAAATGCAGCAATTTAGAGATTGGAGGAAAGGCTTAGCACTGAGAAACACTTTGTAAAAGATAAAAAGTGCATTTTATAAACAACTATATGGATCAGACCAAAATGAGGGACAAATGAGGAGGAACGGGGCACAAAGGGACATTGCTCCAAATCAGGGACAGTCCCTCGAAATCAGGGACAGTTGGGAGCTATGGGAGGGCAGGGGCGGACTGATCATTGAGCCACTCGGGCACTGCCCGAGGGCCCTGGGCCTCTAGGGGGCCCCATCAGGGTTGTCAGCCTCAGTAAAAGCAGGGACAGTATGTAAAAATCTGTGGTTTCTCTAAAATTTCCCTTACCGACATCCTTTTGGTCTAAAAATCCAGAGATTATAGCTGCCCCACCTCTCCAGTACCTTCTCAGCCAATAGAAACATGTATGTGTATACTGTGTGTAGATGTATGTGTATACTGTGTGATTGTATACTGTGTGTGTGTATACTGTGTGGCCCCATAATCCCTGATTGCCTGGGGGCCCCATAATCTCCTATTGCCCGGGGGCCCCATGAGTTGTCAGTCCGTCCCTGTGGGAGAGACGATTAAATGGAAAGCCACGTGTGAAAGCTTGTTAAAAGTAGAACATATTCCTCTAAACGTTTCCTAAACTCTTGGCACGAGACCAGAAGTGAGCACGAGGGTGATGTGTGTTTCTGCTTCTATAAGAGAGAGAGACGTGTTTTTTTTTTTCCCAGTAATTTTTTTCCCCAGTAAACACTATAGGATTATAAAAGACCCGGGACATATTTGGATGCCCCAACGAGAGTAGTAATGCGGCGAACAGTGGGTGTGGTCAAATTGCTCTTGCTGGCATCGTCGCCCCACCCTTCAGCGATTTCAAGTATGCACCCCAGACAGCTGCCCGGAGCTCCCAGACAACAACAGATTTGTGTGTGGCTATCTTAGTTACTTGGGGGAGCCACAGCCCAGTCTGAATAATGTGTCTGGGTATCAGGTGGACTGAAACCCGGACACATGATTCAAAACCCGTACTGTCTGGGTGAATCCTGGACAGGTGGCAACACTAGCAAAGAGACCCCCCCTCCCCCAAATAAAAGAACAACAACACACGTGCATTGCAAGTGCTCTTGTAGGGAACATGACACACACAAAAAAAAAGGGTGCCAGGTGCAATACACAGCGGGTCTTTCAGCCGGCCTAGAGATCATTCCCCCCGCATGCCATGCCCTGGCTGACCGATGGTCGAAACTGGTGACATTGCTATCTAAAAATGGCCTCCTTAGTCAGGCTTAGTCAAGCACTTGTTTGCTGGATGTCGGGACGTGCGGCTGGCTTTTTCAATCACTCTACAACCAAGTTGCTGATGTTGGCTCTCCACTTCGCCTAGCTGCTAGCTTCACCAGCACATTTACAATATCAGGATTTCCACTTCTGACCCCAGTATATTCTCCTGGCCGTCCGGTAGCCTTGGAATATAGGGAGATTTCTATCCCTTGGAGGACAGTAACACCGAGTCTGCATTCCAGACCTCTCTGATGCCTCTCTGCCTTGAGATAGCACCCGCACCGGCACAATTACCTCGTGCTGTCTGTCTACATTTTTTAATGCTGCTATAATGAAACATTGAAAACTATCTCACCATTCAACTCTATATGAATTCCTCCTTCCTTTGCACCCCTGAAGAAGGACCGTATTGTATCCCGAAACGCGTTGGGTGTCAGGAGGTCTCTTCATGTAACCCCCTTTTTATGGTGACAATAATGAACTGTAATTAGACGAATCAATGTTTCATTTTCATTTTTTAATCATGTTTATTCATCAAGAAAATGTATTGTTATTATATTACTTTTGTACTTTTCTACTAGAACATTATTAGTTGCCTAAAAAGTCCATTTAGGGGAACCCCTCTTTCCTCATTTTAGTCAGGCTAGGAGAGACCATACCTCCCAACATTTTGAGATGGGAATGGGGAACACCTACTGTCAAATGTATGTAGGCATAGGACACACCCCCTGCCACACCCCCTTAAAGGAGAATTAACCAAAAAAAAAAGGTTAATTAAATCCACAAGGACTTTTCTTTACCACTACCATTCCTTTATATTGGCTTTTAAAATGTACAAATGCAGCAATTTAGAAATTGGATGAAAGGTTTAGCACTGGGAAACACTTTTTGAAAGATAAAAAGTGCATTTTATATACAACAATATGGATCAGACCAAAATGTGGGACAAATGAGGAGGAAAGAGGGACATTGCTCCAAATCAGGGACAGTTGGGAGCTATGGGAGAGACGATTAAATGGAAAGCCACGTGTGAAAACTTGTTAAAAGTAGAACATATTCCTCTAAACGTTTCCTAAACTCTTGGCACGCGACCAGAGGTGAGCACGAGGGTGATGTGTGTTTCTGCTTCTATAAGAGAGAGACGTGTTTTGTGTAGGATGTATTTTCGCAAAGCAGCTTGCTAATGTTTACAAGAGAGATTTAACCTGAAAACGGTTTGAGCAGGAATGAAATTAACTCATGTTCATGAATACAAAGACAGAGATTTGATCGTCCTGCCTACACCCTTCTTCCTCCGTTACTAATACCTATGGTATTTAGAGAGTATATAAAAGGCAGGGGAATATAAATATACTGAACCGGATTAGCGGAAAAGGCTTTCTTAATTAAAATCTGTATTTATTGGTATTTTATCGTGGAAGTGCCAAAGAGAGCTCATATATTCAAGAGAGCATTGTTTATCGGGCTTACGCTATGAACTACGCATAAATTGTCTGCCGTCTGGGCTCGCTGTTTATATATCATAGCCGCTGCGCCATGAAACCCCGAAGGCCACCTGTTATTTTTTTTAATGGATAATGATGCCAACGTTGTCCAAAGCTCTGTGCAAAGGAAGGATGAGTAGAGGCCACAGTGTTAAGTTCTGCACAAATACAGACAAAGGGCATAGCCATGATATTAAGCCCTGGTTCACATCGGTACGATTTGACATGCAATTCGTGCAAAAGTGCAAATAATATCCTTGATTTTAAACCATAAATCATCAAAAAGCAATACAGTGCACAGCGACAATTGATTGAGCAAATGTCCAATGCATCAATAGTGCACAAAATACAAATATCCATATGTTGATATAATTGATAAGTGACTTGAGTTCATAAAATAAAATCCTGGTGCACTGTGAAGTGGATCATTCCTAAATAGCAGGACATGAAAAATAGACTTGACCACGTGAGACCACCACCACAGAGAGACACTTACCGGAAAGCCAGTGACCGCCCTTACTTAGGGGAGGTCATACAAGGTTTGTTGGGTCTGAGATCCGTCTTCTTCTAGGTTCGATGTGTTGTGCATTTATAGACGGTATTCTGCATACCTTGGATGTAACAAGTGTTTTTGAGTTACTGTTGCCTTTCTATCATCTCGGATCAGTCTGCTCCTTCTCTTCTGACATCAACAAGGCTTTTTCCTCCACACAACTGCCGCTCACTGGATATTTTCCTTTTTTCAGACCATTCTTTGTAAGCCCCGAGAGATGGTTGTGCGTGAAAATCCCAGTAGATCAGCAGTTTTTGAAATATTCAGACCAGCCCGTCTGGCACCAACAACCATGCCACGTTCAAAGTCACCTAAATCCCTTTTCTTCCCTATTCTGATGCTCGGTTTGAATTTCAGCAAGTCGCCTTCACCATGGCTAGATGACTAAATGCATTGAGTTGCTGCCATGTGGCTGGCTGATTAGCAATCTGTGTTACTAAGCAGTTGAACAGGTGTACCTAATAAAGTGACTGGGGAGTGTAAGTACGTATGTGCCACACTGTACCTGTGGGATCCCATGGAAGCTTCACAGGTCCTGTGTAGAGTGGTTGCCCTGCAGGAGGTCTCCTGCTCTACATGGGCATTATTCACTGAACATTCCAAAATGTTCTTGGATTAGATGAGGTGGAGAGGCTTGGCGGTGATGTCAAGCTCTCAACCTTGTCCAATCGGAGAACACTTTGCATTCATTGAGAAAGTACAAAGTGTTCTCTGAATGGTGCCAGAGTGGGTGACTTTCTGTGCTCCAGCCGCTCAGCATGGGACCTGGAAGCTAGTGATATTAATCACTGCCTACTACAGTGATTTCCAGCTTCCACGAGGATCCCACAAGTATATACTTACATTAGTTTAAGCTGGACCAGTATATCTATGTAAAAATTTCCACACCTAAATTACAGCTTTACAGCTGAACACTGGGAGTTCCAAATACCCCCCAAAGCTCACCCACACAGAGGTGGCCTGAAAAGGAATCTTGATACTGCACATGCACGAGATTAAGCGCTAGACGTAATTCGATTAATTTCACCCATGCGCCGTACAGCATTGAACTTATTTTCTGTTAAAAAAGATTTTAACCCCAAGATTTAGAGAGATCTCGGCAAGGCAAATGCTCAAGACAATGTTCATGACGTCATGCATTCCATCTTGCGCAGCGTGGGAGCACAGACACGAGCTGCACAGAGGTAGCCTGAAAAGGGATCCAAGGAAACTGCCATTTTCTTGCAGTTGGTGGGAGGGGAGATCCTCTTTAACAGTATGAATGGGTGGTGATTATCTGGATATTTGTCCTGTTGCAGCTGTTCCATCTGGTGGAGTGATGTCCATTGCTCACTAGAATATTTGCCTGTGCCCAATAGCCTGCCCAATAGGGGGTTACCCAGCATGGTCCAACCAGTCTCTGACCATCTCTTGAGGAGGCCAGTCTCTGACCATCTCTTGCAGAGGCCAGTCTCTGACCACTCTTGAAGAGGCCAATCTCTGACCATCACTTGAAGAGGCAGCCAGTCTCTATACATCACTTGAAGAAGCCTGTCTCTGACCACCTCTTGAAAATGCTAGTCCCTGACCAATTCTTGAAGAAGCCAGTCTCTAACCATGTTTTGTAGAGGCCAGTCTCTGGCCATCTCTTTTAGAGGCAAGTCTCTGACCATCTCTTGTAGAGGCCAGTCTCTGAACATCTCTTGGAGAGGCCAGTCTCTGATGATCTCATGAATAAGCCAGTCTCTGACCATCTCTTTTAGAGGCCAGTCTCTGACCATCTCTTTTTGAGTCAAGTCTCTGACCATCTCTTGAAGAGGCCAGTCTCTAACGATCTCTTGAAGAGACCAGTCTCTAATGATCTCTTGAAGAGGCCAGTCTCCAACAAACTCTCTTAAAGAGGCCAGTCTCTAACAAACTCTCTTAAAGAGGCCAGTCTCTAATAATCTCTTGAAGAGGCCAGTCTCTAATCATCGCTTGAAGAGGCCAGTCTCTATCCATCACTTGAAGAAGTCTGTCTCTGACCACCTCTTGAAGATATCAGTCTCTGACCAATTCTCGTAGAGGCCAGTCTCTGACAATCTCTTGTAGAGGCCAGTCTCTGACCATCTCTTGGAGAGGCCAGTCTCTGATTATCTCATCAAGAAGCATGTCTCTGATCATATCTTTTAGAGGCCAGCCTCTGACCATCTCTTTTAGAGGCAAATCTCTGACCATCTCTTGAAGAGGCCAGTCTCTGACCATCTCTTGTAGAAACCTGTCTCTGACCACCTCTTAAAGATGCCAGTCTCTGATCAACTCTTGAAGAGGCCAGACTCTAACCATCTTTTGTAGAGGCCAGTCTCTGGCCATCTCTTGAAGAGGCAAGTCTCTGTCCATCTCTTGGAGAGGCCAGTCTCTGATGATCTCTTGAAGAAGCCAGTCTCTGATCATCTCTTTTAGAGGCCAGTCTATGACCAACTATTTTATAGACCGATCTCTGGCCATCTCTTGAAAAGACCAGTCTCTAACCATCTCTTGTAGAGGCCAGTCTCTGACCAACTCTTGAAGAGGCCAATCTCTGACCATCCCTTGAAGAGGCCAGTCTCTGACCATCTCATAAACAGGCCAGTCTCTGACCATCTCTTGAAGAGGCCAGTCTTTGGCCATCTCTTAAAGAGGTCAGTATCTATCCATCTCTTGAAGAAGCCTGTCTCTGATCACCTCTTGAAAATGCTAGTCTCTGACCAACTCTTGAAGAGGCCAGTCTCTAACCATGTTTTGTAGAGGCCAGTCTCTAACCATATTTTGTAGAGGCCAATCTTTGACCATCTCTTGGAGAGGCCAGTATTTGATGATCTCTTGAAGAGGCTAGTCTTTGACCATCTCTTTTAGAGGCAAGTCTCTGACCATCTCTTGGAGAGGCCAGTCTCTGATGATCTCTTGAAGAGGCTAGTCTCTGACCATCTCTTGAAGAGGCCAGTCTCTAACCATCACTTGAAGAGGCCAATCTCTAACCATCACTTGAAGAGGCCAGTCTCTATCCATCACTTGAAGAAGCTTGTCTCTGACCACCTTTTGAAAATGCCAGTCTCTGACCAACTCTTGAAGAGGTCAGTCTCTAACCATCTTTTGTAGAGGCCAGTCTCTGACCATCTCTTTAAGAGACCAGTCTCTGATGATCTCTTGAAGAGGTCAGCCTCTAACCATGTTTTGTAGAGACCAGTCTCTGACCATCTCTTGGAGAGGCCAGCCTCTGACCATCTCTTGAAGAAGCCAGTCTCTAACCATGTTTTGTAGAGGCCAATCTTTGACCATCTCTTGGAGAGGCCAGTATTTGATGATCTCTTGAAGAGGCTAGTCTTTGACCATCTCTTTTAGAGGCAAGTCTCTGACCATCTCTTGGAAAGGCCAGTCTCTGACGATCTCTTGAAGAGGCTAGTCTCTGACCATCTCTTGAAGAGGCCAGTCTCTAACCATCACTTGTAGAGGCCAATCTCTAACCATCACTTGAAGAGGCCAGTCTCTATCCATCACTTGAAGTAGCTCGTCTCTGACCACCTTTTGAAAATGCCAGTCTCTGACCAACTCTTGAAGAGGCCAGTCTCTAACCATCTTTTGTAGAGGCCAGTCTCTGACCATCTCTTGGAGAGACCAGTCTCTGATGATCTCTTGAAGAGGTCAGCCTCTCACCATGTTTTGTAGAGACCAGTCTCTGTCTATCTCTTAAAGAGGCCAGCCTCTGACCATCTCTTGAAGAAGCCAGTCTCTAACCATGGTTTGAAGGAGCCAGTCTCTAACAATCTCTTGAAGAAGCCAGTCTCTAACCATCTCTTGAAGAAGCCAGTCTCTAACCATCTCTTGAAGAGGCCAGTCTCTAACCATTTCTTAAAGAGGCCAGTCTCGAATCATCCCTTGAAGTGGCCAGTCTCTAACCATCTCTTGAAGAAGCCGATCTCTAAGCATCTCTTGAAGAAGCCAGTCTCCAACCATCTCTTGAAGAAGCCAGTCTCTAACCATCTCTTGAAGAGGCCAGTCTCTGACCATCTCTTGAAGTGGCCAGTCTCTAACCATTTATTGAAGAGGCCAAGAGGCAAGAATTCTTGTGCTTGGAGTTCACCTTTAATGAGTTCTACGTCTTTCACTCATCCCGGACCTGTTCTTGTGCCCAAAAAACTGCCCATTATTAGCCTCAAAATTGCACAGAAAGAAAAAAAAATAAACAGTGGAAAACAAAGTACAATAAAAAAAAATGTAACATTATGCAAGTAACAATAAAGCTCATAAAAAGGATAAAAACACAAATACAAAAAGCACTAAATGAATGAATCTAAACCATCTAATTATACATTAAGGATAAAACACCCTATAAATAAAGAGTAAATATTTTTTTCAAGCAAACTTTACTTAAGAAGCTCAACAAGTGAAATTGAGAGTTTCCGTTAAATTTCACAGACAGACAAATCAATGTCATTTTGCTTCAAAATCAATTTTTCTGAAATCATTCCGCACATTTCTTGTCAAGTATGATGAGGGTTTAAAGTATAACTAAGCCCAAAACCAAAAATGTAATATATTGCGGCTTACCAGTACTTAGATGTGGTGGATGCATTAGTTTTCTTTTTTTTTTTAAGAACATTTTCTGCTGTTGTTAAAAAAAAATAAAAGTACATTTTCTGCATGAACAGAGAGATGTTTGTTGATCATTTTGATCTTTAGCAGATGCACAGCGGTGCTATTAATTGTTAATGATACCTTCATGCTTATGTAAATACATGCAGTATGTTTTCACACATGCCAAACTGCATGGTGTCGCAGCACTATGCGGTTTGATGCAGTACCTTTTTGAAAAATAGTCATTTCTGCATTTCTCAAACATAGGGCAGCCCATTGAAATGAATAAACTGCACTGCATGCGTTCGGTCGCACCTGTATAGGTTTGAACCAAGCCTTATGGAGAAACATCACGAACTGACAATGAAGGAAAAAAAAGCTCTGAAAAAGAAAGCGAATACAGCCACCACATCCAATGACTGTAAGCTCTATTATATTACATTTTTTTTGCTGTTGGATTTGGATATGCTTTAACGTTGCATATTTAACAGCTGGCCAATCACTTTTTTTTACTCAGTGGGTTGGGTCAGCCCCCTCCCCCGCTCCTCATTCAGCAGTGGCCAGTCTGTGTGCAATTATCAGTAAGAATGGTGCTCTTCTCCGGGGGGGGGGGGGATAGGGGCTGGATCGACTGGGGGGAAATCACCTCTGATGACTACCGCTGTACAGATATCCGGCTCCTCCCACCCCTGCTTTGCTGATAGATGATATCGTCAGTAAGGCAGGAGAGCCTGGAGAGGAGGCACAGGCACGGGCGCATAGCGGGAGGTGAGCAGCGACCGCGGCCTGTGGTAACCCTCTCCAGGCAGCGGTCGCTGCTTACCTCCCGCTGTGCGGCCCAGTCATCATCAGGAATCGGACCGCAGCCCCGAGGTTGAGCCTGATGGCCCCAGCATTCCGGGCAAATGCACACAGTGCCTTATGGCCAGTCCGGGCCTGCTGAAGCCCAATATCGGATGCCTGTGATCTTCAGGCCCTTAAAAGGCATTACATTAAAAACAGGCTTGACTCCATGATGGACATCCTCAGGAATATAAAAAATTTGCCAAAATCACAATCTGTGAACGCAGCTCGCCATGCCATCCAAAAATGCAAGGTAAAGCTCTATCGTAGAAAGAAAGAAGCCATATCTGAACATGATCCAGGAACACTGGCGTCTTCTCAGGGCAAAAAGCTCTTTTAAAATGGTCTGTTGCAAAGTGGAAAACTGTTTGGGCATTCAAAAGTATGTATGGATTTCTATTTTCTATAGTGAATAAAATATGAGTTTATGAAATTTGCAAATCTTTGCATTCTGTTTTTATGTAGATTTTACACAGAGTCCCGTCTTTTTTGGAATTGGTGTTGTAGATATACATTTATACCTATTTATACCTATCTTACATATATACAAATACCTGGAATAAATATACCGTATATGTCAAACAGTCGTGTATACCAACTGTTGCTCTTCTAAATGAAAGCATTCCTATAAAAAAAAAAAAAAAAAAAAAGTTAAAGCGGTTGTATACCTAGAAGAAAAAAAAAAACCTATAAGGCAAAGGCATAATGAGCTAGTATGCACCACATACTAGCTCATTATTACATAGTTAGTAAGGTTGAATGAAGACACCAGTCCATCCAGTTCAACCTGAGTACACACTCACATCGGCCCCTACCCTCAAGGAGCCCACAATCCAAAGTCCCCAACTCACATTCATATACTAGGGCCAATTTTTGGACAGAAGCCAATTAACCTACCAGCATGTCTTTGGAGTGTGAGAGGAAACCGGAGTACCCGGAGGAAACCCACGCAGGCACAGGGAGAACATGCAAACTCCAGGCAGGTAGTGTCGTAGGTGGGATTTGAACCAGTGACCCTTCTTACTGCTAGGCGAGAGTGCTACCCACTACACCACTGTGCCGCCCACTACACCACTGTGCCGCCGTATTATGAAATACTAACCTTAGAACGAAGCCCCCACACCGTTACCCGGCCACCGCTGAGGGAGCTGACATTTTGCCTCGGTGATTCTTCCGGGTTCGCGGCTCTGGCGCTGTGAGTGGCAGAAGCTGCGATGATGTCACTCCCGCACACGCGTGCGGGAGCCCTCCATTCCAGCAAGTTCTGGCACAATATGCCAGACCTTTGCTCGACCTTCACTGCGCATGCGCCGCTGACATCAGCGGCTGCATGCAAGGTGAATATCTCCTAAACCGTACAGGTTTAGGAGATATCCATTTTACCTACAGGTAAGTCTTATTATAGGCTTGATATTCTGATGCCCCTTTGTAGGTGGCGGCAAAATTGCCATGCCTAGAATTTCATTCCTAACATAAATGTATTCCTCTGTAATATGGTTTTCCAAAAGGCTACCCCTATGAATACTTACATCTGACCCCCTTTGTGTCTCCTTCAGACTAAAGCTCACCTATGGGTATAATTACCCTTTAAATTGAGATTCAAAATAAGTGCTTCTTAATGCTTGTTTTAATGTTTCACCAAACAGCCACAAAGATGCCTTTTGAAGAAAGGCAATCAGCACATACAATAAAAGCATACATTATTTACCATTTTATGCATTTACAATTGTTGCTTTTTGTTACATACAACTTAGCACAGATTTACCTAAAAACAAGTTGTTTAGCAGCCCCATAATTGTACTATTACCAGGAATGTTGTTACTTTCTGTGTTCTTAATTGTATCCAAAAAAAAGTTAAAAAGTTAAACACATATCAGCTGATTATTTGTACATGGGATGAGGTTTCCAACGTGAAAACCTGCTGTAATTTGCAATCTTCCACTACCAGCTTTTAGAGCATTATTATTATTATTTTTTATTTTTTTTTTTTAGTATTTTGTATTCTCTTGAAGAATAAGAATATACCTCAAAATCCTTTCTACTGATTTCCCACAAGCGGCACCCCGATCATACATAGGAAGGTGTTCAGTTTACCGCTTCAGCCCCAGAAGATTTTTCCCTTCTTCCTGAGCAGAGCACTTTTTGCGATTCGGCACTGCTTCGGTTTAACTGACAATTGCGAAGTCGTGCGACGTTGCACCCAAACAAAATTGACGTCCTTTTTTTTTTTCCACAAATAGATCTTTCTTTTGGTGGTATTTTATCACCTCTGCGTTTTTCATTTTTTGCGCTATAAACAAAAAAAGAGCGACAATTTTTTTCTCAGTTTAGGCCGATATGTATTTTTCTACATATTTCTGGTAAAAAAAAAAACAAAAAAAAAAACGCAATAAGCGTATATTGATTGGTTTGCGCAAAAGTTATAGTTTTATGGCATTTTTTATTATTAATTTTTTTTTTATTAGTAATGGCGGCAATCTGCGGTTTTTATCGTGACTGCGACATTATGGCGGACACATCAGACACTTTTGACACTATTTTGGGACCATTACAAAAAATACTAAAGCGCTAATGGATTAGAAGGTATAAGTGTGTGCCAATATGCAATTAGTGTATAATTGATGATAAAGTGCAAAGTGATTGTAAATATGTGTAAATATCTGTGTTACTCCTCTATATCATGTGCTTCCACCTCCACCCTCTATTGAATGACATAGAATACTGTGTGAAAAAGATCAAAATTCACATACCAAATCCACATAAAATCCTAAGAAGTCCACATATATAAACAAATAAGTGAAAATTAGAAAAATCCACATATATAAAAAAAAAAAAATCCACATATATACCGAAATCCCTTACGTGTAAAAGCTGCACCTTTGGTGAGTGTTCTGATATCACTAGTTAAAAATTATACATATAGATTTAAAAGTGCGCTTATACTCCAGATGCTTGTGCTAAGTGATTGGTGTTTTAAAAAAAACAAGTGAATAACTTATGACGTATAAACAATAAATATATACATATGTTTCAAATTCCTTAGTTATGGCACATAGAGGTCCACGGGACACTCTTGCAGTGTACTTTAAAACATGACAAGTCCGCTTGCTAAATATGCATACAGGTATGGGGTATGGTGTGGAGTGCAATCAGCTGCAGCTCAGGACAAATGACTACCCCCCCTTGCAAATGGTGTTTCACATGCAGTTGCACTCTCAATCGGCTTTCTTGTGTGCTGGGGATCCACTATTTATTATCTTCGATATTGTCTCTCAATCATGTAATATAAATAGAAAAAAATTCATTGCGCAATATGCTAAATGCTATTAATTGGAAGAAAACTGAATCCACTCACATTAGATTAAAACATTATGGGCGCATAGAGCAGTCAGCTAGTCCACCAGTACTTTCCTCCTCGCGCTGTGCTAAGAGTGACACTTTCGCACTATGGATGACGTCACTAGGCTCCTCCCGACGCGTTGTGTCACGTCACGTGACTTTACCATAGTGCGAAAGTGTCACTCGTAGCACAGCGCGAGGAGGAAAGTACTGGTGGACTAGCTGACTGCTCTATGCGCCCATAATGTTTTAATCTAATGTGAGCTTTTGGTTGGAAAATGCGACCGTGTGTATGCTCCATCGGACTTTTGCTGGCCGAATTCCAGCCAGCAAAAGATTGAGAGCATGGTCGGAAAAAGTTCCTATCCGAAAATGCGATCGTCTGTAGCAATTCTGACGCGCAAAATTCCTATGCATGCTCGGAAACAATTCGACGTATGCTTGGAAGCATTGAACTTAATTTTCACGGCTCGTCGTAGTGTTGTACATCACCGCGCTCTTGATGGTCGAAAGCTCAGCCAAATTTTGTGTGACCGTGTGTATGCAAGGCAAGCTTGAGCGGAATTCCGTCGGAAAAGCCATCATATCTTTATCTGACCAAAATCCCGATCGTGTGTATGCGGCAGAAGAAAGAGGACTTTAAATGAGGCATGCCGTTGTGGATAATAATGAATGAAGAACATATGACCATGATTGAAGTGACATAATTAATAATAATGATTCATTCATAATATATTAAAGCACAATGTACTATATCATTGATAAGCAATATATAATAATTATAAAGAATTAATATTTTAACCACTTCAGCCCCGGAAGAATTTACCCCCTTCCTGACCAGAGCGTTTTTGTGATTCGGCACTGCGTCGCTTTAACTGACAATTGCGCGGTCGTGCGACGTGACTCCCAAACAAAATCGACGTCCTTTTTTCCCCACAAATAGAGCTTTCTTTTGGTGGTATTTGATCGCCTCTGCGGTTTTTATTTTTTGTGCTATAAACAAAAAAATAGCGACAATTTTGAAAAAAACGCATTATTTTTTACTTTTTGCTATAATAAATATCCTCAAAAAATATTTAAAAAAACATTTTTTTCCTCAGTTTAGGCCAATATGTATTCTTTTACATATTTTTGTTAAAAAAAAATCGCAATAAGCGTTTATTGATTGGTTTGCGCAAAAGTTATAGCGTTTACAAAATAGGGGATAGTTTTATGGCATTTTTATTATTAATTTTTTTTTTTACTAGGTCAGCGATTTTTATCATGACTGCGACATTATGGCGGACACATCGGACATTTTTGACACATTTTTGGGACCATTGTCATTTATACAGCAATCAGTGCTATACAAATGCACTGATTCCTGTGTAAATGACACTGGCAGTGAAGGGGTTAATCCCTAGGGAGCGGGGAGGGGTTAAGTATGTCCTGGGGAGTGTTTCTAACTGTGGGGGGGTGCGTTGCTACGTGTGACACGTCACTGATCTCTGCCCCCGATCACAGGGAGCAGAGATCAGTGACACTGTCACTAGGCAGAATGGGGAGATGCTTGTTTACATTAGCATCTCCCAGTTCGCCCTCTTCGTGAGGCGATCACGGGTATCCCCGCGGCGATCGAGTCCGCGGAACCCGCGACCTGACTCATGGAGCTCCCGGCCAGCGCGCGCGCATGCCACCGGTGCTGTGCACGCGATGGCAGGGCGGCAAATTTAAAGGGACGTACGGGGACACACATTTGCCCAGCTGTGCCATTCTGCCGACGTATATCGGCGTGCGCCGGTCAGGAACCGGTTAGACATAATAATAATAACAGATATAGTTGGTACAATACAGCATAAATGATGCCAGACATAATATGGACATAATTAACAGAGTATACCCACATAAACTCATACATCAATGATAAAAACGTATACGTATACATATCAGTAAAAATTCATGGTTAAAGCAAGCTTGTCTTGGCCCCTATGTTGGAAACTTGATGCGTTTCATGGCACACAGCCACTCATCAGAAGTTAGATGCATAGTTATAAAAGCAACCCTTAGGCTGAGACCAGCTCCTATGGGGGAATGAGCGGTGGTCCTGGATAAGCTGTCTCATCCGGGGTTGAGGCGGGAGACCCACCCCAAACAAAATAGGGACCGAAGGAAGCAACCAAAGGGCATACCTAACCGTTGTGGCATATTCCCTTATGCCCTGTACACACGAGCGGAATTTTCATTGGAAAAATCTTGGATGGTTTTTCCGACAGAATTCCGCTAAGCTTGCCTTGCATACACACGGTCACACAAAAGTTCTCTGAACTTTCGACCGTCAAGAACGCGGTGACATACAACACGTACGACGAGCCGAGAAAATGAAGTTCAATGCCTCCAAGCATGCGTCCAATTGTTTCCGAGCATGCGTAGGAATTTTGCGCGTCGGAATTGCTACGGACGAACAGAATTTCCGATAGGATTTTTTTCCGTAGGAAAAATAGAGAACCTGCTCTCAATTTTTTGCTGGCGGAAATTCCGCCAGCAAAAGTCCGATGGAGCATACACACGGTCGGAATTTCCGGCTAGAAGCTCACATCGGACTTTTGCTGGCAGAATTTCCGATCGTGTGTAGAGGGCATAAGTGTGGTGTATGTGCACTTATCATGCATCTGAATCTAGATAATTTTAAATTTTTTTAAAAATATAGACGTGAGTGGAGATCCTTCCTCATGGTGGGATCATGTGGAAGGGTATTTATAGGCAGGTGGTAAGTCAGGTCTCCTATAAGGTGCCTCCTCCCCCTGGGAGAAGGTTGGGATCTTAGAAAGGACCAGGGAGGGAGTTGAGTCAGACTAGAGCGCAAGGAGAAGAGGCAACATCTAGCATCTGTGCTTCTGCTCTCCCCCCTCCTCCAATGGGGAGGGCAGGGTGCATCAGGGTTTCCCACCATAGCCCCGAGAGAGGAGAGCTCCAGTGGTTCAGTTCAGGTCCAAAGGAAGACCTTGATAGTTGTTCCACCCTTCGGTTCCTCCTGCTAGCCAGCTGCGTATTTAGGTTTTGTGCTGCCCTAGGCCTGACTAAACTCGTGCACCCCTTAATTTAAATATGACCCACCCCTTCCTGTCAAGGCCACACCCCAATGTAAAGGAGAACTCTGATGTTAAAGGGACTGCTGCGGACTCTGGTATTATAGGAAATTCTTTAAAAGAGTGACACAAGACAGTTGTCTTAGGAAGTGGGGCAAAAGTATAAATCTGGCCTTGTCAGAAGGCAAACACAAAGCTTCCCTGTGACTTTCACCACTGTCATGCAAGCCTGGGCACTGTCATGTCGTCAGCAACACTTGGGCACCACCATGTCGCCAGCAACACCCAGTACCACCATGTTGCCAGCAACGCCAGGGCACCACCATGTCACCAGCAACACCCGGGCACCGCCACGTCGCCAGCAACACCGGGGCACCGCCACGTCGCCAGCAACCCCTGCGCACCGCCACGTCGCCAGCAACCCCTGCGCACCGTCACGTCACCAGCAACCCCCCCGGCACACCCCAGCTTTTTTGTCACCCCCCTGCAAAGTGCCGCCCTAGGCCTGGGCTTTGTCAGCCTAGGCCAAAATGCAGCGCTGTTCCTAGCCCAGGCAGAGAAAAGTAACAGAGCTACAAGGAGTGAGTGCCCTATTGCAGAAGATGCGAGTAGGCTCCGGCAGGGACTAATATCAACTGTTCCTCACAGAACTATGTGGGGTCTGTGACCCAGGAAGAGCCATGTATTGATTGAGGCTTCTCAGTTAAAGAACGTTAATCACATCCAGCCTCTTGGTTGGTGCCTTTATTCAGCTGTCATGCTGCTCTGAAGAGAGTGAGAGAGTGCTACTGGTGTCCCCTGGCTGCATCTCTGGTGACAAGTGACAAGCTGCATCTATGGGGACAAGTGATAAGCTGCATCTGTTGTGACAAGTGAGCGCTGCATCTCTGTTGACAAGTGACAAGCTGCATCTATGGGGACAAGTGATAAGCTGCATCTGTTGTGACAAGTGACAAGCTGCATCTCTGGTGACAAGTGACATCTGTGGTGACAAGTGAGAGCTGCATCTCTGGTGACAAGAAACAAGCTGCATCTCTGTTGACAAGTGACAAGCTGCATCTCTGGTGACAAGTGACATCTGTGGTGACAAGTGAGAGCTGCATCTCTGGTGACAAGAAACAAGCTGCATCTCTGGTGACAAGTGACAAGCTACATCTCTGGTGACAAGTGACAAGCTGCATTTCTGGTGACAAGAGACAAGCTGCATCTCTGGTGACAAGTGACATCTGTGGTGACAAGTGAGAGCTGCATCTCTGGTGACAAGGAACACGCTGTGTCTCTGGTGACAAGTGACAAGCTGCATTTCTGGTGACAAGTGACAAGCTGCTACTCTGGTGACAAGAGACAAGCTGCATCTCTGGTGACAAGCTGCATCTCTGGTGACAAAGAACACGCTGCATTTCTGGTGAGAAGTGACAAGCTGCATCTCTGGTGACAAGCTGCTACTCTGGTGACAAGTGACAAGCTGCATCTCTGGTGACAAGTGACATCTGTGGTGACAAGTGAGAGCTGCATCTCTGGTGACAAGAAACAAGCTACATTTCTGGTGACAAGTTACAAGCTGCTACTCTGGTGACAAGAGACATCTGTGGTGACAAGTGAGAGCTGCATCTCTGGTGACAAGGAACACGCTGTGTCTCTGGTGACATGTGACAAGCTGCATCTCTGGTGACAAGTGATAAGCTGCATCTCTGGTGACAAGTGACATCTGTGGTGACAAGTGAGAGCTGCATCTCTGGTGACAAGAAACAAGCTGCATCTCTGGTGACAAGTGACAAGCTGCATCTCTGGTGACAAGAAACAAGCTACATTTCTGGTGACAAGTTACAAGCTGCTACTCTGGTGACAAGAGACATCTGTGGTGACAAGTGAGAGCTGCATCTCTGGTGACAAGGAACACGCTGTGTCTCTGGTGACATGTGACAAGCTGCATTTCTGGTGACAAGCTGCTACTCTGGTGACAAGAGACAAGCTGCATCTCTGGTGACAAGTGACATCTGTGGTGACAAGTGAGAGCTACATCTCTGGTGACAAGGAACACGCTGCATTTCTGGTGACAAGTGACAAGCTGCATCTCTGGTGACAAGTGACAAGCTGCATTTCTGGTGACAAGTGACAAGCTGCATCTCTGGTGACAAGTGACAAGCTGCATTTCTGGTGACAAGTGACAAGCTGCTACTCTGGTGACAAGCTGCATCTCTGGTGGCAAGTGAACACTGCATCTGTGGTGACAAGTGACAATCTGCATCTGTGGTAACAAATGACAAACTGCATCTGTGGTGACAAGTGACAAGCTGCATCTCTTGTGACAAATGACAAGATGGAGTCTACCAGATTTGGTAAGAGTACCCATCTTTTCTTATCCGTTGATGTTGAGCACTATTGATGTTGGTTCCATCCACGGATCTACACCAGCTCTGCCAGTCCTTTTTGGATATTCACCATCCATGAATGGCCCTTTCTGTGTTCTGACATAATCGGACACTCCATTATTTCACATTTTTCCAGTTTAAGGCTTTATGATTTACCTATCACAATATGCACCTTCAAGTTTAAAGACCTATGGACTTGATTTCACTTTTGTTAATTTTGTTGAATATTCACTCAGCGCTGCATTTTTTCACTTTGTTTTAATTGTTTTTGTCACAACGTATGTAGCCGCTTTTTCGTTTGTTCTATATTAGTGAGCGCAGTGTTTTTGTACACTTTTATTTGTTATGGTGACAAATGACAAGCTGCATCTGTGGTGACAAATGACAAGATTCCTCTCTGGTGACAAGTGAGCACTGCATCTCTGATGACAAGTGACAAGCTGCATCTCTGGTGACAAGTGAGCACTTCATCTCTGGTGACAAGTGACAAGCTGCATCTCTTGTGACAAGTGACAAGCTGCATCTCTGGTGACAAGTGACAAGCTGTATCTCTGGTGACAAGCTGCATCTCTGGTGACATATAACAAGCTGCATCTCTGGTGACAAGTGACAAGCTGCATCTCTGGTGACATGTAACAAGCTGCATCTCTGGTGACAAGTGACAAGCTGCATCTCTGGTGACAAGTGACAAGCTGTATCTCTGGTGACAAGCTGCATCTCTGGTGACATATAACAAGCTGCATCTCTGGTGACAAGTGACAAGCTGTATCTCTGGTGACAAGCTGCATCTCTGGTGACATATAACAAGCTGCATCTCTGGTGACATATAACAAGCTGCATCTCTGGTGACAAGTGACAAGCTGCATCTCTGGTGACATGTAACAAGCTGCATCTCTGGTGACATGTGACAAGCTGCATCTCTGGTGACATATAACAAGCTGCATCTCTGGTGACATGTGACAAACTGCATCTGTGGGGACAAGTGACATCTGTGGTGACAAGTGAGCACTGCATCTCTGATGACAAATGACAAGCTGCATATGTGGTGACAAATGACAAGCTGCATCTGTGGTGACAAGTGACAAGCTGCATCTCTGGTTAAAAAATGACAAGCTGCATCTCTGGTGACAAGTGAGGGCTGCATCTCTTGTGACAAGCTGCATCTGTGGGGACAAGTGACAAGCTGCATCTATGGTGATAAGTGACATCTGTGGTGACAAGTGAGCACTGCATCTTTGATGACAAATGACAAGCTGCATCTGTGGTGACAAGTGACAAGCTGCATATGTGGTGACAAATGACAAGCTACATCTGTGGTGACAAATGACAAGCTGCATCTGTGGTGACAAGTGACAAGCTGCATCTCTGGTGACAAATGACAAGCTGCATATGTGGTGACAAGTGACAAGCTGCATCTCTGGTGACATGTGACAAGCTGCATCTCTGGTGACAAGTGACAAGCTGCATCTGTGGGGACAAGTGACAAGCTGCATCTCTGGTGACAAATGACAAGCAGCATCTCTGGTGAGAAGTGACATGTTGCATCTGTGGTGAGAAGTCAGCGCTGCATCTCTGGTGACAAGCTATATCTCTGGTGACAAGTGTGCGCTGCATTTTTGGTGACAAGTGACAAACTGCATCTCTGGTGACAAGTGACAAGCTGCATCTGTGGTGACAAGTGACAAGCTGCATCTCTGGTGACAATTTGCATCTCTGGTGACAAATGACAAGATTCCTCTCTGGTGACAAGTGAGCACTGCATGTCAGGTGATAAGTGACAAGCTGCATCTGTGATGACAAGTAGCAAGCTGCATCTCTGGTGACAAGAGACATCTGTGTTGACAAGTGAGCGCTGCATCTCTGGTGACAAATGACAAGCTGCATATGTGGTGAGAAATGACAAGCTGCATATGTGGTGAGAAATGACAAGCTGCATCTCTGGTGACAAGTGACAAGATTCCTTTCTGGTGACAAGTGAGCACTGCATCTCTGCTGACAAGTGACAAGCTGCATCTCTGGTGACAAGCTGCATCCGTGGGGACAAGTGACATCTGTGGTGACAAGTGATCACTGCATCTCTGATGACAAATGACAAGCTGCATATGTGGTGACAAATGACAAGCTGCATCTGTGGTAACAAGTGACAAGCTGCATATGTGGTGACAAATGACAAGCTGCATCTGTGGTGACAAGTGACAAGCTGCATCCCTGGTGACAAATGACAAGCTGCATATGTGGTGACAAATGACAAGCTGCATATGTGGTGACAAATGACAAGCTGCATCTCTGGTGACAAATGACAAGCTGCATCTGTGGTGACAAATAACAAGCTGCATATGTGGTGACAAGCTGCATCTGTGGGGACAAGTGACAATCTGCATATGTGGTGGCAAGTGACATCTCTGGTGACATGTGACAAGCTGCATCTCTGGTGACAAGTGACAAGCTATATCTCTGGTGACAAATGACAAGCTGCGTCTCTGGTGACAAGTTTGTGCTGCATTTCTGGTGACAAGCTGCATCTGGTGGCAGGTGATGGTGGCAAGTGACACACTCAGGGCTCACGCTGATTCTGCATTTTGGTGAGTTAAACTATTTCATTTGATATTACAATGTAATATAAGAAATAATGTGCTTCAATCATTCTGACACCATAACAACCATGGTGTCCGGATGATTAAAGCGCCAACACCAGGTGTTTGGAGTATCTTTATCTGCTGATTGTTAAACTTTCTGGTATACACATATTTCTATTGTGGTGTAGGATCTGTGCCTGCTGTCCCTCCATCCCTCTTTCTTTTCTTCCTTCTCTCTCCTTCTCTCCCTATCTCTTTCTCCCTTTCTTACTCCCTCTATCCCTCTCCTCCTTCATCCCTCTTTCATCTCAGACTCTAACCACACCCCCTTTAAGCCACGCCCAATATTTAGTTTAAACCACGCCCATTTTGCCTGTGCACCGCATTTTACCACCCCCCTATACACCACGCCTAAAAATGAATGCCCCTGGTCCCTAATTATAATAAGACTCCACCTACAGACAAAAAAAGTGTCCCTATACATTTTTTGAGAATGTTGGCAAATATGCACTGGGTATATATATACATATCTACACAAAGACCATCTACATAAGTCCTAATAATTGTGAGCACTGACGATAATAACCAAATGTTCTGAGTGTGGTCAATGAGTATAACCTTATGGCACTGAGAGTAATACCCAATGCACTGGGCAACACCACGGGCAGGTATCCAACTCCATTTCACTAAAGTGAATGTTGTACTCCTGCAGTATTAGACATGTGGTTGTATCCGGTTACAGAACCCTCCCTGACTGGCTGTGGGCAAGAACAGGCAGGCGCTAGGAAGGATTGGAAAATGTAAACGGTACCACGGCGGATCCCATATTGGATCACCAGGAAATAAAATGGCCCGAACCAACAAAAGTTCAACATAAAGTAAATTTGCATGACCTAGAGTCCCAGAGTACGCAAATCAACGTACTTTTTCCTTGTGGCCAATTTTTTTGTTTTTTTGTTATATAAATTCAAAATTGTGGAATTGTTTGATTCATTCGGATACATTAGCCTAGTACTCTTCTTGCTCTAGCATAGAGGCACTGCCCCATCTACTGGCAGTTTGGGGGTAAAGCAGTGCATAATACATACTGTATACAATATATCATTGCAAAAAATGTGCTTGTAAGCCTCTGATGCCCATTGTGCAGCCCAGGGTAGCATCATGTGGGCTTTTGTCACTTGCAGTATCTTTTTTTTTTTTTTTTCACAAGTTTTTATTAAAGAGAAAGAGACATACAAGAAACATATTTCGCATTCTGACATTAAGGCTAGGTTCACACTGCTGCGAATTTTATTGCGAATTTGAGCCGCTGCGATCGCTCAAATTCGCAAGTCATTTTAATAACATTGTTTTCCATGAGTGCTGTTCACATCAATGCATTGCGAATTTAACCTGCGTAAAAAAAGGGTCCTGTCCGAGTTTGATCCGTGTGCGATGCGAATTCAGCTCCATAGATTGCAAAATTTGCAGTAGAATCGCAAGAACACACAAAGAATTCGCAATGCAAATTCGCAACGCAATCGGATCAAAATCGCGCTAAATTCGCACTGCAGCAGTGTGAACCTAGCCTTAAACACATGAACTTTTGCAAAGGTTACAAATAACATGTAATACAGAGTGTTCGTTTTCATACCAGAGTGGCTCCATGTATTGTATTCTGAACACAAACAAAACATAGTATCTTTTCACAATATGCTGTTCATCCCTGTTTTCTTTTGACTTTTATTTTCCCCACTGATATTTCAGATGGATCTTGCTAATATGTCACAAGACTTTTTTTTTCCCGTTTCAATTCTTTTTTTTTTTAAACCACTTAAGGACCGAGCCTCTTTTTGAGATTTGTTGTTTTTTTTTTTTTTGCTAGAAAATGAATTAGAACCCCCAAACATTATACATTTTTTTTCCTAACACCCTAGAGAATAAAATGGCGGTCGTTGCAATACTTTCTGTCACACCGTATTTGCGCAGCGGTCTTACAAGCGCACTTTTTTTGGAAAAAATACACTTTTTTAAATTAAAAAATAAGACAACATTAAAGTTAGCCCAATTTTTTTTTATATTGTGAAAGATAATGTTACGCTGAGTATATTGATACCCAACATGTCGCTTCAAAATTGCGCCCGCTCGTGGAATGGGGACGAACTTTTACCCTTAAAAATCATCATAGGCGACGTTTAAAAAAATTCTACAGGTTGCATGTTTTGAGTTACAGAGGAGGTCTAGGGCTAGAATTATTGCTCTCGCTCTACCGATAGCAACGATACCTCACATGTGTGGCTTGAACACCGTTTTCATATGCGGGCGCTATTCACGTATGCGTTTGCTTCTGCACACGAACTCGACAGGATGGGGAGAGTTTAAAATTTTTTTTTCTTATTTATTTTACCTTTTATTTTTTATTTTTACACTGTTCTTTTTTTTTAAAAATGGTATCACTTTTATTCCTATTACAAGGAATGTAAACATCCCTTGTAATAGAAAAAAAGCATGACAGGACCTCTTAAATATTAGATCTGCGGTCAAAAAGACCTTTACAGATATTTACACTAAAATTCAATAAAAAAAAAAAAAAATGTTGTCATTTAAAAAAGTTTAAAAAAAACAAATGGCCCTTTAAGAGCTATGGGTGGAAGTGACGTTTTGACGTCGCTTCCGCCCTGCATTGTTATGGAGACGGGTGGGGGGCATCTTCCCCTCACTCGTCTCCATGGTACTGACGTGAGAGGATCCGACGGTCCCGGTAAGCGGCGGAGGGCACCGGAGCGCGGCGGGAGGGAGGGCCCCCTCCCGCCGCCGATAAAAGTGATCTTCCTGTGAATCCACCACAGAGACCACTATTATCAGAAACCAGACCGCCGCGCCAAAAAAAAAAAGGATACCGGGGTTATGGCAGCTAGCTGCTGCCATGACAACGATATTCCTCTTCAAATTTAGGACGTATATCGGCGTGCGGCGGTCCGGGAAGTGGCTAAAGTTTTATATCCAAAACAGTAAAGTCAGACATTCTTAAGATAGTAAAGTCGCATAGCAGTCCTGCAACGCAGACGGAGTACATAGCTCCCAAGTGTCCCGGATTTCGAGGGACTGTCCCTGATTTAGAGCAAAGTCCCTCTGTCCCTCATTCCTCCTCATTTGTCCCTCATTTTGGTCTGATCCATACAGATGTATATAAAATGCACTTTTTATCTATCAAAAAGTGTTTCCCAGCGCTAAATATTTCATCCGATTTCTAAATTGCTGCATTTGTGAATTTCTAAAGTCAGTATAAAAGAATAGTAGTAGTGAAAAAAGTGGGTTTACCTAATCGGTTTTTGTATAATTCTCATTTAAGGGGGTGTGGCAGGGGGTGTGTCCTATGACTACATACTTTTGTTACTAGGTGTCCCTTGTTCCCGTCTCAAAAAGTTTGGAGGTATGGGAGTATAAAGTCAAAGCCCAACAGACTAGAAATATATATAGATGGTTTATAACATAAGCACCAAAATTGTAAGACAATAAGAGATTCAATTATGAATGGCAAAACATACTAATTATATACCATAACCATTAGGAACCCCCTTATTCCATAGCACCCTCTCAGTATTATAGGAGGTAAACTTGAGATCACAATCTGCGAAAAGTAAAGGGGTACCATGTCTTCGCCCAACAACAGAAGCAGAAATAATAGGCGGAGAAGGTAAAGAAGAGAATGGAAGAAAAAAGAGAGGAGTCACAGCTTGCTCAAAGGCCCTACCGGCCACTACCACGCCCATCATACAGTTGAAGGTTGAAGGCAAGGGATCCAATGATCCCAAACCCTCTCAAACCTTGAGGCGGTGCTCATGAAATTTTTTAAAAGGGCTGTAATGCCGCATACACACGAGCGGAATGTCCGATAGAAAAAGTCAGACGGAAGCTTTTCATCGTCTATTCCGATCGTGTGGAGGCCTCATTGGTCTTTTCTTTTTCGAAAATTCTGACGGACCTAGAATTGGAACATGTTCTAAATATTTCCAACGGAACCAATTCGTCTGTATGCTGTTCCGACGGACCAAAAACGAATGCTCTGAAGCATTACGACATGGAAGCTATTGCCTACGTGGCTATTGCACTTCCTTTTTCTAGTCCCGTCGTATGTGCTGAATGTCACCGCGTTCTGGACGATCGGACTTTGGATTGACCGTGTGTAGGCAAGACCGCTTGAGCGGAATTCCGTCGGAGAAACCTTCGGAGTTTATTCCGAAGGCAAAACCGGTCGTGTGTACAGGGCATTAGAAGCACAAATGTGGAAGCATTGACTTGTCAGGGGCATATAATAATAAGAGTAGGGCAGTCTTATGTAATGGGTCTTCTGATAATGCCCCTGGTCTCCAATAATTCACATAGCATGTTTTGCAGTCTCTGGCCATCTCCTGTTGCACACCTTAACCGCTTGCCGACCAGCCACCGTCATTTTAAAGCGGTAGGTTGGCACGATCCCGCAAACCATCATAGCTATACGTCGGCTTGTGGGACCGGGATAGCAGGCGTGCGCGCACCGTTGGGGGCATGCGCCCACGCCCGCTGTTGGAGGCGCACACCCACGCCCGCTGCACAGCGGGGGTGCTGATGCTCGTGGCCGCAGGCCATGAGCAAGCACGAGCACGAGAGGCAGGACAGGAATGAGTAAACACACACTTCCCTGTTCTGTTCTGAGAGGAGTGACAGATCGTGTGTTCCTATTAGTTAGGAACCACGATCCGTCACTTCCTCTAGTCAGTCCCCTCCCCCTTCAGTTAGGAACACATAGCAGGGAACACAGTTAACCCCTTGATCGCCCCCTAGTGTTAACCCCTTCCCTGCCAGTGACATTTTTACAGTAATCAGTGCATTTTTATAGCACTGATCGCTGTATAAATGCCAATGGTCCCAAAAATGTGGCAAAAGTGTCCGATGTGTCCGCCATAATGTTGCAGTCCCGATAAAAAAAATTGCAGATCGCCGCCATTACTAATAAAAAAAAAATAATAATAAAAATGCTATAAATCTATCCCCTATTTTGTAGATGCTATAACTTTTGCGCAAACCAATCAATATACGCCTATTGCGATTTTTTTTTTACCAAAAAATGTCGAAAAATACATATCGGCCTAAACTGAGAAGCTTTTTTTAAAAAAAATGGGGGTATTTATTATAGCAAAGTACAAAATATTATGTTTTTTTCAAAATTGTCGCTCTTTTTTTGTTTATATCGTAAAAAATAAAAAATGCAGAGGCGATCAAATACCACCAAAAGAAAGCTCTATTTGTGGGGAAAAAAAGGACGTCAATTTTGTTTGGGTGCAGCGTCGCACGACCACGCAATTGTCAGTTAAAATGATGCAGTGCCGAATCGCAAAAAATGGCCTGGTCATTCAGCAGCCGAATCTTCCTGGGCTGAAGTGGTTAAATCTTCGACATTTTTCTGTAGTATCACATTCACTAGTTGTGGCCCATTGGTGATGTCAGGGGCCACACTTGAGGTTTCTGAGTAAGCGCGGACTTCAGCATGAAACGTGTCACCTTTTAATGTTCCTGTGTCATACCTGTGATGTCATTTTAATTCTTCAATAAAGATACCAAGAAATGCAGTGTAGCCCTGTTATGGGCGGGGGGGGGTCGTATGAAGTTGCCCTCTCCACACAGGCTATGGCGCCAACCTTTAGGTAACCAAAGGAGCCAGAGCCTTCACTAAAGAAAGAGTGGACTATGAATATATAATTGCCACTGCGTCCACCTAGAACTGGGCTCCAGCGTATGTAGAGATGATCCCTTTCTAGGACAATTAACTAGTAATTCACCCAAAATAACTGACAGCAGTAGTACTAATACACCCAGCATAGATTTCTAAAAGTAAAGATATGCAGATGATTAGGGTAACTTTATATATGATATAAGTGATGGCACTACATTTCCAAATCAATAACAGGAAGAATGTACATATGTCTTAGAAGAACAGTGTATATATGTATCTATATCTATATATCTATATATATATATATTTGTGAATTTTAAAAGTTAATATAAAGGAATAGTAGTGGTAAAAAAAAGTAACCTTTTTTTTGGTTAATTCTCCTTTAAGGGGGTGTGGCAGGGGGGCGTGTCCTATGCCTACATACATTTGCTAGTAGGTGTCCCTCATTCCCATCTCAAAATGTTGGGAGGTATGCCAATACCTGCAATTAGGCACTGTGGCACAGTTCGGTTGCAGGGGCCCCTGATGAGCTGACTTGCAAGGCGTAAGACAATCCGGCTTGAGAGGACGGGCGCTGATGCATCTGTGGAGCGGTGGCTTCCTGGGGACACTTGTACAGACGAACACACCGATGGTGAAGAAGTCTGGAACACGCCACTTGCAAGGCAAATCAGGCCTATCTAGCCTATCTCTTGGTCCCTAACCAAACTGACTATAGGCTATCAATGCAACCAGACTGCTACCTATCTAAGTGGCCATCTGAAGCCTAGCCTGTCACTACCCTGAGCTGTTGGCCGTTCCCTGCGCTAAGACTAGCTAGGAACCCCCCAGACCAAAAAGGGACACTGTTGCTTTGAATAGTGAAATGGCAGATATGCAGATATGCACTTCAATTCAAAACCAGTCACTTGATAGGTTATAATCAAATGAGCTTTGCTCTCATACACTTGAGAATAGCCCAAGTATATTGCAGTATGCAAATAGAAAGTTTCAGTGATTTAGAGAAGCCTATAACAGATACAGTATCTCTGATTCCCACACAGTGCTCACCAGTGCTGTATTTTGGTTTTGTGCTGCCCTAGGCAAGACTAAAACCGGGCCCCCCCATCTAAATTTGTTTCACCCCTTCCTTCTCAAGTGGCTATTCAAGGCCCCTGGTAGTTGTGCGGGATCCCTGGTGGTTGTGTGGGGTCCCTGGTGGCTGTGTGGGGTACCTGGTGGCTGTGCGTTTTCCTTGGTGGCAGGGTCCCTGGTGGTTATGCGGGATCCCTGGTGGCTGTGCGGGATCCCTGGTGGTTGTGTGGGGTCCTTGGTGGCTGTGCGGGGTCCCTGTTGGCTTGCGGGGTCTCTTGTGGCTGTGTGGGATCTGAGTAGGAGAAGTAAGCACATAGGCAAGTGGAGGGCGGTGGGGGCACCCCCCCCCCACACACAGGTAGGTGACAAAAACTCACCTCTTCTCCTAGGACATGATAGTCAGCTGACACACATCACACATACCAGGCCCAATGGGTGACAACAGGGGATTGAGGGAGGTCAGAGCGTGCATTCTTCTCTGTGCGGGGCGTCGTCTCTCCCAACCTGATTAGAGCTTCTCCCTTCGACTGACAGGAGAAAAGGGAGGGGGGCGAGCGGAGGAGTTACACAGACAGCCCGCTGCTCTCCTCTCCCCTGTCACAGCGCTGCTGCCAAGTTCTCTGGCAAGTGGAGAAGCGCTGTCACCACTTTACCGATGAGGCGTGGCGGCTCAATGGCACTAAAATTGCTTCTGGGTGTCCTTCCTTTAGTGGACTTCCCCTCCCATAGCGACGCCACTTGTCTGTGATTCAGCTGTACTCCGCTGATGGTGGCCCTGCGTGCGGGTGCTCTTTTTCGTCCGGGATGAGCGGCTTTTTTGCCGCCCCCGCAAAGTGCCGCCCTAGGTCCTTGAACCACTCCCATGTTGTCGCAATTCAAACAGATTTTCAAGTTTTGAAACGACTCGCCCCATAGGCCAGTACTACCGGAAAAAGCTCCAGGAGCACCATGTTACCAATCAAGGTTCCGCACTCCAATGACCCTAGTAAAACGCCCCTTAGCCTGAAGACCCAGCTGCGTCCATAAACAGCTCCAGGTCAAAATTACTCACCGGCCCTGACATCCATACCGATCGTCCATTATAGTGTTCCAGAAACGAGTGCCAAACCCTCAAATCCTCCCGATGCTCCCGCTTGAGCCGGATAAAATGGGTAGTGGATGTAACCCCCACTGTGGCAGCCGACAGCCGTTGGCAAAAGTCCCTGCCCATGAGAATAATTCGGCATGCAAAATTCAGCTTACCCAACAGTGATTGTAGCATCTGCAGCTGGATCTTGCGCAGTCCCAAAATCCCAGGTATCTCTGTCTTGAGGGCCACCAATTTATCCTCTGGCAGATGACACTCCATGGCGTCCGAGTCAAGGACAATTCCCAAGAAACTTGGTAGTTGGGCCCTCCGTCTTGTCCGCAGCCAGTGGAATACCGAACCTGCCTGCAATGTGCTGCAACGTGGACAAGAGTATTGCACATATCTTCGACAAGGGAGGCCCCACGCAAAGGAAATCACCCCCGATACATCACAGACCACCCATTCCACAAAAGAACTGAACTTCTCGAACAGAGCACAGGAAACCGAGCTGCCCATGGGCAAGCAGCGATCTACGTAGAAACTGTCTTGCCAACAGCACCCCAGAAGTTGGAAAATGTCCGGGTGAACAGGGAGTAACCGAAAAACAGATTTGATGTCCATTTATGAAATCAGAGCCCCTTCCTGTACCTGTGAACCCAGCCAACCACCGCATCAAAAGAAGTGTACGAAACTGTACACGCATCCGGATCTATGGCGTCGTTGACCGAACCCCCCTTGGGAAAGACAGGTGGTGTATAAGGCAAAATTTGTTTGGTTCCTTCTTAGGCACCACCCCCAGCGGTGAAATCAGCAAATCCGGCAGTGGCTTAACCTCAAACGGCCTTCCCATGCGACCCAAAGCCACTTCTTTAGCCAGTTTCTCCGTCACTACCCCCGGATGCTGTAACGTGGAACGCAAATTCTGCTCCATAGGCGGCACCATAATCAATAAACATGGGATCCTAAAGCCCTCCAAAAAACCCTCCCTTGCGCAGCCTCTCTGTCTGGATATCTATATAGGAAAGGTTGCATCCTTTCCCCCTTCACTGGCATCCTCCCTCTTATTTGCAGACTCTCTGGACCGGCCCTTTTTTAAAACAACGGATCCTTCGCACCCAGAGCACTTGTGTTTAAAACGGCAGGAACCCCCAAACTTACAAGATCCCTCGCTGTACTGCCAACAGAGACCCCACTTCTTAGCGGCCGGTTGTCCTGGGGAAGCTGAACCACCGACTCCTACTGGAAAAAACTAGTTTGGGACCCGTGCCAAGGACATGAGCCGCATCCAGAGGCTGATGTCCTAGTGGTCCCACTGCTGGGATGGACGCACCACCCTGCGCTGCCGAAACTGTTCATCATATCGCAGCCAAGCGGACCCCCCATAGACTCTATGAGCCTCACCCACTGCATCCATGTAACAAAAGAGCGCTGAACAGTGTTCAGGGTTCTTCTCCCCTATGACGCTTGCCATAATGGCAAATGCCTGCAGCCAATTGGGGAAAGTCAGAGGGATCAACCTGTACCGCTGCCTTTGCTCATCTTCCTTCTTAATGTCATCGGGCTTAACCCTATCCAGGTTAAATTTTTCAAGCAGCAGCAGGAAGAAGATCTCTACGTACTCACCTTTGCAGATCTTATCCCAGACGTCCTCTTCCTCCGAGTAAGACAGCTCACCCTCCGGCTGTACTTCTGGCAATGGCAGCTCTTCCTCCTGAAGAAGCCCAGGCGAGGTGGGCCTGGCCGTAATGGATTTGTGCCATGCTTGGCTCTGCCTCCCAGCGCCGGATCCGCCCACCGAACTGGTGCTGTGACCGCCCCCACGTCTTGAACCCCGGGCCGCGGTCTCACCTCTCCTGCCGCACTTCCCCCCTTTTTCCTTCCTCGTGGGTGTCCGCTCATGCTCCTTAGAGCCGCCGGCCACATCAGGTGATGGCCCGGCAGCCGTGGTATTGCCTCTCCCTCGCCGAGACTCCCCCATCCCGATGCGTCAGAGGGGGAGGAGTCTGTGTGCCGCCGGGCGGGCGGAGGAGGCATGTGCACTGTACCCAACTCCCCACCCGCCGAGCTCTGCCTCCACTGAGGATTCCATTCAGGCCTGCCACCCACGGGAGCCGGTGGGTGCTTAACAGGTGTGCTTGACGAGTCCCGTAAAGGGCTCCTAACGTGGCGCAAAGCTCGGGAGGGCGATCTGGGTGAAAAACGCTTTGGCGGCCTAGACCGACACATGTGTGGGTTGTCCTGCTCCCCAGTGGCCGATCCAGATGCCTGGTCTTCCAACAGGGCTGCAACCTGGCTTTGCAGCCACTCAGGCCACTTAGATGCTGCAGCCGCCTGTAGCTGGGCCAGGATCCTGTCAACGTCTGCCATGCTTTCTATGGATGTGACAAGCAGCAGCGTGGAAACTGCTTGCCTTGTCACCTGCCCCTCTTAACAGGAAAAATCCGTTTATAATAAGAACTCTATGACAGGAACCAAGCATTAATGTAAACAACCTCACAGGCAGTGTACAAAAGAACACCTCCCTGCAGCAGCAATATTCCAGAATCTCACAGACGAGCTGTGCAGCATCCTAGGTTCCAGTTAACAACATGTGAGAGTCGTTCATTTACCTAGAGCGGAATTACTTTGGCTTTACACTTGAGGGCCAGTTTTCATCCATCACTCCTTCAAGGAGTGAATCTGTAAGAGTCCAGGGCTTACTACGCATGCACCAATGGCGCATTGCCGCAAGAGGAAATTCGTGCCAACTGAGCATGCACCAAAGAGGCCTCAGTGCGCTAACCCGCACCTGCACAGAAGACTTGATGGAAAAAAGCAGGAAAATGCCCAGGACTCGCACAGGAAGTGACGTCAACCTGATGAAAAAAAGGCGGGAAAATGCCCAGGAGGCTCACAGGAAGTGACCTCAACCTGATGGAAAAAGGCAGGAAAATGCCCAGGAGGCGCACAGGAAGTGACCTCAAACTTCCCTATATAAGCCCAGCCCAGACACTGCCTAATTGCTGGATTATCTTCAGTCCCCCCTTGTTCCTGTGCTAGAGTGTGATATGTCTGAACTTGTTGTGACCTGGAAACCTATTTGACTACTCTTGATTGCTGCTTGCCATTGACCACGGATTTGTACCCTGTTAAAGCGGACCTTTCCTCCTCATACTAAATCACCTGCATAACCTAAATCAATATGATAAATTCATAAACCTATTATTGCTTGGATCATGATTTTTTGCCCTTCTCATTTGACCTTGCTGCTTTCCATTCCTATGAAACCAAAGCTGATATCTTCAGCAGCTAGTTTATTCCTCCCCATTTTCATTGCTGGCCCACCAATGACGTGAGATTTTGTGGGCTTTTTTTACAAGAACTCACAAGGTTTTACAAAACGTCAGGAAAAGTCAATTTTTTAACCCGCATTTTTACCTACCAGACTTCTCTAGAATGCAGTGGCAATGTAGCCTTCCCAAGGGGCAGCTGTGAGGTCCTGGTTACATCACCAGGGCCTCCAGAGACCAGGAAATGAGATTCAAAAAGTTATAGAATAACTGTTTGGTTTCACAATCTTCTACCTGATGTTTTCACCACACAAGAGTTCATGCATCATGGATTTTTTTGGAATGATTGGGGGGGGGGGGGGTAAGGTCTGTTTTAACCACTTCAGCCCCGGTAGATTTGGCTGCTCAATGACCAGGCCAGTTTTTGTGATACGGCACTGCGTCGATTTAACTGACAATTGCGTGGTCGTGCGATGCTATACCCAAACAAGATTAATGGCCTTTTTTTCCCACAATTAGAGCTTTCTTTTGATCACCTCTGCGGTTTTTATTTTTTGCGCTATAAACAAAGAAAGAGCAACAATTTTGAAAAAAACACAATATTTTGTACTTTTTGCTATAATAAATATCCCCAATTTTTTTTAAAAAAAGCTAATTTCCTCAGTTAAGGCTGATATGTATTCTTCTCCATATTTTTAGTAATAAAAATCGCAATAAGCATATAATGATTGGTTTGCGCAAAAGTTATAGCATCTAAATATCCCCAATTTTTTTAAAAAAAGCTAATTTCCTCAGTTAAGGCTGTTATGTATTCTTCTCCATATTTTTGGTAATAAAAATCGCAATAAGCATATATTGATTGGTTTGCGCATAAGTTATAGCGTCTACAAAATAGGGAAAAGATTTATGGCATTTTTATTATTTTTTTTTTACTAGTAATGGCGGTGATCAGTTATTTTTATTGGGACTGCGACAGATCGGACACTTTTGACACATTTTTGGGACCATTGACATTTATACAGCGATCAGTGCTGTAAAAATGCACAGATTACTGTGTAAATGTCACTGGCAGGGAAGGGGTTAAACACTAGGGGGCGATCAAGGAGTTAATTGTGTTCCCTCGTGTGTGTTCCAACTGTAGGGGGATGGGACTGACTAGACGAGATGACAGATCGTTGTTCCTAGCTAGTAGGAACACACAATCTGTCTCTCCTCACCTCACACAACAGGGATTTGTGTGTGTTTACACACACACGTCCCTGTTCTGTCTCTCGTGCCCACGATTGTACGTGGCCGGCGATCATTGCGACTGCCGGCCATGTGCATCGAGACGCCCGCAGTGCAGCGGGTGCCTGCTATCCCTGCTTAAAGGGCCAATGTACAGATACGACGGTTCGTGGGAACGTGCCGACCTGCCACAGTATAATGAAGGCAGCTGGTCGGCAAGCGGTTAACATAACCATGGGGACAAAAAAAAAAAAAAAAATTTCCATTGCACAGAACAGGTAAGTATAGACATGTTTGTTAATTAAAAAAAAAAAAATCCTTTCTAATTACTTTAAAACTGGTTCTAAAATTGATCTGTGAAGTCCATCCAAGGTTTATCCTTTGCCGAACCCTGATAGAGGGGGGCAGGGACAAGACCAATCACCCTACATAAGGAGAGAGAGCAGCAGTGAGCGGTCAGAAAGCTCTTCCACAGAGACAAAGTGTAGTACAGATCTGGTAAAAATACGCAAAAAGTCACAAAGATTACAAAATAATAATACATGATATTTGTTTAGCTTGTGAACTATGCTCGTCCTCTGCTCCGGCACATAGGGCGACCTTAGTCGCTTTGTAGTCACATAGACAAGAGTGAGAGGTCACCTTCCTTTATGTTAAGGAAATACAGTAAATTGTGTGTTTTTGTTGTTAAAAAAAAAAAAGAGTGGAAGCTTTTCTGAATTTGCTCAGGTTTTTAGGTCATAGGGTCGGTTTAGATGTACAAAGCATTTCATGAATCTGCCCTGCAAAAAAGAGTAGCTCTTTTGTCAGGTTACCGTTCTAATGTCTCTTGCGAAGGAGGAAGATTTTTTAATTATTATGTACAATTGTAATGCATAAATATGCAGGAGACTGAGACAGAATGTCCTATGGTTATGTAAGATGCTGCAGAACAGAGTGTATCAATGCTGAAAATATGTAAATTGGTAACAATGTATCCATCCATCCAATATGTTCGGGAGTAGATCCAGAGACAAGGGGAAATCAGGATAACTCTTTGTATAGGACAACAGGTGCTTTATTCTATAAATAAGAGTTGAAGATCCAGGAAACAGATGAATAAGACTTGAAGATCCCCACAAATCCTAGTTTTGGAAAGCCCAGGACCAAGAGAATATACAGATAATGTTGTATGTCCCTCTGTATGGACACGTTACCATTACACCTACACGGTATGAGTATGTTGGATATATCATTCTAAAACTATGGCCAACAATTAATATGGAGTTGTTTGCCCTTGGTGGCTATAACATCCTCCACTCTTCTGGGAGAGATTTTGGAGTGCGTCTGGGGGAATTCGTGCCCGTTTAGCCAAAAGAACATTTGTGAGTTTAGGTACTGATGTTGAAAGAAAAGCCATGGAAAGATGTTGGATGAAAAGACATGGACTGCAGTTGGCATCCCAGTTCATCCCAAATGTATTCAGTAGGGTTGAGGTCAGGGCTCTATGGACAACACTTGAGTTCCTCCACACCAAGCTGGTCAAAGCACATCTTTATGGAGCTGGCTTTGTACAGGAACACAGTCCTGGTGGAACATAAGAGAACCTTCCCAAAAGTGTTACCACATGTTTGGAGGAGCACAATTGTCTAAAATGTCTTTGTCTTTGATGTAGTATTACGGATTCCCTTCACTGGGAATACCTAATCTTGGTAATTTGGAAGGGGTTCACATACTTTTGGCCATATAGCAGAATTACACAAATGTTTATCAAACTGATAGTTTCGATATTTTAGTATTTAGATTGCCCCCCCCCCCCCCCTCCCAAAACACAGCCGAAAGAAAAAGGTAATTTTTGCAGTCATTATCTATCTATCTACGGTATCTATCTACAGTATCTCACAAAGGTGAGTACACCCCTCACATTTTTGTAAATATTTTATTCTATCTTTTCATGTGACAACACTGAAGAAATGACACTTTGCTACAATGTAAAGTAGTGAGTGTACAGCTTGTATAACAGTTTTAATTTGCTGTCCCCTCAAAATAACTCAACACACAGCCATTAATGTCTAAACCACTGGCAGCAAAAGTGAGTACACCCCTAAGTGAAAATGTCCAAATTGGGTCCAAAGTGTCAATATTTTGTATGGCCACAATTAGTTTCCAGCACTGCCTTAACCCTCTTGGGCATGGAGTTCACCAGAGCTTCACAGGTTGCCACTGGAGTCCTCCACTCCTTCATGGCGACATCACGGAGCTGGTGGATGTTAGAGACCTTGCGCTTCTCCACCTTCCGTTTAAGGATGCCCCACAGATGCTTAATAGGGTTTAAATCTTGAGACATGCTTGTCCAGTCCATCACCTTTAACCTCAGCTTCTTTAGCAAGGCAGTGGTCGTCTTGGAGGTGTGTTTTGGGCCATTATCATGTTGGAATACTGCCCTGTGGCCCAGTCTCCAAAGGGAGGGGATCATGCTCTGCTTCAGTATGTCACAGTACATGTTGGCATTCATGGTTTCCTCAATGATCTGTAGCTCCCCAGTGCCAGCAGCACTCATGCAGCCCCAGACCATGACACTCCCACCACCATGCTTGACTGTAGGCAAGACACACTTGTCTTTGTACTCCTCACCTGGTTGCCCCCACACACGCTTGTCACCATCTGAACCAAATAAGTTTATCTTGGTCTCATCAGACCACAGGACTTGGTTCCAGTAATCCATGTCCTTAGTCTGCTTGCATTCAGCAAACTGTTTGCAGGCTTTCTTGTGCATCACCTTTAGAAGAGGCTTCCTTCTGGGACGACAGCCATGCAGACTAATTTGCTGCAGTGTGCGACGTATGGTCTGAGCACTGACAGGCTGACCCCCCCACCCCTTCAACCTCTGCAGCAATGCTGGCAGCACTCATATGTCTATTTCCCAAAGACAACCTCTGGATATGACGCTGAGCACGTGACCTCAACTTCTTTGGTTGACAATGGCGAGGCCTGTTCTGAGTGGAACCTGTCCTGTTAAACCGCTGTATGGTCTCGACCACCATGCTGCAGCTCAGTTTCACTGTCTTGGCAATCTTCTTATAGCCTAGGCCATCTTTATGTAGAGCAACAATTATTTTTTTTTCAGATCCTCAGAGAGTTCTTTGCCATGAGGTGCCATGTTGAACTTCCAGTGACCAGTATGAGAAAGTGAGAGCGATAACACCTAATTTAACACACCTGCTCCCCATTCACACCTGAAACCTTGTACCACTAATGAGTCACATGACATCGGGGAGGGAAAATGGCTAATTGGGCCCAATTTGGACATTTTCACTTAGGGGTGTACTCACTTTTTTTGCCAGCGGTTTAGACATTAATGGCTGTGTGTTGAGTTATTTTGAGGGGACAGCAAATTTACACTATTATACAAGCTGTACACTCACTACTTTACATTGTAGAAAAGTGTCATTTCTTCAGTGTTGTCACATGAAAAGATAGAATAAAATATTTACAAAAATGTGAGGGGTGTATTCACTTTTGTCAGATACTCTATCTTTCGATGTATCTATCTATGTATCTATGTATCTATCTATGTATCTATGTATCTATCTATCTATCTATCTATCTATCTATCTATCTATCTATCTATCTATCTATCTATCTATCTATCTATCTATCTATCTATCTATCTATCTATCTATCTATATTAGTGCAGCCTCCTGAATATACTGTATATGCACATCTCTATTTGATGTAGTCAGTATCACATATATTTGGTATGTTGTATCTATACGCAGATTATCCTCTGTGTCATTCCTATGTTCAGCCATCTGTCTTCTCTCTCGTGTTTCTTCTCCCCTCACTCACTATACATGTGAACAATCATTAAAACACAGAAGTGTCTAGAACTAGGACTCCTCCATCCTCTCACCTGTCTCCCTACTACAAGGATCACACATTCCGCCCCCCATCCTTAGTAGGTACATGAAAGGTGATACGCTCAGGTTCCCTCTGACATTGTACATTGTGCATTATTTTTTTATTTTAATTTTACTCTTTTTAATATTCCATACTTTCATGTTTAATTGATTTGGACTTGTCGTTGCCAAAGATTCCACCATATGTTGCGCCAACAGTCAGAATAAGCCCAGTGTACAAGTCTCGTTCTTGGATGTGAACGGAGTTGTGACAGAAGGTACAACGCATATCCTGAGATCCACTGCCAACCAACAGACAACAATTCTGTAACACACACCATCCAGATAATTTAATTAGAGCCTGTGCTTGTTTTCCGAGGGCATTTAGGGTTTGGGAGAAAGCAGACGTCCGCAGAGACACAACGCCAGGTGAATTCCCACCAACCCCGTACCCAATGGAGGTGGAGGGGGGGAACTTGCTGGAATTATGGAGAAGGCCAGGGCAGCATATAGGGTGTCAGGGATATGCATCGGCATGGATCTGTCCTATGAGAACAGACACATGCCAATTCTGCCATGTTTAGCAGATGCTCATTTGTCTCACTCGTCTTCTATAGATTTTCGTGGGCAGAGCTGGTAATGAACAGAAGATGCCAAGACAAAGCAGAAATTAAATGTTATCTTCAGTGTCTGCCAGTTAAGGCAGATGACCCAACAGGCAAGACTTCCAGCGAGGCAGAACAGCATTTTGTTGAAGAAAGTTTTGTTCAGGACGCACTACAAACTTTTCCCTTAAAGTGAACCTCTCAGGAACTTTACAAACCAACCCCCCAACATGTCATGATACACTATATTGTCAAAAGTATTGGGACGCCTGCCTTTACACACACATAAACTTTAATGGCATCCCAGTCTTAGTCCGTAGGGTTCAATATAGAGTTGGTCCAGCCTTTGCAACTATAACAGCTTCAACTCTTCTGGGAAGGATGTCCACAAGGTTTAGGAGTGTGTCTATGGGAATGTTTGACCATTCTTCCAAAAGCGCATTTGTGAGGTCAGCCACTGATGTTGGATGAGAAAGCCTGGCTCTCAGTCTCTGCTCTAATTCATCCCAAAGGTGTTCTATCGGGTTGAGGTCAGGACTATGTGCAGGCCAGTCAAGTTCCACCATCCCAAACTTGCTCATCCATGTCTTTATGGACCTTGCTTTGTGCACTGGTCCAAATCATTTGGTGGAGGGGGGATTATGGTATGGGGTTGTTTTTCAGGGGTTGGGCTTGGCCCCCTAGTTCCAGTGAAGGGAACTCTTAAGGCATCCGCAAACCAAGACATTTTGGACAATTTCATGCTCCCAACTTTGTGGGAACAGTTTGGGGACGGCCCCTTCCTGTTCCAACATGACTGCGGACCAGTGTACAAAGCAAGGTCCATAAAGACATGGATGAGCAAGTTTGGGTAGAAGGAACTTGATTGGCCTGAACAGAGTCCTGACCTCAACCTGATAGAACACCTTTGGGATGAATTAGAGACTGCGAGCCAGGCCTTCTCACCCAATATCAGTGTCTGACCTCACAAATGCGCTTCTGGAAAAATGGTCAAACATTCCCATAGACACACTCCTAAACCTTGTGGACGGCCTTCCCAGAAGAGTTGAAGCTGTTAGAGCTACAAATGGTGGGCCAAATCAATATTGAACCCTACGGACTAAGACTGGGATGCCATTAATTCATGTGCGTGTAAAAGCAGGTGTCCCAATACTTTTGACAATATAGTGTATATACAGATGCAGTACCATATATATATATATATATATATATACTGTATATAAAGCTTCAGCCTTTATCATTAAAGTGAAACTAAACTTTCCTATCCTTTACAGCCAAGGAAGCTGCCATCTTAGCCCTGTTTGATTTGCAGTAGGGATGAGCTGGGTTTGGTCTTAACCCAGGTTCAGATCGAACTTTGGTTGTTCAGACATTGGGCCACAATCTTTGCCCATTTGGTCCCTTGTTTGGTGGGAGCTGAAAATCATATTGAAGTGGAATTTCTACCGCTTCTGTATATGACAGAACCGCGCTGTCACTGGTTGTTAAGGAAACACTGGGTGCTTGCTCCTGCTGTTGAGTCCAAAGGGACAGGGACAGTGGCGACATCAATGCTGAAGCATGGCCACTGGCCATATTTGGGCATTGACATTGACCAAACGTTTTGGTAGTCTTTGTTTCTAGGTTACAACTTATTTTTGTGAATGTGTAGGGGTTCTATGTACATATTGGAGGGATGGTATCTGGGGACCCCCTTATCCAGATTCTGATATGCCCCCCAGACCCCCACAACTACCGACCAGAGTTGTGAGCAAGGGGCCCTTGTCCTCATGAACATGGGATCCCCCCTGGCAAGGCACCCACCCATGTATAGGGTCTGCTATGTATTTTGGGGGACCTTTGGGGTCTGCGTGGCATTCTTTAAAAAAAAAAAGCCAGGAGTGAGATGTCACTGTCTGGCAATTTAAATCTCTTCAGGTCGCATTGAATTTTTAAAAATGTTTTTGCATTTGTACATGTTTCCCAGGGTTTTTTTTCTTCTTTTTTTTACACCCCCTTCCTATTAGCCCAGAAAATAGGCATTTTCAGTTTAAAAGATTTGGCACCCATTGATTTCAGTGGAGTTTGGGTTTGGCATCCATAATTCTTTGAAGTTTGCCGAACCTTTCTTAAAGTGGTAGTAAAGCGATGTGTGTGTTTTTTTTTGTGTTTTTTTTTGGAACCTGCAAGGTAAAGCCATAATGTGCTAGTATGCATCACATACTAGCACATTATTTGAAACTTGCCTTAGAACGAAGCTCTTCCAGCGGCGTGCTGTCACCGCCAACAAGGCTTCCATCTTCACCCGGATTTGTGGACTCCGGCTGTGGGAGTGGCCGGAGCCGCGATGACGTCACTCAGACGCATGCATGAGCCGCCGTTTACGGCACAGGATTCTGAAGGAACAGCCCGGGTGGCCCTTTCTTCAAAGCGCTTGCGCCGGTGATGTCACTAGCTGCATTACAGTAAATATCTCTTAAACGGTGAACGTTTAGGAGATATTTACAGTACCTATAGCTAAGCCTTATTATAGGCTTAGCTATAGGTACAGTTCATGCATGGGAGTTTACTCCCTCTTTAAACCGAACCCTGGGGCAGTTTGGCTCATCACTAATGCCATGCTGCTGCGTAAGTGATCAGTTTTAACACCAGCCATTCAAAGGCTTGACAGTTTGGTTGAGTGCACAAGCACCAGTGACAGTTTTCATTCAAGCCATGCCTTGAAATAAACTGTTTTGGGAAAACACTGCATCGACAGAGAAATTAAAAAAAAAATTTTGCATACATGTTAAAATCTGCATTTTTGGTTTTAAAATGACTTAAACCCTCTTGAACATTGTATAGTTTGTGAAAGCAGAGGCCGTGTAGAATAATAATATATATTTTTTTCATGTTATATCATATATGCAACTGTTTGTCATTGCCCAAATATGGCAAGTGGCCACACATGGCCAATGATGTCACCGCTGTCCCCATTCCTTTGGATTAACCATTTGGTGAGTATGTCACCAAAAATGAAATTTTTATTGCAGGGGATGCCTAAAATCTGCCTTGTATCTTGGTGCTGGGAAAATGAGTGAGCCAATCACACAAGCATGAAGGGACATTTCTGGGGGAGTGTTCTACACACCAACTGTGTACAAAAGGCCTCGTTGATATATTGCATTTAATTTCATGTTTTTATTATTTTTTTACAGAAAATTACTGTTGTTGCAGATTGAAAAGGAAAGGTCATTTTTAATAACATTCAATTACAATATGGCTTGTGTAGCAATTGCATGTGCTATATTATTATTACTTTTTCTGTTTAAATTCTTTTTTATTCATTTTAAGAAGAAAAAAATGAACAAATACAGCACATCACAAAGATCAAGGCAGCAAATATAAAAACAAAAAAAAAAAAACCCAAAAACGAATACAATCATACTATTACAAACCTATAACAAAAAAAATGGTGCATATCCTATTACCCCAACATACAGTATCATACTTATTCCCTGATGAGAGGAGGAGCATCCCCCCCCCCCGAGAAAAAAAATAAAAGACATATTTTCCAATTAATCTTTCTCCCAGGTGGATCTAAGGGTTACTATGCCTCTGAACCTAATCAGTACCTTTCACACCCTCACCTCATACCCCCTTTCTTCTCCCCCCTTCTCAAAATCAAAAATCAAACCAAAGAATAAATCCATTTGTGTTTTAAAGGGGGAGAAAATGGGAGAAAATATTGTCATCTTTCCCCATAATTCTTCCCTTTCCTTCCCACACCATATTCCCTTGCACTACCCCTTACCTCCTCCCACCCTCATTTATTTATTAAAAAATAAAAAATAAATGTGTAACAATTGCACCTGCTATATTATTATTATTTTTTTTCTGTTTAAATTCTTTTTTATTAATTTTAAGAAGAAAAAATTGAACAAATACAGCACATCACAAAGATCAAGGCAGCAATCATAAAAACAAGCAAAAAAAACCCCCAAACAATGAATACATTCATACTATTACAAACCCAAAACAAAAAAAAAAATGGTGTATACCCTATGGCCTTCTCATATTGCCCCAACATACAGTATCATATTTATTCCCCCGATGAGAGGTGGAGCCCCCCCCCCCCCCGGAAAAAAAAATAAAAGACATATTTTTTTTTAATCCAATTAATATTTCTCCCAGGTGGATCTAAGGGTTACTATGCCTCTGAACCTAATTCGTACCTTTCACACCCTCACCCCATACCCCCCTTTCTTCTCCCCCTTCTTAAAATCAAACAAAAAAAACCAATCCATTTGTGTTATTAAGGGGGAGAAAATGGGAGAAAATATTGTCGTCTTTCCCCATAATTCTTCCCTTTCCTTCCCACACCATATTCCCTTGCACTACCCCTTACCTCCTTCCACCCTCATTTATTTATTAAAAAATAAAAAATAAATGTGTAACTATTGCATCTTCTATAGTATTTTTTTTCTATTTAAATTCTTTTTTTTTTTTTATTTTAAGAAGAAAAAAAAATTAACAAATACAGCACATCACAAAGATCAAAGCAACAATCATAAAAAAAAAAAAAAAAAAAAATCCCAGGAAAGTGGAGTTATACCCTTTTATCTGCCAGCTCAGCCTGATCCTTATCCAGCATAGACTCACCCAGTTAGACCCTCTGTAGAATGTATAATGCATGTGTGTTTGGGTGGCTGTAGCCTTCCCCTGCAATGGCCTGTGTTGGCTATGCAGACATTTGGCACTTGAAACACGTCTACATGGCCTGACTGTAAACCTGTCTCATTCTCATACAAACCCTTTCTACTCTTTAGCTTTATCTTTAGCTTTTATCCTATTTTTTTTTAATCACATCATTTGTATTGAAGTTTTGGCATGGGTTGAAAAGAAACCAACAATTTTTCCTCTTACCCCGAAAAACGATCCCCCCCTCCCGCCCAACAATTAGGAAATATCTTTTTTTTTTTTAATGCATATATTTATTTTTCCTCTTTGCATTTTATGTTTGGTAACCAGCCTCCCCTCCCCTCTCCCCCGGTGTCACACATTATTTTCGTACCTTGCATGGGACTTGTGTGTCTTGCTTTTACAATTTGCTATGCAAATGCAGCACTTGGATCCAAAAGTCCCATTGACGGGCCAGTGCGCGGCGGATAGTGTGTCTGGCTGCAGCGCATGATTAAATGGCCTGTGAGAAACACCTGCCTTTATTAAAGGGCCTTAATTAAATGTATAGTCTCTCGCTTGCCAAGTCCTTTTTTTTAATAAGCTCTCCTTCTTCCACTTTCACTCTCTATCCATTATTTTACATAAATGCATAACTATAGTAGGCCTGAGGCACCATTGTCCTACATGAGAGAGCTGTGAATTTGGAAGGGTTAATTATTCTAAAGACTTGCTGAGCTTAAATAAAGTGAGCAATCTGAGCTCTAAGGATCTGTCCTTCACCTTTCAGATCTTGAAAGAAAAAAAAAAATCACATTGTTTTTTTTTTTTCTTTTTTCTTTCTTTGCAATACTCTCCATCTTACTCCCACCATAACCATGCCTTCTTCAGGCACCCCCCTCTGTCTAAAATGTAAAAAAGGCAGGGGGCCCACAGACCCCAACAACCACAGTGGTCTGGTATGGTTTAGGAGGAAGGGATGTGCACACTCGTGCCCCCCCATCCTTTCCTTGACAGCCTGGCTGCATGCTCAGATTAAAAGTTAATAAATCCTATATAGTATACCATTTAGAAAGCAGCAACTCTGCTGTGAGATATGTACAGTCTCAAATAAACAATCGTATATATAGTCAAGCTAAAGAAATAAGAAAAAATGAAATCGAAAGTCCAACATGTGATAAGAAGAATCTTTCCTACGGTATCCAACCCATCCGTCACTAAAAAGTGCGTGATCCTGAAGCTGCCACCTCCACCTTAAAGAGTGCTCGCTTACCAGCTTGCACGGACCTCCTATTATGGAAGGTCAGTGGACACTTGCTCTAAACCTAGCCAGGGCCTTTGTCCATCCAAGGGAACTTGTGGGGGAATAGAGGTGAGTTGCCATCTAGATAAAGGAAGGCCCGTAGACGTGGTGTATCTAAATTTTGCAAAAGCATTTGACACAGTTCCCCATAAATGTTTACTGTACAAAATAAGGTCCATTGGCATGGACCATAGGGTGAGTATATGGATTGAAAACTGGCTACAGGGGCGAGTTCAAAGGGTGGTGATAAATGGGGAGTACTCGGAATGGTCAGGGGTGGGCAATGGGGTCCTCAAGGGTTCTGTACTGGGACCAATCCTATTTAATTTGTTCATAAACGACCTGGAGGATGGGGTAAACAGTTCAATCTCTGTATTTGCGCACGATACTAAGCTAAGCAGGGAGATAACTTCTCCGCAGAATGTGGAAACCTTGCAAAAAGATCTGAACAAATTTATGAGGGAGAGAGAAAGAAGGAAAGAAGGAGGGAAGGAGAGAGAAGGAAGGAAGGAGGGATGGAGGGACAGCAGGCCCAGATCCTACACCACAATAGAAATGTGTATTCCAGAGTTTATCAAATCAGCAGATAAAGATACTTCAAACACCTGGTGTTAGCGCTTCAATCATCCCAGCACCATGGTTGTTGTGGTGTCAGGATGATTGAAGCACATTATTACTATTATTACATTGTAATATAGAATGAAATCATTCAACTCATCCAGAATCAGTGGGACCCCTGAGCATGTCGCCTGCCACCAGATGCCATCAGGTGCCCCCAGCAGAGTCTGTCCTTACATCAGGTGCCCCCAGCAGAGTCCATCCTTACATCAGGTGCCCCCAACAGAGTCCGTCCTTACATCAGGTGCCCCCAACAGAGTCCGTTCTTACATCAGGTGCCCCCAGCAGAGTCTGTCCTTACATCAGGTGCCCCCAACAGATTCCGTCCTTACATCAGGTGCCCCCAGAAGCAGAAGCCCTCCTTACAGATCTGTGTCCCTGGCAGCAGAGCCCCTCCTTACATCTGGTGTCACCAGCAGCGGAACCCTCCTTTACATCTGGTGTCCCCAGCAGCGGAGCCCTCCTTTACATCTGGTGTCTCCGGCAGCGGAGCCCTCCTTTACAACTGGTGTCCCCGGCAGCGGAGCCCTCTTTTACATCTGGTGTCCCCAGCAGCGGAGCCCTCCTTTACATCTGGTGTCTCCGGCAGCGGAGCCCTCCTTTACAACTGGTGTCCCCGGCAGCGGAGCCCTCTTTTACATCTGGTGTCCCCGGCAGTGGAGCCATCCTTTAAATTTGGTGTCCCCGGCAGTGGAGCACTACTTTACATCTGGTGTCCCCGGCAGCGGAGCCCTCCTTTACATCTGGTGTCCCCCAGCAGCGGAGCCCTCCTTACAGATCTGTGTCCCCAGCAACAGAGCCCTCCTTACTTCAGTGTCCCCAGCAGCTGGCAGCAGCGGAGCCCTCCTTTTTACAGAGCGATCTGTGTCCCCAGCAACAGAGCTCTCCTTACTTCAGTGTCCCTGGCAGCAGCAGCGGAGCCCTCCTTACAGAGCGATCCGGGTCCCCCAGCAGCGCGGCAGCTACAGTTCCCTGCAGTTCCCGGCTTTCTCGTGTATGTGTTCAGTGGAGAGTGGAGAAGCTGATTGGCTGCCCCTCCCCTCTCCACTGAACACAAGGGAAAATAATTCTCGTGATGGCGGTGGCGGCCATCTTTTTGTAGCCTGCCAGATGTTTTTCCTAAAACATTCCCGATTTTCCCGGGACAAAGGCAAAATCCAGAGAAATTAATTGGGACGAGCTCCGATCGGGACGAGGGTCCCAAAATCAGGATTGTCCCAGGAAAATCAGGACTGTTGGCAAGTATGCAATCTATACACTGGGGGGGAACCTCTGGGGGAATCTAGGATGGAAAAGGACCTGCGGGTCCTAGTAGATGTTAGGCTCAGCAATGGCATGCAATGCCAAGCTGCTGATAACAAAGCAAACAGAATATTGGCATGCATTAAAAAGGGGATCAACTCCAGAGATAAAACGATAATTCTCCTGCTCTACAAGACTTTGGTCCGGCCGCACCTGGAGTATGCTGTCCAGTTCTGAGCACCAGTCCTCAGGAAGGATGTACTGGAAATGGAGCGAGTACAAAGAAGGGCAACAAAGCTAATAAAGGGTCTGGAGGATATTCGTTATGAGGAAAGGTTGCGAGCACTGAACTTATTCTCTCTGGAGAAGAGACGCTTGAGAGGGGATATGATTTAAATATACAAATACCATACTGGTGACCCCACAATAGGGAGAAAACTTTTTCACAGAAGGGAGTTTAACAAGACTCGTGGCCACTCATTAAAATGAGAAGAAAATAGGTTTAACCTTTTCATGCCTAAGCCTATTTCTGACATTTGGTGTTTACAAGTTAAAAACCGTATTTTTTGCTAGAAATTTACTTAGAACCCCCAAATATTATATATATTTTTTTAGCAGAGACTCTAGAGAATAAAATGGCGATTGTTGCAATATTTTATGACACACGGTATTTGTGCAGTGGTGTTTTAAACTCAACTTTTTGGGAAAAGGGACACTTTCATGATTTAAAAAAAAATGAAACAGTAAAGTTAGCCCAATTTTTTTGTATAATGTGAAAGATGATGTTACGCCGAGTAAATAAATACCAAACATGTCACGCTTTATAATTGCGCGCACTCGTGGAATGGCGACAAACTACGGTACCTAAAAATCTCCATAGGCGACGATTTTAATTTTTTCAACGGTTACCAGGTTAGAGTTACAGAGGAGGTCTAGTGCTAGAATTATTGCTCTTGCTCTGATGATCGCGACGATACCTTACATATGTGATTTGAACACTGTTTACATATGCGGGCGCAACTTCCGTATGCTTTTTCTTTGCTGCGCGAGCTCGCGGGGACGGGGGGGCGCTTTAAAAATTTTTTTTCTTATTTATTTTATTTATTTTTATATTATTAAATGTTGTTTTAAAAAAAAAAAAAAAAAGATCACTTTTATTGCTGTCACAAGGAATGTAAACATCCCTTGTGACAGTAATAGGTGGTGACAGGTAGAGGTCGACCGATATGGGTTTTTCTCTGGCCGATGCCGATATTTAGAAATCGCGGTGGCCGATGGCCGATATGTGATGCCGATTTTTTTAGGCCGATATATTAGGCCGATTGTTTTTTTTTTCCCTTCATCTCATAAAATCTAACAGTTAGACCCCTTTCACACTGGGGCATTTTTCAGGCGCTTTTGGGCTAAAAATAGCACCTGTAAAGTGCCTGTAAAACGGCTCCCCTGCAGTCTCAGTGTGATATCCCGAGTGCTTTCACACTGAGACGATGCCCTGGCAGGATGTTAAAAAAAAAGTCCTGCAAGCGGCATCTTTGGAGCGGTGTATTCCGCTCCTCCACCACTCCTGCCCATTGAAATGAATGCGCACCGCTGCCGAAGCGCCTGCAAAACGTTTCGGCAGCGGCGCTTCAGGGGCGCATTTAACCCCTTCCTCGGCTGCTAGCTGGGTTATAAGCGCCCTGCTAGCAGCCAAATAGCACCGCTAAAATGACGGTAAAGCGCCACTAAAACTAGCAGCGTTTTACCGTCAACGCATGCCCGCTCCAGTGTGAAAGCAACCTTAAGTGATACAGAAAATGTTTTACATTTAAACATTTATTAAACAAAACAAACCTCCAATCAGTTCACTTGTATGTAGAATTTAGATAAAAAAAAATTAAAAAATAACTATATCTTAAATATTAAATACACAAAACCAGGTAATCAAAACTTTTGGATGAAAAAAAATGGGCTAACTTTACTGCTTAGTTTTTAAAAAAAAAAATTTATTAGTGTATTTTTTCAAAAAATATTGCGTTTGAAAGACCGCTGCGCAAATACCGTGTGACATAAAATATTGCAACAACCGCTATTTTATTCCCTAGGGTCTCTGCTAAAAAAAATATATATAATGTTTGGGGGTTCTAAATGATTTTCTAGCAGAAAATACAGGATTTTTACTTGTAAGCAACAAGTGTCAGAAAAGATTTAGTCTTTAAATGGTTAAACTGAGAGCTTCTACACACAGAGCTCAGTTCATTCATAAGTGTAAACATTGTATCCTTCAGGTTCTTTTTATCAGATTTGGCAGGCTGCCAGAGGAGGAGAGAAGTGCTTCACAGAAGATTTCAGGCAACTTGTATTGACTTCTATTACAGAAGTCATTTGCAAGTCCGCTGATATCGGCCTTTTTTATCAGCACAATCGGCCGATGCCGATTAAGTAAAAAACACCAAATATCGACCTCTAGTGACAGGTACTCTTTATGGAGGGATTGAGGGTGTAAAACACCTCCAATCCCTCCTTTGCACTTCAAAGTGTTCAGATCGCCAAAAACGGCGATTCTGAATACTGTATATTTTTTAAAATCCGGCGCCATTGGCGGCCAAGTAAACAGGAATTGACGTTGTGACATCGCTTCTGTGTTTACATTCAGGAGACTGGAACAAAGCCGCTTACGGCTTCGTTCCAGTCTGTCTCTAGGCACCAGGAAGTGGCGAATAACAGATCGGGTCTCCTGGTGGGACGGGAGGCCCGGTAAGAGCGGCGGGAGGCGGCGGGAGGGGGGGATGTCCCCTCCTGCTCCTCCGGCAATAACAATCGAGCGGTTTTTAGCTGCATTGGTTGTTATCCCTGGAAAGCCAATTGCCCGCTCTAAAAAACGGCACCGGGATGATGCCTGCAGCTGCGGGCATCATCCCGGTATAACCCCCAAAAGCCGAGGCCACATATATGCGTACGCTCGGCGTGAAGGGGTTGATCTTAAACTACGTAGAGGGTTCTTTACTGTTTTGCCCTGTACACGCGGTCGGACATTGATTGGACATTCCGACAACAAAATCCACGGATGTTGGCTCAAACGTGCCTTGCACACACACGGTGACACAAAGTTGACGGAAAATCCAATCGTTCTGAACGCGGTGACGTAAAACACGTACTTTGGGACTATAAACGGGGCAGTAGCCAAAAGCTTTAGTCTCTTAATTTATTCTGAGCATGCGTGGCACTTTGTGCGTCGGATTTGTGTACACACGATTGGAATTTCCGACAACGGATTTTGTTGTCGGAAAATTTTATAGCAAGCTGTCAAACTTTGTGTGTTGGAAAATTCTGATGGAAAATGTGTGATGGAGCCCACACACGGTCGGAATTTCCATCAACAAGGTCCTATCACACATTTTCCGTCGGAAAATACGACCGTGTGTACAGGGCATAAGAGTGGCAAGGATGTGGAATTCCCTTCCACAGGCGGTGGTCTCAGCGGGGGGCATCCATAGTTTCAAGAAACTATTAGATAAGCACCTGAACGACCGCAACATACAGGGATATACAATGTAATACTGACATATAATCGCACACATAGTTTGGACTTGATGGACTTGTGTCTTGTTTCAACCTCACCTACTATGTAACTATGTAGAGTTCTACCCTCAAGATGGCACGATTACGGGAGATACTGCCTTCACTGACCTCCTATTACAGAAGATCAGTGGTCCTTGCGGCTCAAAACCCAGCCAGGGCCTTTGTCCATCCAAGGGATCTTGTGGTGCATATAGATCCACCCTCAAGATGACACGATCACGGGAGATCCAGCCTTCACTGACCTCCTATTATGGAAGGTAAGTGGTCCTTATATATATATATATATATATATATATATATATATATATATATATATATATATATATATATATATATATATATATATATATTAGGGATGAGCTTTCTGTTCGGGTTGAACATGAGTTCGACTAGAACATTGGCTGTTCGCCCGTTCGTCAAAAACCGAACATTATGGGCCGTTCGTGCCAAATTCGATCGGCGCGTAATGGCCCATAATGCACTGCGGGAGCGCAGTGCATTGCTGTATGATGATTGGCCAAAGCATGCACCATGACCTGCATGCTTTGGCCAATCCCAGCGCCCTCAGCTAAGAGAGCCATAATTGGCCAAAGGCAGGGTGCCTTTTGCCAATCATGGCTCAGGGGGACTAAGTCCGCGTCCCACACTATATAAGGCTGTCTGCACGTTGGCCCTGTGTAGTGTGTTGTTGGCGTGGATGGAAAGAGAGAGTGTCGTTTACATTGAGCAGGCAGGCAGGTTATTCAGTTAGCTGCAGTGTATTTAATACATGTATATATATATATATATATATATATATCCACTGTATCCAGTTTAGCTATATCTGACTGCAGGCCGTTCCTGCTGTACTTTTTCTAATATATTTCAGGCAGGCAGGTTATTCAGTTAGCAGCAGTGTATTTAATATATATATATATATATATATATAGATATATATATAGATATATATATCTATATATATATCTATATATATATCTATATATATATATATATACCGTATATATATACACACACAGACAGTCTCGTATATATATATATATATACTATATAAATATATATCCACTGTATCCAGTTTAGCTATATCTGACTGCAGGTCATTCCTGGCGTACATTTTCTAATATACTTCAGGCAGTGTACACAGTATACAGTACTGTGCACCCATAGTGCAGTTGCTACTACTTTTCTGGTGGTGTACACAGTACACCCATAGTTGTTATTACACTTCTGTTGGTGTACACAGTCCGTGCATCCATAGTGCAGTTGCGACTACTTTTCCGGCAGTGTACACAATACAGTACACCCATAGTTGTTATTACACTTCTCTTGGTGTACACGGTACTGTGCACCCCTAGTGCACTTGCTACTACTTTTCTGGTGATGTACACAGTACCTAATACAGTGTAGTATGGTTTTGTTAACACAATTTACAGCATGTCTGGAAGGCCACCAAGGAGAGGCAGACGCTCACAGGCCACTAAAAGAGGGCAAGCAGGCTTTGTGTCTACAGTCGACAGTGCTGGTCGTCCTCTTGTCTTCCTGTTGGAGCACACGCTTCGTGGAATAATGGACAGGGCACTTGAGGCAGAACAGTGGGAGGAAGAGGGACTTCCTTACCTCTCAAGGCCCCCTTTATCCAGATACTAGTATTCCTGCAGGCCCGCTGATCACACACGAAGAAGAAGAGGAGGAGGAGGAGGAGGATTGTGTCAGCGTGGAGGATAACACTCAGCATCAGCAGCAGTCTTCAAGGGATCGTTTGCAGTCCCCAGAAACCCATGGATTTGTACGTGGCTGGGAGGAGGTGATTGAGGATCATGTGATCCTTAGTGACCCAGAGGACTCAGGATTGAATGCCTCTGCTAACTTATGCTGCATGGCCTCCCTGATCCTGCAAAGCCTGCGAAAGGACCCTAGGATTCGTGGTATCAAGAGGGATCATTACTGGCTGGCAACCCTTCTTGATCCACTTTACAAGGGTAAGGTTGCAGAACTTATCCAGCCTTCGCAGAGGGAGCAGAGGATGACACATCTTTGGGAGGCCTTGCAGAAAGGTTTGTGCAATGCGTTTCCAGAACCTGGGAGGTTACAAATTCCTGGTGCTGGACAACGTGTTGCTGAGGCTTCGTTCAATCACAGAAAGAGTGGTGGAGAAGGTGGGCGGCTGACCGATGCCTTCAGACAATTCTTCAGTCCTCAGCACCAAGGTCTGATCGGTTCCAGCAACCATCGCCAGGTGCAGGAATATCTAGGGGCAAGATCAGACTTGGAGACCTTTCCACCAGAACATCTACTTTGTTACTGGGTCTTGAGGATGGACCACTGGCCAGAGCTTGCTGAATATGCAATTGAGCTACTGGCCTGTCCTGCATCCAGCGTTCTTTCTGAACGCACATTCAGTGCTGCTGGAGGATTTGTAACCGATCACAGAGTGCACCTGTCCACAGACTCTGTTGATCAGCTCACATTCATAAAAAAGAAACAGTCTTGGATCACTAGCTACCAAGCACCTGATGCTGATGTAACCGATTGATTTTTCTATGGATGTGGGATCCCTTGAAGACTGCATATGCTGAGTGACTATCCTAATAATCTGAGTGACTATCCTATTCTCCTCAATCTTCATGATGATAGCTTCTAGGAATATTTTCGGTTCAGATCACCACCGCCACTGCCTAACGCTCAATTTTTCTGTCCCTGTTTAACAGGGGCGCGTAATTACAATTCTTGATATAATATTTCACAGCAGGGCCCGTTCCTGCGCCCACCAAGAGTAACTGTGAGAGCTTACAGTGTTCTGGTACCACCAACACCTGAGGCCCAATTTTCCGCAGAGTGTATAGGGCAGGCCGTATAGTATATACAGGCGGTCCCCTATTTTCAAACATCCTACTTACAAATGACTCCTACTTAGAAATGGATGGAGACAACAGGAAGTGAGAGGAAATCTATGTCTAGGAAGGGAAATTCTCTCCTGTAAGAGTTAATATGGGAAAAAGGTGTCCCCACTGATGCTTTATCACCAATCCTTGTTTCCCTAATAACCCAAAATTTTCTAAATCCAATTGTCATTGGGACAGAAAGTGAGGTGAAATCTTCTAAACAGGGGCACAGACAGCAAAACAAATGTTACAGGGGTGATAACCCTTCCCTATCCAAAAAGCTTAAAAATTGATTTTTTTGGCTGGAGCTACACTTACAAAATGTACCTGTTTCAAATTACAAACAGATTCAACTTAAGAACAAACCTACAGTCCCTATCTTGTTTGTAACCCGGGGACCGCCTGTATACTGCTGCTGTTCAGAGTATATAGGGCCTGGGGGCCCCACACCTTTTTTTTTTTAATTTGGGTGCGGGGTTCCCCTTAATATCCATACCAGACCCAAAGGGCCTGGTAATGGGCTGGGGGGGGGGGGGGGGGGGCAACATTACATTACACCGGCAAGCAGTTTTAAATGACTTTTATTCCTTTAGAAATGTCATTTTGTGCAGGGACTGTTCTAAACACAGGAAATATGCGCCACTTTACAGGCATACTAAGGGGACCCCCCAGGCATGATATTTAAAGGAATATTTCACTTTTATTGTTTCACTTTAAGCATTATTAAAATCACTGCTCCCGAAACTTCTTTTGCATTGATACATGTCCCCTGGGGCAGGTCCCCAAACACTTTTTATGACAATAACTTGCATATTAGCCTTTAAAATTAGCACTTTTGATTTTTCACGTTCGAGTCCCATAGACTTTAACGGGGTTCACATGTTCGCACAAATTTTTGGTCTGTTCGCATGTTCTGCCACAAACCGAACCGGGGGGTGTTTAGCTCACCCTAATATATATATATATATATATATATATATATATATATATATATATATTTTTTTTTTTTTTTTCTGTGAGGTACCCCCTTAAAATACAAACTCAAAGAGGGGGGGGGGTGCTATGCAATTTTTTTTTTCATTCTTGCTGTAGGATGTGCTACAACAAAAATTACATTTACAAAAATAAAAAAAAAACTACACAGTTGAAATTACCAGCTAATGACATCTATTGCCAGGTTTTATTTTTTCCTAAAATAAAAACAGCACATAGACCTCCCCAAAGGTTCCCCAAAATACATAATAGACCCTTGGGGGGGCTTGTTTTCTTTTTTTTTTAAACAAACAAGCCAGCAATGACAGCTGTGCCCTCGGCACAGTTACCGCCGCCTAACCGAAAGCTCCCGATCGCTCCTTGCAATTGAGAGTTTTCGGGCCACATGCCCGCCGTGACAGCCAATCACAGCAGTCGCATGATCTTAAGCTGCGCCCCACCTCCCGGTGTCATAAACCTCCGAAAATGCCGGTGCTAAGAGGTTAAACTCAGTGATTCTCAAACTGTGTGCTGTGGAACACTAGTGTGCCGTGTGAGATTACATTTGCAGGTGTGCAGTGGGAGTTTTGAAAAATATTTAAAATTACTAGCGTTTTAAAACCTTGAACATATCGAAAAATTGAATTGGTGAATGTCGCAAAAGTTAAAAAAGTAACATAGATAAAAACGCAATCTCTGTCAGTCTGTCATTCATTGGTTCCTTTGATAAGGCGGGACTTGTACGAGATCTCGGGAGAACTCGATCGCTTTAATTATATTATAATAGAGACCGTTCCGTTCCAACTTGGATGCTTATAAATAAAGTTTGTTCATTGTTTAGCGTTGGAGAAATGCTTAATAAAGTCTGGAACTCTGAAAGAGAAACTGTTAAATGAAAAGCAAGGAAGCAAGCTAAAGTAAAATAAAATATATGTGTAAAAATAAAGTTCTTCACCACAAAAATTGTTAAAATCTTTTCAGGTGTGCCGTGAAAGTTTTTAGATCATTTGGTGCACCGCAAGACAAAAAAGTTTGAGGAACACTGGGTTAAACTCAGGTGGCCAGACCATTTTTGCAATTTTTCTATTGTTTTTTTTTTTTTCCTTACAGCTTTCAGAGTTTGTAAAATACCCCTCAAACCACAAATTTTCTAAAAGCAAAGGACCAGTAGGATAAAGGGAAGGTGCTACTAATTTTAGGCACTGTGATATTTGCACAACTGTTATGCCGCGTACACACGATCGGGATTTTGGTCGGAAAAAGATATGACGGCTTTTCTGACAGGATTCCGCTCAAGCTTGAATTGCATACACACGGTCACACAAAAGTTCGCTGAACTTACGACCGGCAAGAACGTGGTGATGTACAACACTACGACGAGCCGAGAAAATGAAGTTCAATGCTTCCGAGCATGTGTCGAATTGTTTCCAAGCATGCGTAGGAATTTTGCGTGTCGGAATTGCTACAGACGATCGCATTTTTTGGATAGGAACTTTTTCCGACCGAAAAATTGAGAACGTGCTCTCAATCTTCTGCTGGCTGGAATTCGGCCAGCAAAAGTCCGATGGAGCATACACACGGCTGCATTTTCCGACCAAAAGCTCTCATCGGTCTATTGCTGGCCGAAATTCCGAACGTGTGTACGCGGCATAACTGTTTATCAAAACAATATTTTCGCAAAAAATACACTAAAATCATTTTACTGGATACTTACATGGCAAAATTTATAAAATTCCTTCTAAACATTAAAGGTAAGACTGTATTGAATTAATAACAAATATTTGTACATTTTAACCGCCCATCGTACATTTACTGCGGCAAAGCGGCCACTCTCTTCTGGATCACATACCTAGTACATGAAATAAAACTTACAGGTTTGGTGCGCCACCAGTGTACAAGGGGACTTAATAAATTACAGGGACATTAAGTAGTGGATGTGTATGGATAATATTTTAAAAAATAAGGATATCATTTAGTTTCACTTTAAATATGCCCACTTGCTGTGCTGTAGTCCTTTGAAGTGGGGAGAATTGGCTTAGACTGCCATCATGTGGCCATAATGAAAATGACAGTCTTAAAATTTATTAGCGTAGAAATGTTGCAGTATAATGAAGGGCAGATTGCTATCACACCTGATATACAGCACACATCATACTTTGCTGTCTTTTATTCATTTTTTACAGCAGAAGGAATTCATTTTGGATGTATGGTCCATTCATTCGTATAGCCATAGTCATGGCTTGGCCTGTGCATTTTAACTACTTCCCTCAAACCACCGTCATTGTACATCAGTACTTTGAAGTAAAATACCGGGGTTATGGCAGCAGATAGCTGCCATAACCCCGGTATTTTTTTCAACAGAGGTTAAGGCTGATATCTTCAGCCATAACCCGAGTAATCCACTTGCAATCCGCAACATATACATTCAATTGAGAAAAGTTTTCTATTCTGGCTCCTTCTATTTTTTCCATCACTGTGGTCAAAATCGACCGTCAATTTGGCCCCATTAATGATTAGAAAATTATACAAATCTTTTAAAAACAAAAAATTGTCGAACAAAAATCTATACTTGTATGGCCAGCATTGTTCTCTAGGCATGTGCACTGCCGAAAAATTTGTTAGTTTTCGATCATTCGTTTTTTGTTTTGTTTTTTTCCGTTTTTTGGGTCATACGTTATGATCGCAATTCGTAAATTTAAAAATCAGAAAATTCGAAATTCCAAAAATAAGAAAGAAAGACCCGAAAATTCGAAAGAACAAAAATACAAAAATTCTAAATAATAACTAACTATTAAATTATAGTTATTGGAATTTCCTTTCCAATTTGGCTGTTAGTGAACGTAACGAATACGAATTGATCCGAAGTTACGAATTATCTGAACTAGCGAATGCTGCATCTAAACAAATGGAACGGATCGAATTAATAATAAATAGTAATAATAAAATGTTTTTATTATTATTATTGTTATTTATTATTATTAATTCGTTATGCTCCATTCGTTTAGATACGGCATTTGTTATTTCGGATAAATTCGTACACTAACAGGCAAATTTGAAAGGAAATTCCAATACCTATAATTTAATAAGTTAGTTATTATTTCAGATTTTAGAATTTTCGGATTTTCAAATGTCAAATTACAAATTTATGAATTTTCGAATTTATGAATATTCGGAAAAATTTGTTAATTCGGATGCTTACGAATGAACGAATTTGTCCAAATTCGTTAAAAAACGAATTCGGAACTAAAGCAATTGCCTATTGTGTCTATTATTCTCCAAAAATAATCCATACACATCGACTAGTTAAGGGCCCTGTTCACATTTGAGCGAATTGGAATTGTGGTTTTCGGATTCATGGCAAAACGCGGGACGATCTTGTGGTGCCATTATTCCTTAATAGCACTCCAAATGCCGTCTAATTTCCCATGATTGTTGTGTGACAAAACATGCAAAAATCATGGCAAAACGCGTGACGCCAAACGGACCTGGCTCAGTGCCAAAATATGGTACGTGAGCTTCTTTGGCACATTTTTAGAGTGGAAGGGGCCCGTTTAAAACAGCGACAGTGAAGACACAGAGTCCGCTTGCAATAAACAGAACTTATATTGAGAAGAAAGTTCAGCTCAGTGTGAAGGCACCCAACTGGGAACACAGTATGTTTGGCCAAATAATTAAGTGGTTCTTGAGCGTGCTGCCAGCATCTGTTCCAGAGGGTGGAATACACCCTGGATGATTTGCGCCCAAGCGGGTGGGTTCCAAGAAGGAAGGCGTATCCCTAACCTGTCCCTACTCATCAGGAGCCTCTCCCTACCGCTAGCCACTTTCCCTGACAGACGGGAGATCTGTCCCTAACCTGTCCACTAGCAAAAATACATGCCAAACCTAGGAGCCAGGCCCTTAACCACTTGCCTACTGGGCACTTTTACCCCCTTCCTGCCTAGGCCACTTTTCAGCTTTCAGCGCTGTTACACTTTGAATGACAATTGCGCGGTCATGCAACACTGTACCCAAATGAGATTTTTAACATTTTTATCACACAGGTATTTGGCGGTATTTAATTACTACTGTTTTTTTTTTTGCTAAATAAATGCATAAAGACCTGATGAGGCTGCACTGATGAGGCTGCACTGATGAGGCGGCACTGATGAGGTGGCACTAATGAGGCTACACTGGTGAGGCTACACTGATGAGGTGGCACTGATGAGGCTACATTGATGAGGGGGCACTGATGGCAACTGATAGGTGGCATTGATGGGCACTGATGAAGTGGCAGTGATGGGCACTGATAGGTGCCACTGATGGGCACTAATAGTTGGCACCGATAGGTGGCACTTATAGGCGGCACTGAGAGGCAGCACTGATATGTGGCACTGATGGGCACTGCTAGGCAGCACTGATAGGTGACACTGATGGGCACTGATAGGCAACACTGATATGTGGCACTAAAGGGCACTGCCAGGCAGCACTGATAGGTGATACTGACGAGGAGGCACTGATGGGCACAGATTGGCAGCACTGATGTGCACTGATTGGCAGCACTGGTGGGCACTGTTGGGACTGCACTGATAACACTGATAACTAGTGCCCTGATTATCAGTATACATGTCCCTTTTAGAGAAGCCGGTTATCAGCTCTCTTCTCCTCTCCTCACACTGTCAGCATGAGGAAAGGAGTGCCGATAACCAGCTTCTATTTAAATCCGTGTTCAGCTGTGATTGGACACTGTGATCACGTGGTAAAGAGCCGCTGATCCTCCGGATACTGTAATCACAGAGCGCGCCGCCCACACCCAGGGACGTCATTTGACTATAGCGCCGTCAGCTCTGCCTGACCCAAGATAGCCACTAGAGTCACATGGTGCGGCGGCATCCAATCGGATAGCTTCCTCAGTGACCCAGGAAACCATAGAGGAACCATGTTCCTCTTGACTTGTCTTGTTCTGCAATGCTGCTGCGGTTGAGCGCCACCTGCAGTGTATAAAATAGACTGTACACCTTTATTAGGATCTGTACACCTAGGGGTAGGAAGGATTCACATAGAAAACTCTTCATAAATAGGCCCCACTAATAAAGATTAATTGTTCCTAGCTAACAATGGCGGCTGGTGCTCCATTTTTTAGGGGAGGAGGGGCGGCAAACAATCCCCCCCCCACCAGGTCCGTGCTTACCCCATCCAGGTCACAGGTCACTTCCCCGGCTTCTCTTCCCAGCTAATCCAGTCTTAAGATCTGCCTCCTGTACTGATTGGCTGGGAGGAGAAGCCGGAAGACAATAGCGAATATTGATTCACTAATGTCACAAGTGGGTGGGTTCGGGGCGCAGTGCTCTGTGCCCTGAGCCCAACCTTTTTGAAGCCAATTAGGGCCTCTGGCTCTAATCATGTGCTTAAAAAAAAAAACCTAATAGAAACTTATGAGTCCGGCGCCTTGCATGGAGATTAGGGGGGCGGTGCATGGAGATTAGGGGGGCGGTGCATGGAGATTAGGGGGGCGGTGCATGGAGATTAGGGGGGTCATGGAGACTAGGGGGGTCAGTCTGTCTTGGATGCCAAAGGCGGTCCAGCACCATAGTAGTGTAGAACCCTCCTAGGTAGGTGCTAGAGTGAGTGTATATCGTTTTTGGGTTCTCTGCATAACAGGGAGACAGCTAGGCAAATTTATATGCTGTCTGCTTAACAGAGAGCTGTGATTGATTGATAGAGTCTGCTCAGCGTGCTCTGGTGCTGCTAATGCTGTCTTGAAAGTTCCACGCTGGTCCAATAGCTATGAAGTATACTGGATAGTGGGAGGAAACCTGGCAGATGAGAGCATGGATGTCTATACACCCTGGCCAATTAGAAGGGGGTGTGCCCCAAGGCATGCTGGGTGACTATATTTATATCTGAGGAGCACGTGGGCTTTGGGTCTTCTGTGGAGAGAGACGTCCTGGTGAGGAGGGGGCTGTTGCCCCTCCTCCACACAGGCTGCCATGCGGCCTCAGGTGGTTGATCTTAGGGCCTGAAACACTGAAGCTGCAACCCATGGTTCTTGTGAGAGCTGACTGAGGGAGGATGTCTGTGGATCCTGTCTGTTACTGCTGAGGAAGGCTGCCATTAGTGCTTCAGGAGCCTTGTAAATACAGACCTCCACAGGGAAACCTGGAGAATGGTGCTGTTAGATCCTTCTCTGGGTGCTAGAAGTCAGCTGCTGGGTGTGAGCTAAAGGGGACACTGGCTAGTGTCTTGAAGAGGCAAAGTTTAGACATGTGCACTGACAAAAAATTTGGTCGTTTTAGTTTCATTCTTTTTTTTTTTGCTTTTTTCGGAAATTCGAAAATTGGGAAATTCGAAAATTCGGAATTCTGAAATATGGGAAAATTCAGAAATCCAAAAATTCTGAATTTATGAATTTTTGAATTTCGTATTTTCAGATTTCCGAATTTTCAAATTTTCGAATTTCCGAATTCCGAATTGCCGAAATTCCGAATCTCCAAAATTTAGAATTTTCAGAAATTCGGAAATTTTGGAAATTGAAAAATCCATAAATTCGGAAATTTAGGAATTTCCGAATTCGAAAATTCGGAATTCGGAAACTCAAAAATTCGGAAATGTGAAAATTCTGAATTTCCAAATTTTTGCATTTCGGATTTCCAAATTTTCACATTTTCACATTTCCGAATTTCTGAAATTTTCGAATTTATGAATTCCGAATTTCCGAAATTCCAAATTCGAATTTTCCAATTTCCGAAATTTTCCAATTTCCGAAATTTTCCAATTTCTGAAATTTAAAATTTTCCAGTTTCTGAATTTCAAAATTTTCCAATTTCCGAAATTCGGAAAATGGAAAAATTCAGGATATTTCGCAATTAACGAATTTGTCAAAATTCGTTAAAAATTCACTGAGTTCCTGTTGCTACAAAGGGACTTGTTCATTCCATATAGGTGCTGTACGGTCCTACAGATAATCTGCTACACAGTTCTACTGAGAGAATTGTCCTCACCTGTGAATAGTTAATTTGGAGTATCCTACTAAATCCCTTCTTCTATCCAAGTTCTCCAAACTGGGCAAACCAATATCTAAGCGGCTCCTGCTGGGGTACCACTACATTAGGTAACGATTTTGTTCTTTTACCTGGTGTTTCCGTATTTTTGTCCAACCTCTTTATATATACAATATATACAGTATCTCACAAAAGTGAGTACACCCCTCACATTTTTGTAAATATTTTATTCTATCTTTTCATGTGACAACACTGAAGAAATGACACTTTGCTACAATGTAAAGTAGTGAGTGTACAGCTTGTATAACAGTGTAAATTTGCTGTCCCCTCAAAATAACTCAACACACAGTCATTAATGTCTAAACCGCTGGCAACAAAAGTGAGTACACCCCTAAGTGAAAATGTCCAAATTGGGCCCAATTAGCCATTTTCCCTCCCCGGTGTCATGTGACTCGTTAGTGTTACAAGGTCTCAGGTGTGAATGGGGAGCAGGTGTGTTAAATTTGGTTTTATCGCTCTCACTCTCTCATACTGGTCACTGGAAGTTCAACATGGAACCTCATGGCAAAGAACTCTCTGAGGATCTGAAAAAAAGAATTGTCGCTCTACAAAAAGATGGCCTAGGCTATAAGATAATTACCAAGACCCTGAAACTGGACTGCAGCATGGTGGCCGAGACCAAACAGCGGTTTAACAGGACAGGTTCCACTCAGAACAGGCCTCGCCATGGTCCACCAAAGAAGTTGAGTGCTCAGCGTCATATCCAGAGGTTGTCTTTGGGAAATAGACGTATGAGTGCTGCCAGCATTTCTGCAGAGGTTGAAGATGTGGGGGGTCAGCCTGTCAGTGCTCAGACCATACGCCGCACACTGCATCAAATTGGTCTGCATGGCTGTCATCCCAGAAGGAAGCCTCTTCTAAAGATGATGCACAAGAAAGCCTGCAAACAGTTTGCTGAAGACAAGCAGACTAAGGATATGGATTACTGGAACCATGTCCTGTGGTCTGATGAGACCAAGATAAACTTATTTGGTTCAGATGGTGTCAAGCGTGTGTGGTAGCAACCAGGTGAGGAACACAAAGACAAGTGTGTCTTGCCTACAGTCAAGCATGGTGGTGGGAGTGTCATGTAGGGTTGACACTTTTTCTTCAAGCCAAACCCGAACATGTTAGCGGCGCATAGTCAATTTTTTTTTCTTTTAGCAAACACTATAGGGTTCAACTGATCATTTGAATCTCCCAGCCAGGCCTTGTGCAAGGATCCCTGTCTACACAGGCAAAGGCACACCCTGCCACCATTCCCCACCCCCTCTGCCCCCTGCTACCCCCCCCCCCCACACACACATTGCAACTCCCACCCCCACGCAGCACAAACTCCACCCGTGCTGGGAAGGACATAATGCTGTACCCAAAATCCCAACCAAACTGCCCCCAAATAATGCGTGCAATGAGGGTTGGGACCACCTAACTGCCACATCCCTCCATCCCCCAGGGCCTCACCGGCACCCCCTTCAGTCCAAGCCCGAAATGCGATGCGGTGCAGAGCGAAGGGCGTCACACATCACCGAAAACTCGAGCTGCCCCTAACTGCAACCAAACACCAGCGTACAATGAGCTGATGGGGCCACACACTCCCCGCCTCCCTCCACCGGCCACGGGCAGCTGGTATGCGAGGCAAACCAAAACCTTCACACTGTACCCAGGAGGAGAGAGGGTGTAGGGCCAGGGAATGAAGGACAGGTATTTTAATAATCCGAATCCTCAGTAAGAGGCTGGGGATTTAGATTTTTCTGCCCCCCCCCCGCGCTATCCTGGCGCCCTAAGGTGGCTGCCTAAGCAGCCTTATGCCGGTGCCGTCCCTGCTCCCAGCACTAGGCAGGTGGGAGTAATCAAACTTTCAGCTCAGGAAACCCTGAACAGACCTACACAATCAATCATTGCTCCATTCACTACAATGGAGCCAAAAAGGAAATTTACCCAGCAACCTGACCAGAAGAGGGCGCTACATCTTTACATATATATGAACTATGCATTTGCTGGCTCAGAGTCCACTAAGTTAGCTCCCCTCATTTGACGGCAGTTAAAAAAAACCTGCAGGAAAAACAGGCGCAAATTGTTATCCCGCCGCAGGAAGAGGTCAGGTCAGCAGATCTACAGCATATTCTCGAAATGGACTGACTTCTGTCATACAAAGGTTAGCAGTTACCTGAAGCATGAATTTCCGTTGTGTCTCTGAAGATTTTCAAGAACATTCCCGTTAAATTCTCTGCTTCAGTTCTCAGCGGTCCTGGCAGCGGAGGCGTGATCTGAAAAACATGATCGGTTCTGGTGGACGCGGCGCGACAAAGACGAGTCAAATGTTAATGTCTTTCCTGCCAAGAGAGAGAGAGAGATACAATATTCATATCAAAAGCCGGAGCAGTGGGAATCTAGGCGGAGGTGAAGATGGAGGCTTGGCCAAGTGTTAGATCATAACTCACAGTGTTTCTAGTGCCACGTACACACGACCGGACTTTATGGCATACTTGGTTCGGCGGACTTTTCGACGGACTTTACGACGGACTTTACGAATGAACGGACTTGCCTACACACGATCAACGAAAGTCCGACGGATTCGTACGTGATGACGTACGACCGGACTAAAACAAGGAAGTTGATAGCCAGTAGCCAATAGCTGCCCTTGCGTCGGTTTTTGTCCGTTGGACTAGCATACAGACGAGCGGACTTTTCGACCGGACTCGAGTCTGTCGAAAAGATTTGAAACATGTTTCATTTCTAGGTCCGTCGAACTTTTTGGGGGAAAAAGTCCACTGGAGCCCACACACGATCGAATTGTCCGGCGGACTCCGGTCTGCCGAACCAAGTCTGCCGTACAGTCCTGTCGTGTGTACGCGGCATAGGACACCGTTGTTGGACTACAAGTTCCAGAATGCCCATGACTATAAATGGTCCCTTAACACCTTCCCGCCTGGCCTATAGCAGAATGATGGCTGGTTGGGGGCTTCACCATCCTGACTGGACGTCATATGACGGCCTTCACTTTGCGCCATCCGGGGGCGCGCAGCGCAGCAATCAGTGGTGCGCTGTGTCCTTCGGACACAGGGCATCACCGTTCAGGGTAAAGAGACGATGATGTAGGCTCTTTACCATGTGATCAGCTGATCACATGTAAACAAATTCCGGTATCGGCATTTCCTTTCCTCAGTGCTGTCAGTGTCTGAGGAAAGGTAAGCCAATAATCAGATTTTCAGTTACAGGGGACATTTCCACTGATAATCATCAGTGCAGCATATCAGTGCTCATCAGTGCAGCATATCAGTGTCCATCAGTGCAGCATATCAGTGCTCATCAGTGCAGCATATCAGTGTCCATCAGTGCAGCATATCAGAGCTCATCAGTGCAGTATATCAGTGTCCATCAGTGCAGCATATCAGTGCTCATCAGTGCAGTATATCAATGCTCATCAGTGCAGCATATCAGTGCCCATCAGATCAGTGCAATATATCAGTGTCCATCAGTGCAGCATATCAGTGTCCATCAGTGCAGCATATCAGTGCTCATCAGTGCAGCATATCAGTGCCCATCAGATCAGTGCAATATATCAGTGTACATCAGTGCAGCATATCAGTGCCCATCAGTGCAGCATATCAGTGCCCATCAGTGCAGCATATCAGTGCCCATCAGTGTAGCATATCAGTGCCCATCAGTGTAGCATATTAGTGTCCATCAGTGCAACATATCAGTACCCATCAGTGCAGCATATCAGTGTCCATCAGTGCAACATATCAGTGCCCATCAGTGCAGCATATCAGTGCCCATCAGGTCAGTGCAATATATCAGTGTCCATCAGTGCAGCATATCAGTGCCCATCAGTGCAGCATATCAGTGCCCATCAGTGTAGCATATCAGTGCCCATCAGTGTAGCATATTAGTGTCCATCAGTGCAACATATCAGTACCCATCAGTGCAGCATATCAGTGTCCATCAGTGCAACATATCAGTGCCCATCAGTGCAGCATATCAGTGCCCATCAGGTCAGTGCAATATATCAGTATCCATCAGTGCCCATCAGTGCAGCATATCAGTGCCCATCGGTGCAGCATATCAGTGTCCATCAGTGTAGCATATCAGTGCCCATTGGTGCAGTATATCAGTGCCCATCAGGTCAGTGAAACATATCAGTGTCCATCAGTGCAGCATATCAGTGTTCATCATCCAGCATATCAGTGTCCATCAGGTTCAGTGCAATATATCAGTGCCCATCAGTGCAGCATATCAGTGCCCATCAGGTCAGTGCAATATATCAGTGTCCATCAGTGCAGCTTATTAGTGCCCATCAGTGCCGCCTCATCAGTGCCTATCGGTGCAGCCTCATCAGTACAGCCTTACCAGTGCCCATCATTGCAGCCTCATCAGTGCCCATCATTGCAGCCTCATCAGTGCCCATCAGTGCAGCCTATCAGTGCACTGCCCATTAGTGCAGCCTATCAGTGCCCATCAGTGCAGCATATCAGTGCCCATCAGTGCAGTATATCAGTGCCCATCAGGTCACTGCAACATATCAGTGTCCATTGGTGTATAATATCAGTGCCACCTCTCAGTGCCCATCAGTGCCGCCTTATAAGTACAGCCTCATCAGTGCTTATCAGTGCCCATCGGTGCAGCCTTATCAGTACAGCCTTATCAGTGCCCATCAGTGCAGCCTCATCAGTGCAGTCTTTTTTGTTTATTTAGCAAAAAAATAAAAAAAAAACCCAGAGGTGATTCAATACCAGCAAAAGAAAGCTTTATTTGTGTAAACAAAATGTAAAAAATGTCATATGGCTACAGTGTTGCATGACCGCACAATTGTCATTTAAAATGCAACAGCACTGAAAGCTGAAAATCGATAGGAAGGGAGGAAGGGGGTGAAAGTGCCCGGTATTGAAGTGGTAAACCTTTCTCACTATTCCCCTACAGTAGTTGTATCTGCATCCTATGGCCACGTCCTGCTGCAGGTCCCCACGTGTCTCTTGTTGGAAGCACAGAGGGGGGGGGATTACTTTAGGTCAGGGGCAAAAGGCTGAGTACACTAACACCCCATTCACACTGAAGGTGGCTTTAAAGTTGCTACTTCAGCGTGAGTTCAAAGCAGCAGGTCAGAGCAATTTCATGTGCAGCTTGTCGAGATCCGTGAGACTTCATTCACAGATGTCTATACAAGTCGCACACGAAATCGCCAAAAATAGTGCAGAAACCTTTTTCAAGTCACAATGATTTGAACAGTTCCATAGGCAAATAGAGTGCGACTTGTCATGCGATTTTAAACTGTGAAATCACAAGTTGCACCGGTGTGAACGGGGGCTAAGGGGTATTATAAAATATACAGCTCTTCATCCTGTGAATCTGCATGTGCATTTGTTCTGTGCGGATGCCAGCAAAATCAAAATGTTGCTAGGCTATTTTCTCTCCGGATCAGATGTTCATGCTTCAGTGGATTTGCATGAATCAAGAACATACTGCATTATGGCCATTAGATGGAGCTGATGAATAAATACTTATTTACTATGATCATCAGCGCCATCTAATGGCCATAATGTGGTATTTTCCTGATCCATGCACAAAGTAAAGCGAAATATTAAAGCGGAGCTCCACCCAAAAGGGAAAGCTCCGCTTGTTAACTTCCTCCCTCTCCCCAGGCTGCCACAATTGGCACCTTTCGGGGGTGGGGCAGGATGAGCGGGTACCTGATTTTGACAGGTAATCGTCCCCACCTCTGGGAGACCTTGCTGCGGCAAGGTCCCCCAGAAGTTCAGCCCCCCTCCTCCTTCGCCCCGCCACCGGGCCATTCACAAAGCACAGCGTGCTTGACACATGCGCAGTAGGGGACCGGCTGTGAAGCTGCAAGGCAAAATCGACTGGGGTGCCGACATCGCGGGATCCCTGGACAGGTAAGCGTCCTAAATGAAAAAATCAGTAGCTGCAGTATTGTTAATGTCATTGTGAGGAATCATGCTCTGTCACTAGTGTCAGTGGGAGGAATAGTGCCCCATCATTGGTGTCTGTCGAAAAGGTAGTACCTCATCATTGGTAATGGTGGGAGGAATAGTACACCACCGCTGGTGTCAATGGGAAAAATACTACTCCATCATTGGTATCAATGGGAAGAATATTGCCCCATTATTGTTGGTGTCAGTGGAAGGAATAGTGCCCCATCATTGGTGTCAATAGGAAGAATAGTAATTCATTGTAGGTACCAGGGGGAGGAATAATGTTCCATCGTTTATATTAGTAGGAGGAATTTTGCCCCATTATTGGTGTCAGAGGAAGAAAAAGCGCCCCATCACTGGTATCTGTGGGAGGAATAATGCCCCATCATTGGTGTTAGTCAAAGGGATAGTACCTCATCATTGGTAATGGTGGGAGGAATGGTGCCCCATCATTGGTGTCAATGGGAGGAATAGTGCCCCATTGTTGGTGTCAGTAGGAGAAATAGTACCCCACCGCTGGTGTCAATGGGAGGAATAGTGCCTCATCATTGGTGTCAATGGAAGGAATAGTGCCCCATTATTGGTGTCAGTGGGAGAAATAGTGCCCCATCATTGGTGTCAGTGGGAGGAATAGTGCCCCATTGTTGGTGTCAGTAGGAGAAATAGTACCCCACCGCTGGTGTCAATGGGAGGAATAGTGCCTCATCATTGGTGTCAATGGAAGGAATAGTGCCCCATTATTGGTGTCAGTGGGAGGAGTAGTGTCCCATCATTGGTGTCAGTGGGAGGAATAGTGTCTTGTCATTGGTGTCAGTGGGAGGACTAGTGCCCCATCATTGGTATCAGTGGGAGGAATAGTGTCTCGTCATTGGTGTCAGAGGGAGGAATAGTGCCCCATCATTGGTGGGAGTGGGAGGAATTGTGCCCCATCATTGATGTCAGTGGGAGGAATAGTGCCCCATCATTGGTGTCAGTGGTAGGAATAGAACCTTGTGTCAGTGGGTTGAATAGTGCCCCATCATTGGTGTCAGTGGGTTGAATAGTGCCCCATCATTGGTGTCAGTGGGAGGAATAGTGCCCCATCATTGGTATCAGTGGGAGGAATAGTGTCTCGTCATTGGTGTCAGAGGGAGGAATAGTGCCCCATCATTGGTGGGAGTGAGAGGAATAGTGCCCCATCATTGGTGTCAGTGGGAGGAATAGAACCTTGTGTCAGTGGGTTGAATAGTGCCCCATCATTGGTGTCAGTGGGAGGAATAGTGCCCCATCATTGGTATCAGTGGGAGGAATAGTGTCTCGTCATTGGTGTCAGTGGGAGGAATAGTGCCCCATCATTGGTGGGAGTGAGAGGAATAGTGCCCCATCATTGGTGTCAGTGGGAGGAATAGAACCTTGTGTCAGTGGGTTGAATAGTGCCCCATCATTGGTGTCAGTGGGAGGAATAGAACCTTGTGTCAGTGGGTTGAATAGTGCCCCATCATTGGTATCAGTGGGAGGAATAGTGTCTCGTCATTGGTGTCAGTGGGAGGAATAGTGCCCCATCATTGGTGGGAGTGAGAGGAATAGTGCCCCATCATTGGTGTCAGTGGGAGGAATAGAGCCTTGTGTCAGCGGGTTGAATAGTGAATAGTGGAATAGAAGATCGTACAACACCCATAAATGGGACCTAGTCATACATCATGCAGAAGAGGGACCTGACTACAGAGAGTACCAAGTCAACAATACATAAATGCCATATTATAGAGTGTAGTCCCTCGCACTACGGCGTGAATTATAACAATCCTAGCTACAATAAAATGTGTTGAATTGCTGCTAAATCTAACGTGTAACACTATGCACAAAATGATAAATGATGAATGAAGTGATCTGCGCAAGTTTCAGAAATATATACCAAATGTTGAATGAACTCTATCCAATATATAATTAAGTGGAGTGATCCAAAACGTGTAACAGAAAACACAAACAGACTCTATCCCCAATGTGAAATAAAATAAACAGTCCAAATTATCCGAAACCGGACTAGCAAGTGATATTGATAGTGACAATGGGTAATGTACAAAAGTGTAACAAATCTTCTAAATAGTAAACGCAAATGCTTCTTAAATATAAATATTTGTGACCACACAGCCACCTAATATTAGGTCACAGAGCTCTTACCTCCATAAGGAGTATAGTAAACCTCTAGGATATCCTGTGATGGGACCAGGTACACAGCGCATGTATTTCCAATTGGTGTCCGTATGGGGAATTCTGACTGTGAGTGACGATCGGTCGGGCTCTAATTTCCCTCTGCTATAGACCAAAATTTTCCTCCGGAACCTCTCGGTAGCACGGTTAACATCCAGCATCAGCCATTAAAGAAAGCACAAAAGAAGGCCTCCCACAGTTTAATATGTACAAACATTCAACATTTATTAGAAATGCAAAATGGATTCTTACATGTAAGTAGGTAAAAACAGGCTTGTAAGTGTAAAACACATGTAAAACACGATCCTTACGTCACTTCCGGTTTGCTCAAACATCCGACCACGCCCTACGCGTTACGTCACGGCACCTGACTTCATCAGGGGAATCCTCAGGGGAATTAGATACATAAATGCCATGTAGAATCTTAAAGCAGTGACATGGAATTATATAAACCAATGCCACCTACCTGTGACGTTACCGGTTAGTCGCCTATATAACTAAAACTATTTATATATAATTGTTAACAGTTTATAAAAATTTACTTAAAGGGTTTGTAGAAAAACAACGTTTATTCTCATGACTAGGGATGAGCTGAACACCCCCCGGTTCGGTTCGCACCAGAACCTGTGAACGGACCGAAAATTTGCACGAACGTTAGAACCCCATTGACGTCTATGGGACTCGAACGTTCGAAATCAAAAGTGCTCATTTTAAAGGCTAATTTGCATGGTATTGTCCTAAAAAGGGTTTGGGGACCCGGGTCCTACCCCAGGGGACATGTATCAATGCAAAAAAAAACTTTTAAAAATGTCCGTTTTTTCGGGAGCAGTGATTTTAATGATGGTTAAAGTAAAATAAAAAAGTGAAATATTCCTTTAAATATCGTACCTGGGGGGTGTCTATAGTATGCCTGTAAAGTAGCGCGTGTTTCCCGTGTTTAGAACAGTCCCTGCACCAAATGTCATTTTTAAAGGAGAAAATCTCATTTAAAACTGCTTGCAGGTTTAACGTAATGTCGGGTCCTGGCAATATGGATGAAAATCAGTGAGACAAACGGCATGGGTACCCCCCAGTCCATTACCAGGCCCTTTGGGTCTTGTATGGATATTAAGGGGAACCCCGCACCCAAATTAAAATAAGGAAAGGTGTGGGGCCACCAGGCCCTATATACTCTGAACAGCAGTGCAAACAAGACAGGGACTGTAGGTTTGTTGTTAAGTAGAATCTGTTTGTCATTTTGAACGGGTACATTTTTAACGTGTTTAGCTCCAGCCAAAAAATCTTTTTTAAGCTTTTTGGAAAACATAGGGAAGGGTTATCACCCCTGTGACATTTGTTTTGCTGTCTTTCCTCCTCTTTAGAAGATTTCACCTCACTTTTTGTCCCAATGACAAATGTTTTTTGAAAATTTGGGTTTTTTTGTGGAACAAGGATTAGAAAGCATCAGTGGAAAGGAGAAATGTTTTTCCCATATTAACTCTTACAGGAGAGAATTTCCCTTCCTAGGGGTAGATTTCATCTCACTTCCTGTTGTCTCCTTCCGTTTGCAAGTAGGAGTCATTTGTAAGTTAGATGTTTGAAAGTAGGGGCCTGCCCTATATACTCAGCAGAAATTTGGCCCTTAGGTGTTGTTGTGGCCACAACAACGTAAGCCCTCACAGGGCCCTGCTGTGAAATATTAGATCAAGAATTGTAATTACATGCCCCTGTTGAACAGGGGTAGAAAAACTGGGCCTTTGGTGGTGGTGGTGGTGGTGCTGGTGCCACAACACTGTAAGTCCTCACTCGCTCTTGGTGGGTGCAGAAATGGGCCCTGCTGTGAAATATTAGATCAAGAATTGTAATTACATGCCCCTGTTGAACAGGGGCAGAAAAATTGGGCCTTTGGTGGTGGTGGTGGTGGTGCTGGTGCCACAACACTGCAACCCCTCACAGACACTCTAGCTGGAACGCAGGAACAAGCCCTGCTGCAAAGTATTGCATCAAAAATTGTAATTACACGCCCCTGTTAAACAGGGGCAGAAAAATTGGGCCTTAGGCACTGGTGCTGGTGCTACAACACTGCAACCCCTCACAGCCACTCTAGTTGGAACGCAGGAACGAGCCCTGCTGCAAAGTATTGCATCAAAAATTGTAATTACACGCCCCTGTTAAACAGGGGCAGAAAAATTGGGCCTTAAGCACTGGTGCTGGTGCTACAACACTGCAACCCCTCACAGACACTCTAGTTGGAATGCAGGAACGAGCCCTGCTGCAAAGTATTGCATCAAAAATTGTAATCACACGCCCCTGTTAAACAGGGGCTGAAAAATTGTGCCTTAGGCATTGGTGGTGGCGCCCAGAACCAAAAATGTTCTTTCAAGCTATCAGCGTGATGATTGAGGAGGAAGAGGATAATTACTCAGGGATAGTCACTCAGCATCAGCATAGGCAGTCTTTGAAGGGATCTGAGATTTAAAAAAAAATTATTCGGTTACGTCAGCATCAGGTGCTTGGTAGCTGGTGGTGATCCAAGACTGATTCATTTTTATGAAGGTCAGTCGATCGACCGAGTCGCACCCTGTGATCGGTTACAAAGCCTCCAGCAGCACTGAATGTGCGTTCCGAAAGAACGCTGGATGCAGGACAGGCCAGTAGCTCAATTGCATACTGTGCAAGCTCTGGCCAGTGATCCATCCTCAAGACCCAGTAACCCAGAGGATTTTCGTTGGGAAAGGTGTCCAAGTCTGATCTTGCCCCTAGGTATTCCTGCACCATGTAAAACAGACGCTGGCGATGTTTGCTGGAACCGATCATACCTTGGGGCTGCGGACCAAAAAATTGTCTGAACGCATCGGCCACCTTCTCCACCGCTCCTTCTTTGACTGACCGAAGCCTCAGCAACACCTTGTCCAGAAACAGGAGTTTGTAACCTCCCAGTCTCTGGGAACGCGTTGCACAGACCTTTCTGCAAGGCCTCCCGAAGATGTTTCATCCTCTGCTCCCTCTGCGATGGCAAGATAAGGTCCGCAACCTTACCCTTGTAACGTGGATCAAGGAGGGTTGCCAGCCAGTATTGGTCCTTCTCCTTGATACCACGAATACGAGGATCCTTACGCAGGCTTTGCAGGATCAGGGAGGCCATGCAGCGTAGGTTTGCTGAGGCATTCGGTCCGGAGTCCTCTGGGTCACTAAGGACGACATGGTCCGCAGCCACCTCCTCCCAGCCACGTACAAGTCCATGTGTTTCTTGGGACTGATCCCTTAAAGACTGCTGCTGATGCTGAGTGCCAGGCTCCACCTCCATACTGACACAATCTTCCTCCTCCTCCTCGTCCTCTTCCTTTGTGATCGGCGGGCATGCAGAAACACTGTCTGGATAAAGGGGGCCTTGAGAGCTAAGGAAGTCCTCCTCTTCCTGCCTCTGTTCTGCCTCAAGTGCCCTGTCCATTATTCCACGCAGCGTGTGCTCCAACAGGTGGACAAGGGGGACAGTGTCACTGATGCATGCACTGTCACTGCTCACCATCCTCGTGGCCTCCTCAAATGGTGACAGGACAGTGCATGCATCCCTGATCATGGCCCACTGGCGTGGGGAAAAAAAACCAAGCTCCCCTGACCCTGTCCTGGTGCCATAGTCGCACAGGTACTCATTGATGGCCCTCTGCTGCGTGTGCAGCCGCTGCAGCATGGCCAACGTTGAGTTCCACCTGGTGGGCATGTCACATATTAGGCGGTTCTTGGGCAGGTTAAACTCCTTTTGGAGGTCCGTCAGCCAAGCACTGGCATTATATGACCGGCGGAAATGCACACAGACTTTCCTGGCCTGCCTCAGGACATCATGTAAGCCCGGGTACCTGCCCAAGAACCGCTGCACCACCAAGTTAAGGACGTGAGCCAAACAGGGCACATGGGTCATTTGTCCCTGTCGGAGGGCAGAGAGGAGGTTGGTGCCATTGTCGCAAACCACCATTCCTGCCTTAAGTTGGCGTGGCGTCAACCACCTCTGAACCTGCCCCTGCAGAGCTGACAGAATCTCTGCCCCAGTGTGGCTCCTGTCCCCCAAGCACACCAGCTCAAGCACCGCATGGCATCTTTTGGCCTGCGTACTTGCGTAGCCCCTTGAATGGCTACGGAGCACCGCTGGTTCCGAGGACAAAGCACAGGAAGAGGCCATGGAGGAAGAAGAAGAGGAGGGGGTGGAGGAGAGAGGTGTGTCACAATCATTAGCATTTTGGAGGCGTGGTGGCAGAACAACCTCCAACACTACTGCACCTTGTCCTGCATCCTTCCCAGCTGCCAGCAGAGTCACCCAATGCGCTGTGAAACTTAAGTAACGTCCCTGTCCATGCCTGCTGGACCATGAGTCAGCGGTAATATGCACCTTACCGCTGACCGCCCTGTCCAGCGAGGCATGGACATTGCCTTCCACATGCCGGTAGAGAGCCGGAATCGCCTTCCGTGAGAAAAAGTGTCGTTTAGGTACCTGCCACTGAGGAACCGCACATTCCACAAACTCACGGAAGGGGGCAGAGTCTACCAACTGAAAAGGCAGCAGTTGAAGTGCTAGCAATTTTGCCAAGCTAGCATTCAACCGCTGTGCATGTGGATGGCTGGGAGCAAACTTCTTTCGGCGGTGCAGCACCTGGGGCAGGGAAATTTGCCTGGTACAATCTGACGTCGGTGTACCAAAAGCAGATTGCCCACAAGTACTTGGCTGTGACACACCTAATTCTACACCTTCATTCCTCTCAGTGCAGGTCTCAGAGAGGACTGAAGGTATAGTGGGGTTGGAGATCTCAGCTGATGAGGAGCAAGGAGAGGTCCTCTTTGTTCTTTGGTGTGGGTCTTTTAGATACGCTTGCCAACGAACTGTATGGCAGGTCAACATATGTCTGGTCAAGCATGTGGTACCCAAGCGGGAGATGTTTTGGCCACGCGAGATACGCTTGAGACATATGTTGCAAATAGCAGCGGTGCGATCTGATGCACTCGTCTCAAAAAAGGCCCACACCAAAGAACTTTTTGAATAACGCGCAGAGACTGCAGTGCCCTGCACATGTGGAGCTTTGGGGTGTGATGCAGTCAATGTGCTGCCCTTAGGCTGGCCCCTGGAGGGCATCCTGCCTCGTTGGTGATGTGCCGCCTCCTCCTCCTCCTCCTCTCTCCTATCAGGCACCCACGTTGAGTCAGTGACCTCATCATCCCCTCCCTCCTCATCACTGGAGCAAACCTGGCAGTATGCTGCAGCAGGGGGAGCATGACTGCCAGATTGCTGTCCTTCTTGGGCACCCCCTCTGTCTGCGCTCATGTTACCGCCTTCATCGAGCTCAGTATCATCATCAGAGCCTTCCAAACGCTGGGCATCCTCCTGGAGCATGTGCACAACACTGTGGTCAATCAGTTCGAGGGACTCCTCAGGAGGACATGGTGGGGCTAGGGAAGGAGTCACTGACATTGAGCCGAGGGAAGAGGCCGCTGCTTTGCCAGACAAAGTACCCTGGGCATGGGTGAGAGAGGATGAGGAGGATGAGGATGGCTTGGTCATCCACTCGACCAAGTCTTCCGCATGTTGTGGCTCAACACGGCCAGCTGCCGAAAAAAAGCCCAAGCGTGTCCCACGGCCACATGCTGATGAGGATGCACCGTCTCCATGACCAGCACAAGACACAGAGCCTGCTTGCCCTCTCTTATTGGCTTGTGACTGTCTGCCTCTCCTTCTTGGCCTTCCAGACATACTAATGGCCTGTAGCTGCACTAAGCTGGGATATGTGTATATATATATATATATATATATATATATATATATATATGTACTGATACTGCAGCTAGCAAAATCAACTGCCTGCCTGTAGTATGAGAACACCACCAACCTTCTACAGGTAGCTTTAGCTGAACACTGTGAGGTGGACGCACCCCACTAACTTGTAGGTTTAGCTAAACACTGTGAGCAGGACGCACCCCACTAACTTGTAGGTTTAGCTGAACACTGTGAGGTGGACGCACCACACTAACTTGTAGGTTTAGCTGAACACTGTGAGGTGGACGCACCACACTAACTTGTAGGTTTAGCTGAACACTGTGAGCAGGACGCACCCCACTAACTTGTAGGTTTAGCTGGACACTGTGAGCAGGACGCACCCCACTAACTTGTAGGTTTAGCTGAACACTGTGAGCAGGACGCACTGCACTAACTGTAAATAGTCTAGCTGCCTGACTGTGGTACTAATAGGATCAAAAGAACACCAGTAATTTTCTTCAGGTAGCTGTATATACTGTAACAAGACAAGCCTGCCTGTCAGTAAGAAGATAACAGGAACGGATCTAGCTGAACACTGTGAGGTGGATGCACCACACTAACTTGTAGGTTTAGCTGAACACTGTGAGCAGGACACACCCCACTAACTTGTAGGTTTAGCTGAACACTGTGAGCAGGATGCACTGCACTAACTGTAAATAGTCTAGCTGCCTGACTGTGGTACTAATAGGATCAAAAGAACACCAGTAATTTTCTTCAGGTAGCTGTATATATTGTAACAAGACAAGCCTGCCTGTCAGTAAGAAGATAACAGGAACGGATCTAGCTGAACACTGTGAGCAGGACGCACTGCACTAACTTGTAGGTTTAGCTGAACACTGTGAGGTGGACGCACCACACTAACTTGTAGGTTTAGCTGAACACTGTGAGCAGGACGCACTGCACTAACTGTAAATAGTCTAGCTGCCTGACTGTGGTACTAATAGGATCAAAAGAACACCAGTAATTTTCTTCAGGTAGCTGTATATACTGTAACAAGACAAGCCTACCTGTCAGTAAGAAGATAACAGGAACGGATCTAGCTAAACTGAATACAGTGTATATATATATATATATATATATATGCAACACCTGGGATGCATATATATACACAATACACTGTAAGTGCAGCTAACTGACTGACTGTTCTGCCTAATCTATCTAACTCAAATCAAATGTCACTGTCTGTCTCTCTCTCTCTCTCAATGAACGCCGGAACACACACTACACAGGGCCGCCGTGCAGGCGGCCTTATATAGTGTGGGGCGTGTACTAAATCCCCTGAGCCATAATTGGCCAAAGCCTCCTTGGCTTTGGCCAATTACGGCTCTCTGTTCAGGCGGCGCTGTGATTGGCCAAGCATGCGGGTCATAGTGCATGCTTGGCCAATCATCAGCAAGCAATGCACTGCGATGCCGCAGTGAATTATGGGCCGTGACGCGCCACACGAATTTGGCGCGAACGGCCCATATCGTTCGCAATTTGACGAACGATCGAACAGCCGATGTTCGAGTCGAACATGGGTTCAACTCGAACACGAAGCTCATCCCTACTCATGACTATGAATGTGCCATATTAGTTGTTTGAAAACCATTTAGATTTTTTTTTTAATTTGCTGATTTTTTTCTTTAAGGCCTCATGCATAGAGAGTGTTAAACAAAACGAGGTGCAGAGCCAGAACCGACGCTAGGAAAAAGCGGCTGTAGAAACGCGCTTTTAGAAACATTTTGCATTAGCGTTAATGCGCGTTTAGGCACGTTTAGCAGCGTTTCTCTGCCTTCTTCTATTTTCCACTCCCGAATCCAATTACTGCAGCCTTAAAAATGTTTGTCGTGGCATAACGCTGTATACAGATTTAATACGCATCTAGCCGAGTCAGATGTTTTTACAGCTTAACGCTGCTGCTCCAGAACACGCTGGCCCTGCGTTTGTTTTACAGCTTGAAAGCACCTATGCCACTTACAGCTCCTAAAAGCCTGGGTGTGCATGGACACCTAGAATAACATGGAGAGGTGTTTTGAAGCTGTAAAAAAAAAAAAAAAAAAAGCCTGACGCTACCGTAAGTGACAGTAAAAACTCCCTGTGTGCATGAGGCCTTATTTATTGCAAAGGTTTCTGTTGCCACTAGAGGGTGCACCTACATATCCATGTTGTAAAATTCCAGTCAAGTTTTTTTTTTTCCTTTTATTTCTGGAGAGTGGAGAAGAGTTACTTCTAAACCTCTAGGAATATAAAAAAAATTGCTGTTCCCCCAACAAAAAGTTTTATATATATAATATATTATATTCATATATAAATACACACACAATACAGTATAAATATATATTATATATATAGATAGATAGATAGATAGATAGATAGATAGATAGATAGATAGATAGATAGATAGATAGATAGATAGATAGATAGATAGATAGATAGATAGATATAGATCTATATAGATATCTATCTATATATAGATAGATATAGATATCTATATCTATCTATCTATCTATCTATCTATCTATCTATCTATCTATCTATCTATCTATCTATCTATCTATCTATTTTTTTAAAAGAAGAAAATACAAAAATAATGTATATAATTTCAAACCAACACAATAAATTATAATAAATAATTATAATTTTTATAATATGTCTATGGGAAAAGAAAATTCATACGGCTTTGAACCATATCTGACATTAATAATGCGCATTTGATGAAAACCAATAATAAACTCTGCTTGGGTTTATAACAAGGTAATAATCAGTTATGAGTAATATTATGGAATAATAAAGTACAATATTGTATATTTTTTCATTAATTATAATATATATATTATTTATTTTACCATTTAGGAGTGCTGCCTCCACTCCCTGTATGCACTGTCAGCTTTCTCTCTCTGCGCATCTATTTAAGCTCTCTGCAGTTTCTGGCTCACGGCCCAAGCAATTATTTTATTAGTTAGCTGCCATGCCCCTGGTGAGCACTCCTGCTATCCCACCTGCATTCTTATTCACTGTGTACCAACATCTGGCTTTGCTTCCTGGGTATTCCTATCTGCTGCCTGCCCTGACCTCTGGTTTTGTTTCCTGTTTTTCACTATCTGCTGCCTGCCCTGACCTCTGGCTTGTATCCTGGTTATCCCTGTCTTCTGCCTTCCCTGATCTCTGGCTTGTATCCTGGTTATCACTGTCTGCTGCCTGCCCTGACTTCTGGCTTGTATCCTGGTTATCACTGTCTGCTGCCTTCCCTGACCTCTGGCTTGTATCCTGGTTATCCCTGTCTGTTGCCTGCCCTGACTTCTGGCTTGTATCCTGTTATCCCTGTCTTCTGCCTTCCCTGACCTTTAGCTTATATTCTGTTTATCCTGGTCTGCTGCCTGCCCTGACCTCAGTTTTATTTCCCGATTTACCTTATCTGTTGCCTGCCACAACCTCTTGTTTTGTTTCCTGATTTTTGATATCCACTGCCTGCCCTGACTTCTGTTTTTTTTCCCCTGTTTTTCACTATCCGTTGCCTGCCCTGACCTCTGGCTTGTGTCCAGGTTATTTGTATCTGCTGCCTGCCATGACCTCTGGCTTGTATTCTGGTTATTCCTGTCTGCTGCCTGCCCTGACCTCTGACTTGTATCCTAATTATTCCTGTCTGCTGCCTGCCCTGACCTCTGGCTTGTATCCCAATTATCCATGGTCACAGTTAGCCTTGACCTCTGAACATTACCTGATCTGTTCAACTCCACTGTTACCCGCAGTTCACTTATCTGCTTTCCTTCCTGGTACTCTATCTTCCTGGCTTGTGGTCCTTGATACATGAGCAGGGTTAACCCGGGGGTTCACAAACTGGGGTAAGCACACAGCCTATCCAAAGTAGGGGCGCCTTAATACAGGAGGTGTATTACTGTCCAGCTCACCAGGTGAAAACAGAGGGGGAAAAAGTCTAAAAAAAAAAAAGAAAACTAATGTAGCCACCACATAAAATGTTTGGTCAGCTACAATATAAAAAATGTTTGGATTTGGGGTTGATACCGCTTTCAGTTGTAGCTAGAACCGCCCTGTTTCTTCCATGTTCTCTTAGTCAGTGCTAGCTCTTCACAGAGACAGGACTTAGGAAAGCCATTGTCTGCTTACACAGATTGGAGAATCCTCTGTACTGCAACTATCTGAAGTTAAATTGCCTTGGATTCATCGTCTTTGTTTTATAGAAGAGTTAAGCTGCCTGTAAATGGTGCCAAGTCAGCAGGTGACCGATTTGTCTGGGCAGACTGGGTCCAAGGAGCCCCCCCTCCCCAAGATGTATGAGCATTATCTGTCAGCAAACCCCCCCCCCCCCAAAAAAAAATAATAATTAGGCACTAGTCTGCATGATTACCCCCTAAGCATAAATTCCCCCTACTCTCAGTTCAAATCAACCCCCCCAGCTGAAATCCCCCTCCCAGCACAAATCTCTGCCCCCTCCATCCCCCAAATCTCCAGCACAAATGCACCCCCCCCCCAAAAAAAAAAATCACCCCTCCTAGCACAAATCCTCTTCTCCCATCACAAAGGTTGTCCACAAGGTTTAGGAGTGTGTCTATGGGGATGTTTGACCATTCTTCCAGAAGCGCATTTGTGAGGTCAGGCACTGACCTTACTTTGTGCACTGGTCCAAATGGTCCAAAGGGGATTATGGTGTGTTTGGGGGGGGGTTCAGGGGTTGGGCTTTGCCCATTAGTTCCAGTGGAACTCTTAAGGCGTCAGCATACCAAGACATTTTGGACAGTTTCATGCTCCCAACTTTGTGGGAACAGTTTGGGGATGGCTCCTTCCTGTTCCAACATGACTGCGGAACAGTGCACAAAGCAAGGTCCATAAAGACATGGATGAGCGAGTTTGGGGAGGAGGAACTTAACTGGCCTGCACAGAGTCCTGACCTCAACCCGATAGAACACCTTTGGGATGAATTAAAGCGGAGACAACAAGCAGGCCTTCTTGTCCAACATCAGTTCCTTCATCACCCCAAATGCACATCTGGAAGAATGGTCAAACACTCCCATAGACACCCTCCTAAACCGTGTGGACAGCCTTCCCAGAAGAGTTGAAGCTGTTATAGCTGCAAAGGGTGGGCCAACTCAATATTCAACCCTACGGGCTAAGACTGGGATGCCATTAGGCATTTCTGGACCACCCACCGTGGATAGACTTCGCTAAATAACCCAGGTATTTTTATTCATGGTGGGTATTATGATAAAAGTGGTCTCCACGGTGGATTCGCTGCAAGTTCACTTTTATGGGCGGCGGGAGAGGTTCTCCCCCCCATCCCGCCGCTTCCTGGTGGTCTCTAACGTTTACTGGAGCCATTGGAAGCAGCGGAGATGATCCAGTCCTGTGGCCTGATGGGCAGGAAGTCGATTGAGGGCAAGATGGCCCCCACTCGACTCTATGCCCTTGGAGGACCAGAGCGATGTCAAATGTCACTTCCGCCCAACAGCTTTGAAGGGAAATTTTTTAAAAAAAGAAAAAAAATGTTTTTTTTCTTTTGTTTTTTGGTGTAAATATGAGATCTCAGGTCTTTTTGACCCCAGATCTCACGTTAAAGAGGTCCTGTCATCCTTTATTTCTATTACAAGGGATGTTTACATTCCTTGAAATAGGAAAAAAAGTGATCCAAATTTTTTTTTTAATGGGACGGTATAAAAAAATAAAAAATAAAAAGTAAAATATAAAAAATTTAAAGTGCACCGTCTCTCCGTGCTCGCATACGTAAGTCGCGCCCGCATATGAAAACGGTGTTCAAACCACACATGTGAGGTATCGCCGCGACCGTTAGAGCGAGAGCTGTAGAAATTTTTAAACATCACCTATGGAGATTTTTAAGTGCCAAAGTTTCTCGCCATTTCACGAGCGGCGCGATTTTAAAGCATGACATGTTGGGTATCAATTTACTTGGCATTATCTTTCACAATATAGAAATAAATTGAGCTAACTTAACTGTTTTCTTATTTTTTTTATTCAAAAAAGTGCATTTTTTCCAAAAAAATTGCATTTGTAAGACCACTGCACAAATATGGTGGGACATAAAGTATTGCAACAATCTCCATTTTATTCTCTACGGTGTCTGAAAAAAATATATAATGTTTGGGGGTTCTAATTAATTTTCTAGCAAAAAAAAAAAAAACAGATTTTAACTTGCAAATAACAGGTGTGAACAATAGGCTCGGTCCTTAAAGCGAAGTTCCACCCAAAAATGGAACTTACGCTTTTCCGGTTCCTCCCCCCTCCAGTGTCACATTTGGCACCTTTCAGGGGGGAGGGGGGAGCAAATACCTGTCTAATACAGGTATTTTGCTCCTACTTCCGGGCATAGATACCCAAGCCATCCGCGGGTATCTACGCCACTTCCGGCGCCTTCACCACCCCCCCTGCTGTCTTCTGGGAGACACACAGGTCCCAGAACACAGCAGGGACCAGTGGGATAGCGCAGCATGAGTCGTGCATGCGCAGTAGGGAACCAGGAAGTGAAACCGCAAGGCTTCACTTCCTGATTCCTTTACTGAAGATGGTGGCGGCAGCACCCGACAGCCGAGGGACAGATCGGCTTCGAGTGCCGACATCGCGGTTGCCCTGGACAGGTAAGTGTCCTTTTTTTTAAAAGTCAGCAGCTGCAGTATTTGTAGCTGCTAAATGTATTAAAAAAAAAAATCAGCGGACCTCCGCTTTAAGTGGTTAGAGTTCTTTTTTTTTTTTTCGCTGCACTCCTCGATTTCTTTTCTTTTTTTTTTTTTTTTTTTAAATTTAAGTCGTTTATTGAGAAATAATACAGTACATTGTATATCCATCTTTGTATGCTGTAATAATACAAAAAAACGTCCGAGATCTTCAAGTGAGAAAAGAACAACACAATGCAAAATAAGTGGTTAAAGTTCATGTGCGTGTAAAGGCAGGTGTCCCAATACTTTTGGTAATATAGTGTATGTTCCCCATGCAGGGTTAAGGAACTGATATAAGGGAGATTGGAAAAAAAGTTAATGAATGTTGCAGCTACATCTGTACAAGACAGTTACCAACATTTTAATTCTCCATTTAAAGCTTCTATATAAACTGAAAGTACTGGAAAAATAGGATTTTTAAAAACAGCTTACCTGTAAAATCCTTTTCTTTCGAAGGACATCACGGGACACAGAGCCACAGTAATTACTGATGGGTTATATAGGTATCACTGGTGATTGGACACTGGCACACCCTATCAGGAAGTTCAACCCCCTATATAATCCCTCCCCCTTGCAGGGATACCTCAGTTTTGTAGCCAAGCAATATAGTGTATTAGAAGAGGGGCGGGACCTCTGTGTCCTGTGATGTCCTTCGAAAGAAAAGGATTTTACAGGTAAGCTGTTTTAAAAAATCCTATTTTCTTTCTCGAACATCACGGGACACAGAGCCACAGTAATTACTGATGGGATGTCCCAGAGCAATGCTACCTGAGGGGGGGGAACCACGACCAAGTAGGGTGCAATCAGACCTGAGGACCCTGTACTCAGGCGATATCCTCATGCCTTCTCACATCCACCTGATAGAATCTGGTGAATGTATGGACTGAAGACCAGGTTGCGGCCTTGCAGATTTGAGCCATAGAGGCCCGGTGATGCACTGCCCAAGAAGCACCAATAGCCCTTGTGGAATGTGCCCTGATCTGAAACGGAGGAATCTTCTGTTTCAGACCGTAAGCTTGAATGATCAGTTGTCGAATCCATTTAGAAATGGTAGCTTTTGACGCTGCCTGTCCTCTATTGGGACCCTCTGGCAGCACAAACAAAACATCCGTCTTGCGGATCTAAGTAGTTGCCCCTAGATAGGCCTTAACTGCTCTTACTACATCCAACGAATGTAGAGATCTCTCTTCCGGAGAACAGGGATCTGGAAAAAAGGAAGGTAGAACAATGTCTTGGTTTAAATGAAAATCAGAAACCACCTTCGGTAAAAAACTAGGATGAGGGCGTAGTACCACTCTATCCCTGTGTATAATCAAATAAGGCTCCTTACAGGAAAGAGCTGCTAATTCTGATACTCTTCTAGCAGAAGAGATGGCCACCAGAAAAATTAATTTCCTTGTCAACAAGACCAAAGGAATCTGACTTATTGGTTCAAAAGGCTGTTTCTGTAACACAGCCAGGACCAAATTCAAGTCCCAGGGGTTTAGGGGCGCTTTAACCGGAGGATTAAGACGCATCACCCCCTGCATAAAGTTTCGGACCAAAGAATGCGAAGCAAGTGGCCGCTGAAATAATACTGATAAAGCAGAAACCTGGCCCTTGATGGTACTCAAGGCCAGCTTCATCTCTAATCCCATCTGTAGAAAATCAAGGATTCTATCTATGACATATTTCCTGGGATGCCAACCTCTGGATTCACACCAGGTTATATAAGCCTTCCAGACTCTATGATAAATCATCCTGGAAGCTGGCTTCCTTGCATTAATCAAGGTAGATATGACAGGACCTGAGAGCCCACGACTCTTCAGAACGTGGGTCTCAATAGCCAAACCATCAAATTTAGCGTTTGTAAGGCAGGATGGAACACTGGACCTTAAGATAACAGGTTTGGGCGTACCGGTAGGGTCCACGGGGAACCCACCGTCATCCTTACTATTTCTGCATACCAAGTCCTTCTGGGCCAAGCGGGGTCCACCAGAAGTACCGACTTCCTTTCCTGCCTGATCCTGCGAAGGAGTCGTGGTAGTAGCAGAATAGGCGGGAATGCGTAAATCAGTGAGAACCGATGCCACGGAATCACCAACGCATCCGTCCCGCATGCAAGAGGATCTTTTGTCCTTGCCACAAATCTGTCTATCTTTTTGTTGAATCGGGATGCAAAGAGATCTACATCTGGAACCCCCCATCTTTGGCATATGGCCCAAAAGACGTCGGGATGCAGAGACCATTCCCCTGGAAGTAACTGCTGGCGACTTAGATAGTCCGCCTGCCAATTCTCTATTCCCGGGATGAAAACTGCCGATATGCATGGCACATGCATCTCTGCCCAGACTAAGATCTGGTTCACCTCTTTTTGAGCAGCTCGGCTCCGGGTGCCTCCCTGATGATTGACATAAGCCACTGCTGTGGCATTGTCGGACTGGATCCTGACCGGACAACCCTGTAGCCTGATAGTCCAGGCTTTTAGAGCTAGATGTATCGCCCGGATCTCCAGAATGTTGATGGGTAAGGTCCTCTCTGTCTTGGACCATACCCCTTGGACCGCAGCCTGTTCCAGAACTGCTCCCCAACCTGACAGACTGGCATCTGTTGTTACCACCGTCCAGGTAACCGGTAGAAAAGATTTCCCCTTCTGCAGGTTTTCGGGTATGAGCCACCAATTGAGGCTCTGACGCACCGCATGCGACAGGTGCATCGGAAAGTCTAATGCCTGAACCTTCTTGTTCCAGGTCGACAGAATACTGTGTTGCAGCATTCTTGAGTGAAACTGAGCATAGGGAACTGCTTCGAATGAAGACACCATCTTCCCTAGTAGCCTCATACAAAGGCGGACTGAGGGACCCTTCTTGGTCCTTACTGTCAGAATCAGCTCTCTCAAAGCAGTGATCTTTGCCTGGGGTAGAAATATTTTCTCCTGGCTTGTATCTATAATCAGACCTAAATACTCCAGTCTTCTTACTGGTTTTAGGAAAGACTTTTCTAAGTTGAGGATCCAACCCAGGTGTTCTAGATACCTGACCGTGGTCCTCAAGTTTCCATTCAAAGAGGCTACCGACCGGTCTATCAAGAGCAGGTCGTCTAGGTATGCTATGACAGCTATACCCTGAGCCCTTAATCTGGCCAGAGGAGGCGCCAAGATCTTTGTGAACACTTGAGGTGCAGTGGCTATCCCGAAAGGCAGAGCCACAAACTGGAAATGGCGCCCTCCTACCTCGAAGCGCAGAAACTTCTGATGAGCAGGAAAAATGGGCACATGCAGATATGCATCTCTGATGTCTATTGATGCCAGAAATTCTCCTCCCTGCAGGGTGGGAACTACTGTTCGAATTGATTCCATGCGGAAGGATTGAATCCTTAGGAATCGGTTCAGATCCCTTAAGTCCAAAATGGGCCTGACATCCCCATTTGGCTTTTGGACCGTAAAAAGGTTGGAATAGAAGCCCAATCCCTGGTCCTTTGCGGGAACTATCATAATGACCTCCTGCGACAAAAGTCGCTCTAACACTAGAAGGAGCGACTGCTTCTTCTCTGGGTCTCTGGGAACATTTGATCTGAGGAACCGAGGAGAAGGGAATTTCTGAAACTCCAGCTTGTACCCTAAGGTTACCGTGGAGACTACCCATCTGTCCTGGAAGTCCTCGTGCCAGAGCTCTGAGAACTGTCGCAGTCTTCCCCCCACTCGAGTGATCGGGGGCGCCCCCTCATGCAGAGGTCTTAGTGTTTTGCCTAGTAGGCTTCTTTCCCCAGGACTTCTTTTGTCCCTGGGGTTGACTCTTGTCTCTGGACCCCGATGGAGGCGGCCGTCGAGACTGCCTGGAGGCTGAAGCCCCCTGCGCTGGGGAAAGAGTCCGTTTGAAAGAGGGACGCTTACTCTTCTTCTTGACAGGTAAGAGAGTGCTTTTCCCACAAGAGATTCTCTTGATATAGTTATCCAAGTCCTCTCCAAACAACCTTGCACCACGAAATGGAAACCCAGCCAGTAGCTTCTTACATGGTGCTTCGGCTGACCAATTTTTCAACCATAGGATTCTACGTATATGCACCAACCCCAGTGAAAGACGGGAGGTTTGCACGATAGAATCTCTAATGGCGTCAACCACAAAGCATAAGGCCGCTGGAAGGTTAGCAAACCCCTGGGCCTGCTGTTCAGGTAATACTTTGATGACCTGCTTAACATGGTCTCTTAAGTATTGACAGACTCCAATCGCTGCTATTGCAGGTTGGGCCACTGATCCTGCTAAGGAGAAAACATCCTTCAATAGGGATTCCATCCTTTTATCTACAGGATCCCTGAGCATCTGAGCATTGTCTACAGGACAAGTCAGGCTATTATTTATGGAGGAAATGGCGGCATCAATAGCTGGTATTCCCCACATTTTAATAAACTTTTCTTCCATCGGATAAAGTGTTGAAAACTTTCTCGGCGGAAAAAAACGTTTGTCTGGGTGACCCCACTCAGAATAAATAAGCTTTTCAAGTAAAGTATGAACAGGAAAAGCATGTGCTGCTTGGAAAGGTTTCAGTGACCCCAAAGCAGAAGAGGATTCTTTAGCAGTTTCAGGTATGGGCAACTTAAATGTGGAGCGGACCAATCCAGTGAGGATCTGCACTAAGACTTTCTCCTCTTGGGAAGTCGCAGAGGGTCCCTCTCCACCTGAATCCTCCGAAGAGGAATTATCCATCCCATCCCGATCCTCTGAAAGGGATTCATCTCCTTTATCCCAGAGCTCCTCTGTCTGAGGGTCTTGGGGAACAGAGGAAAGCCTAGTGCGTTTTCTTCCACTGAGTGAAGACGTAATCACGGCCATTAATCTTTCCTCTAGACCATTAATGGTTGAGGAAAAAACCTCTTGTGTAATATATACAGGGGCTGAAGTGCCAGAAGCAGGTGTAGCCCCTGACCCCGATGGCTCTCCCTGGCTAGCCGTCCCTGGCCCATCTTTAGGGGGGGAGGATGCTGCCGACAGGGGGCCCTCAGAACCTGAACGAGATCCCCTAGTGTCTCTGGTTCCTGGGGTGCTTGAACCTCTTCTACCCATAGTGCAAAGCAACAAGGTGTGAGGTATACAAATGAACACTGCCCGCTGAGCGATGTAGTCTGGCTAAAAGCCTTGCTACCCAATGCTCAGTCTGGTGTTACTTCAGTAAATGCTGCCTAGGAGAATGCCTGTGTCCCACCTTACATGCGACCGTCAGCTCTGTGTCTCTCAGAAGGCTGAGTGCACCTGTACAGAGTGCCTCTAATAGCCTGCAGCTGGCCTGAGTGGGAGTCTAAACACTCTGTGCTGACATCCCGCCCCCTCCTCTACCACCCCCCCCCTCGAGTTTTGAAAAAAACGAGCGCTTCCCGCACTGCCAACTCTCCTGTCATGCTTCTGGAGAAAAGGCTGGGGATGGGGGGGGGAGAAGGAGGGAGACTGGTAGCAAGATTTGCCTGAACGGCTATCTTCAGAGATGGTGGCCATTAGGCCACAGAGCCCGGGTGGTATAACCACTTTCTAGACCCCTGTGGCCCCTCTCTAGCCTGGGGGGAACATTCAAACATGAGAAATCCCCCCTTCCACCTTACCTGCTTGCAGCCTGCTTTGAGATGCTGGGAATAATCAGCACTGAACACCTGAGACAGTCAGTAGGGATGAGCCGAACACCCCCCTGTTCGGTTCGCACCAGAACATGCGAACAGGAAAAAAGTTCGTTCGAACACACGAACACCGTTAAAGTCTATGGGACACGAACATGAATAAACAAAAGTGCTAATTTTAAAGGCTTATATGCAAGTTATTGTCATAAAAAGTGTTTGGGGACCTGGGTCCTGCCCCAGGGGACATGGATCAATGCAAAAAAAAGTTTTAAAAACGGTCGTTTTTTCAGGAGCAGTGATTTTAATAATGCTTAAAGTCAAACAATAAAAGTGTAATATCCCTTTAAATTTCGTACCTGGGGGGTGTCTATAGTATGCCTGTAAAGGGGCGCATGTTTCCTGTGTTTAGAACAGTCTGACAGCAAAATGACATTTTGAAGGAAAAAACTCATTTAAAACTACCCGCGGCTATTGCATTGCCGACAATACACATAGAAGTTCATTGATAAAAACGGCATGGGAATTCCCCAAAGGGGAACCCCGAACCAAAATTTAAAAAAAAAATGACGTGGGAGTCCCCCTAAATTCCATACCAGGCACTTCAGGTCTGGTATGGATATTAAGGGGAACCCCGGCCAAAATAAAAAAAAAAAAAAATGACGTGGGGTTCCCCCTAAATTCCATACCAGACCCTTCAGGTCTGGTATGGATTTTAAGGGGAACCCCGCGCCAAAAAAAAAAAAAAAAAACGGCGTGGGGTCCCCCAAAAATCCATACCAGACCCTTATCCGAGCACGCAACCTGGCAGGCCGCAGAAAAAGAGAGGGGGACGAGAGTGCGGCCCCCCCTCCCTCCTGAACCGTACCAGGCCACATGCCCTCAACATTGGGAGGGTGCTTTGGGGTAGCCCCCCAAAACACCTTGTCCCCATGTTGATGAGGACAAGGGCCTCATCCCCACAACCCTGGCCGGTGGTTGTGGGGGTCTGCGGGCGGGGGGCTTATCGGAATCTGGAAGCCCCCTTTAACAAGGTGACCCCCAGATCCCGGCCCCCCCCCTGTGTGAAATGGTAAGGGGGTACATAAGTACCCCTACCATTTCACGAAAAAAGTGTCAAAAATGTTAAAAATGACAAGAGACAGTTTTTGACAATTCCTTTATTTAAATGCTTCTTCTTTCTTCTATCTTCCTTCATCTTCTGGTTCTTCTGGTTCTTCTGGCTCTTCTGGTTCTTCCTCCGGCGTTCTCGTCCAGCATCTCCTCCGCGGCGTCTTCTATCTTCTTCTCCTCGGGCCGCTCCGCACCCATGGCATGGGGGGAGGCTCCCGCTCTTCTCTTCTTCTTTTCTTATCTTCTTCTCTTCTTCATTTTCTTCTCCGGGCCGCTCTGCAATCCATGCTGGCATGGAGGGAGGCTCCCGCTGTGTGGCGGCGCTCCTCGTCTGACAGTTCTTAAATAACGGGGGGCGGGGCCACCCGGTGACCCCGCCCCACTCTGACGCACGGTGACTTGACGGGACTTCCCTGTGACATCACGGGGAATGCCACAGGGAAGTCCCGTCATGTCCCGTGCGTCAGAGGGGGGCGGGGTCACCGGGTGGCCCCGCCCCCCGTTATTTAAGAACTGTCAGACGAGGAGCGCCGTCACACAGCGGGAGCATGGATTGCCAGCATGGATTGCGGAGCGGCCCGGAGAAGAAAATGAAGAAGAGAAGAAGAGAAGAAAAGAAGAAGAGAAGAAAAGAAGAAGAGAAGAGCGGGAGCCTCCCCCCATGCCATGGGTGCAGAGCGGCCCGAGGAGAAGAAGATAGAAGACGCCGCGGAGGAGATGCTAGACGAGAACGCCAGAGGAAGAACCAGAAGAGCCAGAAGAACCAGAAGATGAAGGAAGATAGAAGAAAGAAGAAGCATTTAAATAAAGGAATTGTCAAAAACTGTCTCTTGTCATTTTTAACATTTTTGACACTTTTTTCGTGAAATGGTAGGGGTACTTATGTACCCCCTTACCATTTCACACAGGGGGGGGGCGGGATCTGGGGGTCACCTTGTTAAAGGGGGCTTCCAGATTCCGATAAGCCCCCCGCCCGCAGACCCCCACAACCACCGGCCAGGGTTGTGGGGATGAGGCCCTTGTCCTCATCAACATGGGGACAAGGTGTTTTGGGGGGCTACCCCAAAGCACCCTCCCAATGTTGAGGGCATGTGGCCTGGTACGGTTCAGGAGGGAGGGGGGGCCGCACTCTCGTCCCCCCCTCTTTTCCTGCGGCCTGCCAGGTTGCGTGCTCGGATAAGGGTCTGGTATGGATTTTTGGGGGGACCCCACGCCGTTTTTTTTTTTTGGCGCGGGGTTCCCCTTAAAATCCATACCAGACCTGAAGGGCCTGGTATGGAATTTAGGGGGACTCCCACGTCATTTTTTTTTTTTTATTTTGGTTCGGGGTTCCCCTTTGGGGAATTCCCATGCCGTTTTTATCAATGAACTTCTAAGTGTATTGTCGGCAATGCAATAGCCGCGGGTAGTTTTAAATGAGTTTTTTCCTTCAAAATGTCATTTTGCTGTCAGACTTTTCTAAACACAGGAAACATGCGCCCCTTTACAGGCATACTATAGACACCCCCCAGGTACGAAATTTAAAGGGATATTACACTTTTATTGTATGACTTTAAGCATTATTAAAATCACTGCTCCTGAAAAAACGGCCGTTTTTAAAACTTTTTTTTGCATTGATCCATGTCCCCTGGGGCAGGACCCAGGTCCCCAAACACTTTTTATGACAATAACTTGCATATTAGCCTTTAAAATTAGCACTTTTGATTTCTCCCATAGACTTTTAAAGGGTGTTCCGCGGCATTCGAATTTGCCGCGAACACCCCAAATTGTTCGCTGTTCGGCGAACTTGCGAACAGCCAATGTTCGAGTCGAACATGAGTTCGACTCGAAGCTCATCCCTAACAGTCAGTCAGCATGTGTAGGTTTGTGCTCTTGGCAGCCCCCGGTGGTCACAATAGGCATAGCATGCATTTACCTTAAAGGAGAAAAGCCACTAGAACTCAAAAATTCTGTGGAATCTCCTCTTACCTTATCCAGCCGCAGGGTGCTGTTTACACAGACCCAATCTTCACCTCTCACGGTGGGCTCCGTTTGAAAAAACCGTCAGAGACTGGGGCCCCCATCAGTAGGGGGATCCAACAGTTCTGGGACCGTAAAGCACCTCGCCAGAAATTAGGAAGTTTAAAGCCATTTTCTGATCTGCGGGGTCCAGCTCTCTAAAAAGAGAAGCATTACGGGTAAAACCTCGTTTCTTCGGACACGAGGCCCGGGTACCATTCAATTCGGCCATGAAAAGACACTTTGAATGCATCCGGTTCGCCTGGCTTGCCCCAGTATAGGATCTTAGGATATTCCCTTTGGAGCTCAGCACAGGACATCTTTACACGTCCATCACCTAAGACACTGGCGTAAAAACTGAGGTATCCCTGCAAGGGGGAGGGATTATATAGGGGGTTGAACTTCCTGATAGGGTGTACCAGTGTCCAATCACCAGTGATACCTATATAACCCATCAGTAATTACTGTGGCTCTGTGTCCCGTGATGTTCGAGAAAGAAACATCTTTGATTTTTCCAATTGATCCGTCCATAAAGCAGAGAGAGACAACATCTCCCCACTGCAGCGGGTTCAGCAGGTTAAACACTTAGCAGTGATAATCTCCTGAGATCCTTCCTGATACCTGGCGCTCTGGTTGTTAAACAATAGACACGTTGGTGTTAGACATGTGCAAAACGAAAAAAATTGTTTCAGTTTGTTTCAATTCGTTACTAAGATAAATTTATTTAGTTCAATACGTTCAATTCGTTCAATTCCTTTTCTGAATCGGTTTAATTTATTCGAGTTTAACTCAAGCTGAACTAAATTCGACTGAATTTGGGAAATTTGAATTGATTCAAATCCGAATTCCATTCAAAATCAAATTTATTCTATTTGGAATTCAAATTTTGAAAGGTGGGGTTATATTCTTTCAATTCCATTCTATTTCAATTATTTTCTTCTATTCTATTCAAATTTAAAATTAAGTTGATTGCAATGCCCTAAGGTGGCAATCAAACACCTTGAATATAAATGTGCCACATTCTACATAATCTGAAAATATTGTAATTGGGAAAAATGGACTTTGTAGGCACGTATAAAAATAATAACACATTTTTTCAATAGTTCACATAAAATACATACATATATGACACATGATTTGTAAAACAAACTATGGGGCACACTAGTTTTTTTTCTGGAGGAAATACAAAATATGATGCTCCTTGTGGGGCAATGCTAGACATGTCAAGAAAATGCCCACACTGAGAAGCATGTACTCCTCTTGAGTGTTCCCAAAGTCCTTAAGATTAAAAGAATTGCTCGCTCTACATGTTTCGCCACCTGAAATGTCGCTTCTTCAGGAGCTTCAATGTTTCCAGTTAGAAAAACATACTTTAATTATAATACAATATAAATGTTGAGGTACACAAGTGCATATGCATATTCAGTACACATGAACTCACCAAAAAAGATGGTGCTTTAACAGAAAGTTTCAACGCTCACTTATACCCAGGAATTGCCCAATAATTGCAATTGCAGAGAGTCCCCCTCCACAGGAAGAGGTGAAGACCATGGGCCCTGTTACTGAGCAGCAGCCAACAGGTCAGCACATCTGTTGGAATTTTGGGGTGCACAGAGTAACTATATATATAGAAAGCATATATAGGTAAGTACTGATAAAATACTTCGGTTGGCATTTGGGTAAACTGTGCAACTACACTGGGTCCCATACTCGCATTTCTGGTGGTCTATTGGCTTAACTGCTGACGTCACCTTAGGTTGAGTTCTTGCCTAGCTATAGAGGAAACCATAGGGTTTATAATCCCAAAATCTTTAACCATTCAGTGATTTACGCTAAAGCACTAAAGCCAAAGTTTTCACCAGAAAAGGGTAATTAACAAGAACAGACACAAAAGCAACCACAAGTGGTACCTTAGTTGTTCACTGATCCTGGATAGAGGGATTCAGTCAATTTGGTATGTGCACATAAAGAGGTGTGCATACAAGGCTCTAAATACACTTTTCCTAAGGGGCAAGGCAGAAAGCAATACCATAAGACCATGGAAGATGTGTGCAAAAAAGGGGCTACAATAGCCACTGAACTGGGACCAAAATGCCCTGCACAGTAAAATACCTGGAAGTGTAGTTATTTTGGGTTCCGGATGTGAGGCTGCCTGTCTGCCGTTTTGTGAGGTATACTGGGCACCCCGTCCCTCAGAGCACCTGGGGAATGGTGTCCCAGCCTCGCTGTTTATGCACCCCGACTGAGCTGTGATTTGGGGCACATTGAGGTTGCAATAATGGGCACAGTGAGGCTGCAATTTTGGGCACAGTGAGGCTGCAATAATAGGCACAGTGAGGCTGCAATATTGTGCACAGTGAGGCTGCGATTTTGGGCACAGTGAGGCTGCGATCATGGGCGCATTGAGGCTGCACTGATGGGAACAGCGAGGCTGTGATTTTGGGCCAGTCTAGGGGGGGCAGGACCTTGTTACAGCGCCACCGACAACACACAGACCCAGCTCCGCCTGTGACACACAGCAGGAGATGTCCGCTGTGTATGTGATCAAGAGCAGGCTATGGTGACTCTGCATTCATAGGCACGGTGAGACCACATTGATGGGCACATTGAGGCTGTGATTTTGGGCATTCAGGCTGCGATTATGGGCACATTGAGGCTGCATTGATGGCACAGTGAAGCTGCGATTTTGGGCACAGTGAGGCTGCGATTATAGGCACAGTAAGCCTGCATTGATGGGCACAGTGAGGCTGCGATTATGGGCACAGTGAGGCTGCGATTCTGGGCACAGTAAGGCTGCGATCATGGGCACAGTGAGGCTGCAATTATGGGCACATTGAGGCTGCGATTATGGGCACAGTGAGGCTGCGATTATGGGCACAGAGAGGCTGCAATTTTGGGCACAGTGAGGCTGCGATCATGGGCACAGTGAGGCTGCATTGATGGGCACAGTGAGGCTGCATTGATGGGCACAGTGAGGCTGCGATTATGGGCACATTGAGGTTGCAATAATGGGCACAGTGAGGCTGCATTGATGGGCACAGTGAGGCTGCAATTTTGAGCACAGTGAGGCTGCGATTATGAGCACAGTGAGGCTGCATTGATGGGCACAGTGAGGCTGCAATTTTGGGCAGTCAGGCTGCAATTATGGGCACATTGAGGCTGCGATTATGGGCACAGTGAGGCTGCGATTATGGGCACAGTGAGGCTGAGATTATGGGCACAGTGAGGCTGCAATTATGGGCACAGTGAGGCTGCAATTTTGGGCACAGTGAGGCTGTGATTATGGGCACAGTGAGGCTGTATTGATGGGCACAGTGAGGCTGCATTGATGGGTACAGTGAGGCTGCAATTATGGGCAAAGTGAGGCTGCATTGATGGGCACAGTGAGGCTGTGATTTTGGGCACAGTGAGGCCGCATTGATGGGCACAGTGAGGCTGCGATTATGGCCACAGTGAGGCCACATTGATGGGCACAGTGAGGCTGCGATTATAGGCACAGTGAGGTTGCACTGATGGGCACAGTGAGGCTGCGATTATGGGCACAGTGAGGCCATATTGATGGGCACAGTGAGGCTGCAGTTATGGGTGCAGTGAGGTTGGATTGATGGGCACAGTGAGGCCTCATTGATGGGCACAGTGAGGCTGCGGTTATGGGCACAGTGAGGTTGCATTGATGGGCACAGTGGGGCTGCTATTATGGGCACAGTGAGGCTGCATTGATGGGCACAGTGAGGCTGCATTGATGGGCATGGTGAGGCTGCATTGATGGGCACAGTGAGGCTGCATTGATGGGCACAGTGAGGCTGCATTGATGGGCACTGGTGAGGCTGCATTGATCTCTTGTATCATGTCTGCAGTCTCTGACCATCTCTTGTCTTATATCATGTCTGCAGTCTCTGACCATCTCTTGTCTTATATCATGTCTGCAGTCTCTGACCATCTCTTGTCTTATATCATGTCTGCAGTCCCTGACCATCTCTTGTCTTATATCATGTCTGCAGTCTCTGAGGGAGTCTGGAGAGGAGTCAAGAGTGGGAGTGCTACCAGGATGGGGGTCACGGGAGAAGTCAGATGTGTGTGGACTGTGGAAAGGAGTGAATACAATAATGTAAAGGGACACTGATATAAAGGTTTCCCCCTCAATAACCCCCCCCTTACCTTAGTGGATTCTTTCTGCGGAAGGTGGTCTCTGGTCACCCACATTCCCAGAGTTCATGGGGTCCCCCTTGATGATTGACCACTGTTACGGCTTACCACTTTTAACTGGAATTTTCTTATATATATATATCCCTAGCCCTATCCTATGTGCTTTCATATCTGTCTATCTATATATAATACACTCTTCAAATGTGCTTTAAAATGCATAGTTTTCCCTTTCATGAACAAGAAAATAATGACGTTATGATTTTGGGCTGGTATAATAATGCTATGGGGCTGGTATTACATTTTTTCCAGGGCTGGTTTATATTCCCAGTCCGGCCCTGGTTGTGGTGGACTTAGGAGGCTCAAGATGGAAAGTGTCTCCATGGTTGCTGCGAGCAAGATGGAAACTGTCTCCGGTCACAGGGTCGGGTAGAGTGGGCTGCAACCCCCGCGGCTTGGGCAATCTCAGCTATGCCGACTGCAGCATCGCAGAGCTCATACCCCCGGTGGTCAAAGGGAAAACTGCGGTTACGTCCTGGTGTAAAATGAGAGGAAACAACAAAGAAAGAAAAAAAATGCATGTATATCACATGCTGTAACAGAGTGCCGAAAACAAAAGTTCTTGGAAGATAGATAAATTTACATATAGCAGTCCAAAATACTTTGGGTCAATGCTGTATTAATACTTACTTTCTATAAAAAATAGACTTAAAAACACATCTCTTGTTTGGGTCTATTTGATAGTTTTGCAGATGGGGAAACCTCATGTAGATTTTGAGCTTACTACAACCAATACCACATACACATCGGCAATGACTACTGTGTGATATAATGCCAAGTTAGCAGAGCATGTCATATGACATGTAGCCTGTAGTATTTTTAGATGTGAATCAGCATTGTAGCCTAACCAGGGATCAAGGGGGGCGTGGCTTGCGGCTGATGGAGTAGGCAGCATGGTGTGAGAGATCCGCCGAAACTCCGCTCAACAATCCTGTTCCGGACACCCTGATACGCCCGATTTGCACCTAACCAGCACCGGAGAGGTCCCCACCCAATCCCCGACCCAGCAGTACTATTTTGGCCGAGATCCGACACACGGACATGTCCCGCAAGACGGTAAAGATTCCTGGCAGGCAGGAGAGCATGGAGGCCAAGATGGCACCCGGTCACAGTGCTCAGCTAAGGAGGCAGCCATGAGGATGTTTGGCGGCGCTCTGGGGAAAGGCACCACTTCCAGACAGCCTTCTCCCCCCCTGGGCCCTGCGGAGCAAGACACAGACCCTGTACTACAAGGGCATGCCTGGCCGGAGGATGCTCCGAACTCCTCCACATGGGACACAGTGAGTACACCAGGCCCTGATTGTAATAACACAGCTATGCCAGGCCAGGAGGACCCTGCCCCCGAACCAACCCTCAGAGATATCTTTGCAGCAGTTACCTCCTGTAACATCTCTATCACTACCCTGACTACAGAGATTAAAGGGGTTAAACTGGAGCTGTACCTAGTCAGACAGGACATGCAAAAGTTGCGGGATCGTACTGCGGCCCTGGAGGACAGAGTGATCAATGTGGAAGATGATATAGCACCTCTACAGAGGGAAATACGCCACATGCAGTCAGTAATCACCGGCCATTTAGCCCGTTTAGAGGACATGGAGAACAGGCAAAGACACAATAACGTCCGCGCAGGAGGCATACCTGAAAAGGCAGAGGGGTAGAACCCTGTGGCATTTATTGAGAACTGGCTGATCGACACGTTTGGCAAGGACGCCTTCTCCCCCATATTTGCGGTGGAGAGGGCTCACAGAGTCCCACCCAGGCCACCCAAACCTGGGGAACCGCCTAGACCGTTCTTGTTCAAGATGTTGAACTACAAAGACCGGGACGCTGCCCTGTATCAAGCTAGAACCAAAGGGAACCTTATGAAAATTGATAACACCCGCATATCGTTTTACCCAGATTTCTCTGCGGAACTGCAACGCAGGAGGGCTAAGTTCACTGACGTAAAAAAGCGCCTCCGAAAATATGATGCCGCATATGCTATGCTATATCCAGCTAAGCTTAGATTCGCTGCGAATGGTGAAACACAATTTTTTGATAATCCTGCGAATGCATCTCATTGGCTGGATCGTACGGAACATACCCTTCAGAAAGCGGCAGTATCCAGAGACTGATGATGTCCTACCTACTATTTTTGTTCCTGCTGACCACACTCCTTTTGAGTGAAGAACTGGGGACACCTCTCCATCTTCATATTTTTCTCTGTAAGGCGGAAAGTTAAATGTTCTATTGTCTGCATCATACTACATCAATGACTTGGACTCGCAAGTCCCTTTGAATCAGTTGAACTGAAACGTTGCCCCCCCCCCCCGCAACAGTCCTACGTGGACATGCTCAACGGAACTGAGCTCCTGTTCTGTTTTCAGGAGGCAAGATCCTTTTTTGTTCCCTTTTTTCCTTTCTCTTTTTTTTCCTTTTTTGGGACAGTTTTCTGGTTATTTCTAGCTATGGTTATACTCTCTAACCTGACCTCTGCTGGTTGCAGGGGGTATGTTATCTTTACATTTCAATGGGGAAATATGGCTTAGGCTAATCCCACCTTATGTTTCCCTGAATCTGAAATGGAAATGCACTTTTAATGCACTATATGGGGGTGTAGAGAATACTCTGTCATGCCCATATACCTGTATAGACTCCTGATAGATGCCTCCCAATGCATTAATAGATGTCTGCTGAATTTACTTTAGTATCATGGAACGTAAGAGGGCTGGGTGATGGTGTGAAAAGAGTGGCCTTTTTTCCACGATAAAAGCTCATCGGCCCTCTGTGGTGTGTTTGCAGGAAACCCACCTGCAGGTTGCCTCTGTATCTACACTCTATCACTACACTATCCCATTCAGTTTCACTCCACCCATACAGCCTATTCCAGGGGAGTTAGCACACTTATCTCACGGCATGTCTCCTTTCAACTGCTGCAATCCCTAATTAATCACCAGGGAAGGTACATTTTCTTGCTATGCAAGCTGGCAGGTCTGATATGTATTATTGCCAACGTATATGTCCCTCCACCCTTCTCCTTTGATGGCCTGAAGTGTTTAGCACAATTTGTAGCCCCTCACCCCAACACCCAGGTTTGGGTGCTGGGGGACTACAATAACGTAATGGATAAAAACATGGATAAATTTAAATCTGGAACTCATGGTGGTACCACACCAGGGGGTCCTACCCCCTTTGCTAGATTCCTTGTAGAAATTGGCCTACGAGATGTGTGGAGGGACTTAAATCCCACGGCCCAATGTTATTCCTGTTACTCAGCATCATACAAATGTTTATCGTGAATTGATCTCTGTCTAGGAAACGGCCTGGCGCATTCACTCACTGTTTCGGTGAGGTATGCGCCACGTAACATCTCGGACCATTCTCTCCTATGTGCTAGGGTCACTACCGTCTCTAGTCCCAGGTGCAGATTATGGAAGGTTAACCCCTTTTGGTTTATAATTTTCCCAGGGGCTGACCCATCCCCCAAAGCTCTGAAGGAGTTCTTAGACTTTAACCGAGGTGCGGCAGGGTCTGCAATGATATGGGACGCTTTAAAGGCCCACTTATGGGGGTTGATTATCACACAGATTACCTCTATCAAAACTAACACTAAAGCATGGGAGAACTTAGCGATGAATGAGGCGGCCAAGGCAGAGGAAAGGTATATCTCTGACCCTAGTCCTGACGCGGAACATAAATGGCAGGAGGCACAAGTCCTGTATCAACAGGTTTCCATCACAGCTGCAGAAAATAAACGTTTTTTTCTTCAGCAGAAATACTTTAACGAAGGGGAAACACAGGTCATTTACTTGCTGTAATAGCTAGGGCCCAACAGGACACTACACACATTGATTCTATCCAGAATGCGTCAGGAGATACGATTACTGATCAGGGTCATGTCCCTGAAGTATTCTCTGATTTTTTTCAAAGATTTATACACATCTAAGGTACACCCCACAAAGGAGGAGCTGGACCAATTTTTGGATCAGTGTTCTCTCCCTTTGTTATCACAACAGGGTTCGGCTGCCCTTAATAAACCAATAACTTTGGAGGAACTTACTTTGGCGGTAGCACAAATGGCGAACAACAAGTCACCGGGAGCCGACGGTCTGCCCACAGAAACATACGGGAAATATGGCAACATCCTTTTACCCACCCTACTGACAACCCTGAATGATGCCCTTCAGGTAGGCAGTCTTCCCGCCTCCATGAATGAGGCTATTATAGTAGTCATTCCGAAGCCCGGTAAGGATTTGTTACAACCTGATTCCTACAGACCCATCTCACTTCTGAATACAGATGCGAAATTGCTGACTAGGGTATTGGCCACCAGACTGTCAGGAGTAGTGGCGGACTTGGTCCATGTTGACCAGTCTGGCTTCATCCCCACCCGATCCACAGCACTAAATATCCGTAGACTATTCCTTATTACTCAAATTCCAGGGCGACAATTCCAATAATAGAGCTGTCTTTTCCCTTGACGCTGCCAAAGCTTTTGACAGGTGGAGTGGAACTACTTGTGGGAGGTACTGCGTCGTTTTGGATTGGGAAACAAATTTATCTCCTGGGTGCAGTTGCTCTACGCTGCCTCCACAGCAAAAGTAAGAATTAACGATACCCTTTCTGAGGCATTCCCTTTGTTTCGTGGCACACGGCAGGGGTGCCCATTGTCGCCCCTGCTGTTCGCTCTTGCATTGGAGCCTCTTGCGGCTATGGTAAGGGCCTCTCCTAACATCGCAAGCTTCCGGCGCAGACAATTCAAGGAAAAAATCTCACTGTACGCAGATGATACGCTGCTGTACTTGGGAGATACTGGGGACTCTCTAAGGGCAGTAATGGCATTGATTGATCATTTTGGGCAATTGTCTGGTTTTGCTATTAACTGGCATTAGTCGGCTCTTCTACCACTGGACCCTTTGTTGACCCCTTTACCAGAAGATCTCTCACATATACAGGTGGTTACCTCCTTTAAATATCTGGGCGTAGTGGTGACTAAGGACCTGGGAGATTACATCAAACTGAACTTAAAACCGCTACTTAAAGCGGTAGTATACCTGCTGACTTTTTTTTTCTTTCCCTACACCTGTAAGGGAAAAGGCATAATGAGCTAGTATGCACCGCATACTAGCTCATTATGAGAAACCTTAGAACGAGGCGCCGGCATCTCACCCAGTCCACGCCGAGGAAGCTGACATTTCCCCTCGGCGTGTCTTCCGGGTTTCGCGGGTCCGGCGCTGTGAGTGGCTGGAGCCGCGATGTCGTCACTCCCGCGCATGCGCGCGGGAGACTTCTTTCCAGCAAGGTCCGGCATCTTATAGCCGAGAATCCCATGTGCCGCTGCAGTCAGCGGCTTATTGCGAGGGGAATATCTCCTAAACCGTACAGGTTTAGGAGATATTTTTTTTTACCTACAGGTAAGCCTTATTATAGGCTTACCTGTAGGTAAAAGTTTAAAATATAGGTATACAACCGCTTTAAAAAATTTCAACAAAAACAAGCTAGTTGGGGTAGGCTACCATTATCAGTAACAGGCCGCATAAATCTCATCAAGATGATATGGGCACCACAACTTTTGTACATTTTACATAATGCACCAGTCTGGATACCACAATATTGGTTCAGACGGATTGACTCACAATTTGGGGCACTTATATGGAGAGGTGGAGTGGCACGAATTAAGCTGGCCACTCTACAGCTTACATAGGACCAGGGTGGAATGGCTGTTCTGCATCCACAAATGTACTATTTTGCAGCCCAGTTACAGCACTTAACGGGGTGGGACCTAGAGACAAGCAAAGACCCCTCCAGGAGGCTCCTTGCTCGCCCAGACGTAGCTTACACCGACTTCTCTCATATGGAGATGGGATTCCCTAACACACCTTCTAATTGCCCCACGACTCAACTACTAATGAAAATATGGAAGGGAGTCAGGAGTACACTTGGAATCACAGGATATATGCGCCAAACTCCTATTTGGCACAACTGCATCTACACAGACCTTGCCAAGGTTCCAAAACACCCAATTTGGGAGAGAGCAAGGATTAGATTCATATATCAGATTGTAGCTGACTCTAGATTGAAACCATACTCTCAATTAGTAGTAGAATTCCCTGTACTGAAAGGCCACCATTTTCAATATATTCAACTACAACATGCTATGAGATCCCAGAGTAAACATTCTAATTTGAAACTGGATGATTCAGAGTTTTTGAATTCTATATTCGTTGAACCTGAGAAGAAAGGGGCTATCTCAAGAATTTATATCCAGCTATTATCACATATACAGGCCCCTGACCTTTTACCATGCAGGGAGAAATGGGAGAGAGACATCGGGCCAATAGATGGAGAGCAATGGGCACAGATTTTGGAGGTGGGTCCACTGGTATCAGTATCTGCAGCACAGAGACTATCCCATCTGTTCATTTTACATTGGGTATATCGCATGCCGGTACAGTTGCACAAATGGGGTAGAAGGGACACCCCTATATGTCCGAAGTGTCAAGCCCACCCTGGTGACCTTATCCATATGCTCTGGAGATGTCCTAAATTGGTGAGGTACTGGAGTTCCATTGTAGCCAAAATCAATAACATTTTTCAGGTGCAGTTGGATGCAGACCCGCTGACGTGCCTACTGGGGAGCCTAAATGAGGACCTGTACACACTCCATTGGTGTGCATTGTGCTCACAAGACTCCTATATATAGCTAGAAAATTGATTGGCTGTCTGTGGCTCTCGACTACTGCACCTACAATTAAACAATGGATCCAGCAGGTTGATACCACCCTTATTAGAGAAAAAAAATACATACCAACACAGGAAATCACCAACTAAATTCTGTGGTATATGGCAGTGGTTCTCAACCTGGGGGTAGGGACCCCCTCGGGGGTCAAATGATGATTTTCCAGGGGTCACCAAATCCTTGGCTGTTTCTGAAGACCGCACCGCTTTCCCAGCCTTTTTGTGGCCGCCCAGCAGGGCTGTCCCTGGAGCCCGCAGCAGCCCACTCAGCCTCTTCGCAGCCGCCTATTCAGTTCACTGCATGACTGGGGGGGCAGAGACTAGAGGTCAGCTGACTGGTGAGGAATGTGAAGTGGGAGGGGCTAGAGGAGACCCCATCTCCTGATTTCGGCATAAGTGTCACTGCTACGAGACACCACAAAGTTGGAGACACAGTGAGTAAAACTACCTGTGATTATAGTTGCCATTAAAAGTCCCCACTACAGTTCTCAGATCAGCAGATGACCTTGATTAAGTTGGCTGATCAGAACTCCCTGCCAACATTGCCACTCATCCCATCACCACCCCCCCTTCCCCCTACCAAGGAGTAAGAGAAGGAATAAAAATATAGAATACATGGAAGGGAACAAGAACAAGAAAGATGGCTAGAAAGAGGGATGGGGGAAAAAACAAGAAATTAGGATAGAGAGAGATAAAAGGGAAAGAAAGGAGAACAAAGAGAAAGAGTGGTACATCCTAAAATGTACCATAAGGGGTTTTAATACTGTACGAGTGGAAGGGACTCAGGGAACACTAAATGTCCGTGGGTTAGGGGCGCAAATTACTTGTCTTGCCTTGGGTGCTGACAACCCATGCTATCAAAATAATTTTATGGTTGGGGGTCTCCAAAACTTGGGAAATTTTTATCATGGGGTCACAGCACTAGAGGGGTTGAGAACCCCTGGTATATGGCAATGTTGGCTGGCCTCACCGGAAGTAGCAACTTTAGTGTGTGGACTCCTGGGAACTAAAAGGCATAGAGGAAGACTCGGCAGAGGGTGCCTACCAAACTATGTACACTCCTAATAACTCTGGTACTAACAGCGAGACTAAAGAGAGTTATTTGTTTTTGTTTTATGTTATGTTTTTATTTTTCCCTTTTTCCTGCTTTTTCTGTTTGTGGTGCCCCCCTTGGTTGGGGATGCACAGTGGGCACTGGGTATCATATATTGGTCTCTGTGATATGACACTGACAGAATGGGTATGCGCTTTCAAATATATGATAGATTGTTTGGTTTACATAACCTGTTTGTGTAGATTGTAACAAACAATGCTGTACATTATGTGTATACTCGTGATAATATACCGTGTAGTGCCTTTTCATAAATAAAAACCTTTTTGTTGATTAAAAAAAAAAATAGCAGGGATCAATGTAGCTATCACACCGGTCCCTCGAAGGAAGGGCAGGTATGATAGCACCTCATTGATACCTGGTGGCTTGGTTGCTTCAAGATGCTCAATCCAGAATGTTTCCTTGTGAAGAATGCATTTATCTCAGTTGCCGCCACATGGGTCTTGGGGTATCACCACCAAAACAATAAAATGGACCAAGGTGGTGTCAAATTTGTGATACAAGCCCAAGTGGCGGCTAACCGGAGTAAGCATTTTAGGGAATCAAGAGTAATAAATATGGTCGTATAGGCGCTGCTTAAACTGGCGAATCGTCTTGCCTACATAGAATGCTTTGCATCTACACACTATCAGATAGTCACTCCCTGCATGTTACAGGTTGCATGAAAGCGTGGGTAAAGCATTTCCCCATTGGGCAGACAGAATCTTGTGCCCGTCTGTACCCATGGGCAGTAAATACACTGTCCGCAAGTGGAGTTTCCTCGATCCATCAGTGTGGTGTCACCATTTGTTCTGTATTGGCTTGCTGTTATTTTGTTGCCTATTGAGGGACTTTTACGAAATACTATTTCTGGGGTGTTTCTAACACATTTGTGAAGAATAGCATCTTCACTTAGGAGATGCCAATGTTTTTCCATACATGTACGAAGTTGTTTGTGCTGGGCGGAATATCTGGTGATAAACATGGTGGTCTGATGTTGTGGGTTAGATTTTGCCTTGGAATAGAGCAATGAATTCCCATCTCTATTTAGAGCTTTGTTGTATGCCTTCCTAAGTAGGCTTTTACTGTATCCACATTGCCACAGGCGTAGAAGAAGCTCTGCTGCTTGAGTCCTAAACTCTTATTTGTGTGTACAATTCTACTGGGCATATGGTATGTTATGGACGAGAGAGAGATAGGGTGTCCGCTCTGAGCATGCAACAGCGTGTTGCCCGCAGTACTTTTCCGGTACAGTTTTGTGGCTAGATTGTTAAATGAGTATTTATATATCAGTAAATCCAAGAATGATATACTTTCCCTGTGCCAATTCACCGTGAATTTCAAGTTAAACCTATTGATGTTAAGCTGATGCATAAATTACTGTACTGATTCGACAGTACCTGTCCGAATCAAAAGGATATCATCGATATACCTGAACCAGCAAATTGCTTTGTCCAGGTATTGACTAAATGCCTCACTAGAAAAAAATCTCACGTATGCCGGTGCGCAACAAGTGCCCATGGCAATGCCCTGTACCCGGAGGTAGTGGGAATCGAGAAATGAGAACCAATTATGCCTTAGAATGTAGGATAATAGCCTCAGCACAAATGAATAGAACTCCCATTGTTGATGATCTTGTTCCATTAGGAATATTTTGATGGTTTTTAAATCTAATTTGTGAAGGATACTAGTATAGAGTATAACGCCTCAACGTCAATTGTTACCAGAAATGTGTCCAGGGGGGATTGTCAATCTATCCAGGCGTTTAAGGAGGTCTGACGTATCTCTGACATAGGACGGGAGTCCAGTAACGTGGGGCATTAGGAAAAAGTCCACAAATCTACTCGCATTCTCTGTAATGGAGCCGACTCCTGACACTATCGGTCTCCCTGGGGGTGTCCCTTTATTCTTGTGTATTTTTGGAATAGCATAGAAAATAGCTTTCCCTTGGAAAAAGTATGTTTAAATACTCATATGTATGTTTGTCAATTAGGGCATCCATAAATGCCGATAAGCTGTTTATATTCCTGCCTGAATTGAGAAGTGGTTTCAGCCGTGATTGGGCGATACCACTCAACATTATTTAAAATGTTGAAACACATTATTTTATCTTGTTGTTGGGTCATGAGTACTATGTTTCCACCCTTGTCTGAGGGCTTGATGACTGTGTCCTGTCTTCAATGTAACTATCTTAATGCTTGTTGTTGTTGCATAGTGAGGTTAGAAGTATTGATTGAGATTCTTTTAATTTCACTAATCATGGCGACAAGGAAAGCTGATATTTGGGGATTTGTAGTGAGGTCAGGGAATTGGTTAGATTTATTCTTGAATCGTGGGTCACTTCGTGCTTGAGTATTTGATACTGGGCTAGATTCTATTTATGATGTATCATTAAATTCCTGATTAACTTGCAACAGGAGTTTGAAATCCCTAAGTGCTCGAAAATCCTTCATTGTAAATTTCTTTATTTTTTCCAATAATTCTCTTTCTTCCCTTTATCCGCATTTTGTCTGGGTCGAATATAACTTTATATGTAAGTTTCCTTGCAAAGAGGTACAGGTCCTTAATTACATTGTATTTGTCCATTTTGTTAATAGGGCAGAAGCTCAGGCCTAGTTTTAAAACTGTTAATTCGTCCTGAGATAAGGGATATGGATTGGATTAATTACACTTAAAGGGGTTGTAAAGGTTTGTGTTTTTTCACCTTAATGCATAGGTGTTACCAGCCCCCCAGCACCCCGTTTTACTTACCTGAACCCCTTCATTCAGTCAGCAGGAACGCGCTGTCTCTCTCTCCATGGGCTCCCAGCTCTTGATTTGATAGATTGATAGCAGTGCAGTCATTGGCTCCCGCTGCTGTCAATCAAATCCAATGACGCGGGCACCTGGGGGGTGGGGCTGAGTCCTGCATTCGGCCTCTATGGATGCCGAATGCTGGACTCGGGAGCATGCCCGCAAGGTAATCCCCCGGGAGAGCGCTTATTCCAGGGGGTTATCTGATGCGGAGAGGAGCCGCGATAGCCGCCGAGGGACCCCAAAAGAGCAGGTTCGGGGCCACTCTGTGCAAAACGAGCTGCACAGTGGAGGTAAGTATGATATGTATGTCATTTAGAAAAAAAATACCCTTACAATCACTTTAATTCATCATTACATAAGCAGAAATCAAAAAGACATCAAACGCGTTTCGGAGACACTTGGCTCCTTCTTCAGGATTAATTTCTGCGTATACATAGGATTGTGTCAGGGCTGTGACCCTTTTCTTCCAGTGCACAGAGGCTGCACAGCTGTTGGTAAATTACCAGCCATTCGTTGTTTCCACAGTGACTCATCTGGTTACTATTACCTGCCTCATTATTCCAGCCTACAGCCAGCCCCTTTTGTCTATTTAAACAGCTTTGCTCATTTCCACCCTGCCCTTGTGTGGTCTATGATCTCCAGTGTGTTCTTGTGTATGACTTGGCCTGGCTGACTTCTCTTCCGATACCTGTTCCTGTTTTTGCTCCTGACTACGCTGACTTCTGGCTTCCTGACCCCAGCTCGTCTGGTTTTGACTACATTCCTGAACTGTGTTATTTTTTATTTTTTGCTGTTTTATTAAAGGTGTGATTTTAACTGCATTTTCTGTCTCCGCCTGGTTTATGGTTCCAGATATTTTGCATATTATTCATGTCGCCATATTCTAATGGTATTTTGATTCTACTGTAGATAAGATTATACCATCTGCCGGAATGTTTCCTGAAGAAGGAGCCAAGTGTCTCCGAAACACGTCTGATGTCATTATGTTATTTTTGGCAACCAGAATAAAGTTTGTAAATTTTTTTACGAAAATAGTTCATTTTTGAGCTATAAAAGTCTAGTTTAATGGGGGAATTTTTTGCATTATATATTATGATATCATATAGGGGCTTCTTAGCCCCTTGTAATAGCAATAAAGTAAAAAAAAATGTAAAAAAGTACTGTATAAAACAAAAAAGAATTATAAAAAATAAATATCTTTTTTTTTTAAATCAACCCGTCATCCCACACACACCCTATATAAAATGCACAGCATAGGGGGAGCACATGTATGTAAACATCATTTTTATCGCACATGTGAGGTATCATCATGAACGTCGGAGTAAGAGCAATAATTCCAGGGCCACAGTTTATGGGTAGCTCTAAACTCATCATCCTATGAAGAATATTGGGTACCATGTTTTTTTGCAATTCTATGGGTGTGCAATTTTAAGACCTAACTTGTTTGGTATCTGTTTACTTGACACACCACTATCATTTAGAATTTAACAAAAAAATTGGGTAAAATATTGTGTTTTTTTTGTCCTAAAATAAATTTTAGTGTATTTAGTGTATTTATTTCCTGAAAATATATATTTGATTATTAAATGTGCAAATATCCTGTGACAAAAAAAGCAACTAACACCATTTTATTCTGCAGTGTACAGTAATTTCAAGCAAAAAATACAGATTTTATCATGTGTACAAAAAAATGAAAAAAATGCCCCAATAGTCAAGTGGTTGACTAGAGTCAATCTATCCTTTAGGAATCCAACCTCCACAACATATCTGATATTGAATGTTGGCCAACATAAAAGCTTGCCAGGTAGCCAATGACTGATTTAATTGCCCCAAATCAGTGGTCATTCCACACCCTCTATGGGAAAACTCTAACCTTTCTTAGTTTTCAACAATTCCTGCCATGTAACTATGGCCATATAAGGGCAGCAAATCTATATGTGGCACCCTCCTAGGTAAGTTGTTAGGATGATAGGTACATATATTTATTGTTGGCTCCTGTGTAATCATTGGAGCAGCTATTGATTATTTTGGGCTGCTCTAGATTTTACTGGATGGAGGTTTGATTGCTCCCCCTGCATTCCGGAGGCTTCCAGAACATAGAGGGCTGAAAAAGGCAAACGGACAGCTTGAATATACTTTATAGTGTGCTTCAGCCTAACCCTGGGGAGGTGTGCCCAGCAGGTGGCTGGGGGAGAACATAAATATCCTAGGGCCTTGAGCAGCCCTTGTTCTTGTCCTGCTGGAGAAGTTTTCAGCCTAAAGTTCAGCTGCCCCTTTGAGGTCGTCCTGCTGGAGTCTGCTGATGATTCATCAAGGTCCCAGGTATAGCAAAGCTGGGGGGGGGCTATTCCTAGTTTCTTTTGGAGCTAGGGACTTGGCCTGGAGAACTCACTAAGGAGTGCCCAGTGGGAGTCAGGGGGTATAGCTGCCTTGGGACACCGTGTTTACTGACCCAAACTCAAGATGCCAGTGGTAGCTGTTTCTCTGAGACTGCCCCTACAGGGTTACAGTTCTGGCCGTCCCCTTGGGTTACTGGTGTAAAGACTGTTCAAAAGAAGTTTTAGCTAGTGAAGTGTGTCCTCCTGTTACAAGTCAACATTTTTGGAGTATCCCATATCACTCCAACCCTTCTCCTTTTACAAGTTCTACAAGCAATACATCACAAGAAGACAACCCCTAGACTGCTTATTGGAGCCGAAGTGAATGGACTTTTGTTTGGGTGGCTGGTGGCCTCTGTACTGTTGTGGGGAGAGCCAGTTAGGGTAGCACTACATATAGAAACAAGATATACCTGTGCTCAAATCCCAATAGCTTGTACATGTAATCTATCAGGTGCTAAAGGGGTGTGATCACATGGTAACCCTAGAAATTCTGGATGAACTCTCTGCACACTGCTATACCCTTTCTGGCAAACGTTGCAATGAAAAACGGGGATATTTAATTCACACATATTGCAATATATGTTTAAGCGGGCCAACTGCGTCAAAGTAATCCCTCTTATGGCCATTCCTTCTCGGCTCTGCCAATGTCAGGAACGGTGTCATTACTGGCTTCACCTGCTGGTGGCACTGTTACGCTCAGCACCAAAGGGTGTAATTTTGGTGGCCACCAGCGGGTGTCTTCCTGCCTGGACTACCGACCAGCTCATTGCTTCAGAATTCCCTCTGCTAGCCTTGTCCCTGCTTTTGTTCCTGCATTGTTCCTGCCTTGTTCCTGCCTTGTACTGTACCCCATTCAGTGAATCCTGTCCTGGAGACCTGTTCCCTGTTACCTGCTTTTGTCCTTGAGACCTGTTCCCTGTTACCTGCTCCCTTTACGGTCTGCTTCTTTATACCTTGCTTCTGTTCCCCTTTTGCTTTTGTCCCTGCCTTGTTTATTTCATGTTTATTTCCTTTGCTCGTGTATATATATTAGTTAGATAGTTAGTTAGGTGGTTTTGGGGTTTGCTGTGTCTTGCACTTGTTTACTTGTTTATGGTTTGCTGTTTGGTTTGCACGTGTGTCTTTATCTTTAATAAACATACTTTTTTTCATTTACTTGTTTATCCCTGATTCCTTGGTGCAGCCCAACGATCTGATCACCTGTATTGGATGTCTGTGTATAGCATCCCTGACATAATTCTGAAGCCATACAATCAGATCGGTTGCACCTGGGAATTGGGTTTGAGCGCTTGCTAATTACTAAATATGGATTTTGAAAATTTTCTGCATTTATCGCTCCTGGCAACTGATGACAGAGATTTTTGTTATCAGACATTGGGTGAATACACTAGGGACCAATTGTTAGAATGCATCAGTCTAGCTCATGCTTTTATTGATCAAGGCAGTTTTTTGTTTGAAGACGTGCAACCATTAATTAAGATCTGTGCTGAGTTGGCCCTGTCTGATGTCACTGGGGGAAGTGATGACTATAACCCCCTTTCAGTGCAGATCAGGTAGAACCTTTGATTTGGCTATTGGAAGATGACTCAGCCTTTTTCTTTGAACAATATTCAGCTTGTCCTCAACAGGTGCTTGCAGAATGTATTGAGTCAGTGCAGCGTCTGGTCAGACAAGCAATGTGCAAACCTGAATTGGTACAATCATTATTACAGGCCTGGTCAAGTTTGTTGCACTCAGCCTCTGTCAGCTCCCAACCACCCACTTCTGTGGCTAGATACCAGCCTGCTGGGATGTCTTCCTCTCCTTTACCCCCAACAACCACAGTTGCCGCCCAAATATACCCTTCTTCCAATGAAGTACCAGTACCCTGTTTCCTCCCGCTGCACCTACCCTGCCTTTAACCCTCCTGCTTCTTCTTGGCTGACTCCACTAAATCTCCCTTCAAAACCGGCTCCCTCTGTTTTACCATCCTTCCGCTCTTCGCTTCTACCAGCTGCATCCACTACCTACAGCCCTGTACCCACATGCAAATCCTCAGTGGATAAAACCAAAAAGAAGTGGAAGTTTTCCCCAACCCATACTGTCAGGGAAATGGCCGTGTTGTGGGCAATTCCGCCAGTAACCGTCATGGTGGCAGGCGAGTCTAGTGAGCACGCCCTGATCTTGTAGGCACACTCCTCTGGCCTATTTAAACCTGCCACTGACACTTGCAGTTTGCTGGATTATCAAACAGCTCCTGTGTTCCTGTGCCTTGTATACTCTGAAGACCCCTGCTTGACCTCTGCCCGGCTTGACCTGTGTTCCTGTTTATCTCCTCGCTCTGACCCCGGCTTGGCTGACTACTCTCCGATCTTCTGCCCTCTGTGTATGACCCGGCTTGTTCCTGTACCTCTCTCAGGCTGTCTTTTGGTATCTGACCCCTGGCCTGGCTGCGGACCCTGTTCCTGGTTTACCCTGCTGTTACCGTTCAAGACTTCTCTCCGCACGGCTGCCACAACGCACTCTAGCTACTTACAGCCAACCAGCCAGCTTGCAGTATTCCTGGCAACCCGTGCACCTCTGTGCATCGCATTCCCTGTACCCAAATCCAGGGACGTGCTGCACTCAGCCGCAAGGGGCGCCCTCTCAGCAACCCGGCCTCACACTACAGACTTGACAGTATAATCCAGCCATGACTGAGGCCGGCGGAGGTGCGTCCCCATTAGAGACTTTGTGCCAACAAGCCATCACTCTGACCCAAGCAGTTCAGAAATTACAGGAAGGTTATCTGCAACTAACGGATAAGTTGCAACACCTGTCAGAGTCACCGGCTCACGAACAAACCTCTGCGGCTCCCTTGATGATGTTCCCGCCTCCAGAACCCCGAGTTCCCATTCCGGAGCGATTCTTCGGAGACCGGAAAAAGTTCAGATCATTCAAGACTGCCTGTCTATTGTACCTAGCCCTGCAACCCCGGACTTTTGCTTTAGAGACTGTTAAAGTCGGGTTCCTCATCTCTTTGCTGTCCGATGAACCTCAGGCCTGGGCCCATAACTTATGGGAACAAAAGAGTCCAGTCATTTGCACGGTGGATGCATTCCTGGCAGCTATGGCACAGCTTTACGAGGATCCCCAGCGTACTGCCACCGCTGAAGCCGCTCTGCACTCTCTGCAGCAGGGTAGGCGACCAGTAGAGGACTATACCCTGGACTTCCGGCGGTGGTCCGCAGACACAGCCTGGAATGAGGCAGCTTTACTACACCAGTTCCGTCTAGGACTCTCCGAATCCCTCAAGGACGAGTTGGCCAGGATCGAGATTCCCACTACACTCGAGGGTCTCATCCAATTATCCATCCAACTGGATCGACGTTTGCGGGAGAGACAGTCCGAACGATCACGAACCTGCAGACCCGCCAGTACACCCACCTTTGGATCAGTTCCCAAGCAGATTGGCCTGTTACGTTCCGCACTAACTCCTGATGAAAGACGTTGTCGTATCCTAGCCAATCTTTGCCTCTATTGTGGAGGAAATGGACATTTTCTATGCGACTGTCCCAGGAAGTTCAAGAAGCCACCTACCTACTCTCCAGCATATTTCCAGGTTTCTGGGACTTCTCCCTCACAACTCGTTCTTCCCATTTCACTGCAGTTGGGAGAAGAAGAGATCCGGCTCCAGGCTATAATCGACTCTGGAGCATGCAGTTGCTTCATGGACTTGAACCTGGCAAGGAACCTTAGGTTGCCCCTCCTCCACAAGAAACGGGGTCTGGAAGTCCGTTTAGCAGATGGCACCCTACCTAACTTCGGCCTTGTTACTCAAGAGACTTCTCCTCTCCTTATTACCTCTCCCGATGGCCATCGGGAATTCATACATTTTGACATTTTGAGTTCACCTATGTCTCCAATTATCTTGGGTATCCCTTGGCTCCAAGCCCATAACCCCCAGATCGATTGGATCAAGAAGGAAGTCCTGTTCACTTCCCCCTATTGCCAACAACATTGCCTCATCCCTGAATCCAGAGATACCACCAGTTGTCTGACAGTCCAGTCGGTATCCTCCACCAACCAGGATGTACCCCAGGCGTACCATGAATTCCTGGACGTTTTTGATAAGAAAAAGGCAGAGGTTCTACCACCACATCGGCCATATGATTGTCCTATCGAGCTGCTTCCAGGGGCCGAAGTTCCATTTGGACGTATATTCCCCCTCTCTGAAGTGGAATTGGGGACACTACGACAGTACATAGATGAAAATTTGGCAAAGGGCTTCATTCGTCCTTCTTCTTCTCCTACCGGTGCCGGCATTTTCTTTGTCGAAAAAAAAGATAAGACTCTAAGACCATGTGTGGACTATAGGGAATTAAATAAAATCACCATAAAGAACCGATATCCACTCCCACTGGTCCCCGAACTCATCCAGAGACTTCGTTCAGCCCAAGTGTTCACCAAACTCGACCTCCGGGGTGCCTACAACCTCGTTCGCATCCGTGAGGGCGATGAGTGGAAGACGGCATTCAGAACGAGGTTCGGGCACTTTGAGTATTTGGTGATGCCGTTTGGGCTCTGTAATGCCCCGGCTACTTTCCAGCACTTCATAAACAACATCTTCCGGGAATATCTTGACTACTTCGTCATCATCTATCTGGATGACATCCTTATCTTCTCAACCACCTTGGAGCTCCATCGGACTCACGTAAAGACAGTATTACTCACACTAAGAAAACACGGACTTTACGCAAAAGCAGAAAAGTGTGACTTTGAAAAGAAATCCATACAATTCCTAGGGCTCATCATCTCTACTGGTGGTGTAGCTATGGATCCACAGAAAGTGCAGGCAATCCTAGACTGGCCAACTCCGTCAGACAAGAAGGGTGTACAAAGGTTTGTAGGGTTTGCAAACTTCTATAGAAGGTTTATAAGGAACTTTTCTTCCATCATCTCGCCCATAACCCAAGTAACTCGCCTACATGTTCGCTTCCTGTGGTCCTCTGAAGCCCAATCTGCCTTTGAGAAACTGAAGTCTTTGTTTACTTCTGCACCAATTCTTCAACACCCTGATCCTGCCCTGCCCTATATTTTAGAGGTCGATGCCTCAGAGGTAGCTACAGGAGCAGTACTTTCACAGCGCCTTGGACCCAAGTCGCTGCTGCACCCTGTGGCCTTCTCCTCCCGGAAAATGAGCCAGCCCGAGAGGAATTACGACGTAGGCGATCGTGAGCTTCTGGCCATTAAGACAGCCTTAGAAGAGTGGAGATACCTTCTTGAGGGAGCCACGCACCCAATAATGATATTCACCGATCACAGAAACCTTGAATACCTCCGCACTGCCAAACGCCTGAGACCCCGTCAAGCTCGCTGGGCTCTGTTCTTTTCACGATTCAACTTTCACATAACCTACCGCCCTGGCTCCAAGAACGGCAAGGCCGATGCTTTATCCCGAATGTTTCCTGATACCCCAGAAGAAACAACATCCAGTACAATCTTGTCTCCACAGAACTTTCTTTTGATTCAACCTGATCTAAGGTCTTCTCTTGAACAGGCCTCCCTCCAATGCCAGGAACCAGAGACTTCCTCTTTAAGAAGCCAGGGGGGGTATCTCTGGTATCAGGACAAGATCTTTGTCCCACAACAAGCCAGAATCCAGGTCTTACAAACTTTACATGATCATCAACTTGCTGGCCACTTCGGTGTACGGAAAACTATAGATCTTATTCAGCGATCCTTTTGGTGGCCTACCTTGAAAACTGATTGCAAAAAGTATGTGAGCTCCTGCACTACCTTCCAGCGAAACAAGGGGTCCAACATTAAGTCTTGGGGTCTGCTACGTCCTTTGCCGGTACCAGAACAACCATGGAGGAATATATCTATGGACTTCATAGTAGAGCTGCCACCCTCTGAAAGATTCACAACGATTCTAGTTGTTGTAGACCGTCTGTCCAAGATGTCACACTTCGTGCCTATGATAGGTACTCCTTCCGCTGCAGACACAGCAAAGGCCTTCATAAGAGAGATAGTCAGACTTTACGGCCTTCCTGACAGCATTGTGTCTGATAGAGGGGTCCAATTTACTTCCCGATTTTGGAAAGAGCTCTGCAAAGTTTTGTCTATTGAAGTTTGCCTATCCTCTGCCTATCATCCCCAGAGCAACGGTCAGACTGAAAGGACTAATATTTACGCTGTTTTTGCTCCACTTCCCAGGATGACTGGTACTTGATACTCCCCTGTGCGGAGTTCGCATACAATAACTCAGTACACTCAACCACCGATCAATCACCGTTTTGGGCCAACTATGGGTTCCATCCTTCATTTCTACCTAATGTCATTCCAGAGACCTCAGTTCCAGCAGTTCAAGACAGGATAAAATCCATTCAGACTAACTTTCAAACTCTCCGGTTAACCATGCAAAAGGCCCAAGAGGGCTACAAGGAACAATATGACAAAAAGAGGGGGGAGAGCCCTAGCTTTAAGGTTGGAGATGAGGTTTGGCTCTCCTCGGCGAATCTTAAACTTCCTTGTCCCTCCCGGAAATTGGGACCAAGATTTATTGGCCCATTCAAGATTAGACGGGAGATCAATCCAGTAGCCTTTGAACTGTCACTCCCGAGTTCTTATAAAGTGCACCCTGTGTTTCATGTCTCCTTACTTAAAGCTGTTATCTCTAGTCCTTTTTCAGGAAGGAAAGAAGATCCTCCACCTCCAGTTTCTGTGGGAGATGAAACAGAATATGAAGTTGAGGCCATCCTGGACTGTCGCCGGAGAGGTAGGATCATTCAATTTCTTATAAAGTGGAAGGGTTACCCAGCAGAAGAAAGTTCTTGGGAACCTGCAGCCAATATACATGCTCCTAGACTTTTGCAGAGATTCCGAGTTCGTTACCCCGAAAGATGGGCCCGGTTGGGCATCCGGAGGTTGCCCCTTGGGGGGGGCAATGTCAGGGAAATGGCCGTGTTGTGGGCAATTCCGCCAGTAACCGTCATGGTGGCAGGCGAGTCTAGTGAGCACGCCCTGATCTTGTAGGCACACCCCTCTGGCCTATTTAAACCTGCCACTGACACTTGCAGTTTGCTGGATTATCAAACAGCTCCTGTGTTCCTGTGCCTTGTATACTCTGAAGACCCCTGCTTGACCTCTGCCCGGCTTGACCTGTGTTCCTGTTTATCTCCTCGCTCTGACCCCGGCTTGGCTGACTACTCTCCGATCTTCTGCCCTCTGTGTATGACCCGGCTTGTTCCTGTACCTCTCTCGGACTGTCTTTTGGTATCTGACCCCTGGCCTGGCTGCGGACCCTGTTCCTGGTTTACCCTGCTGTTACCGTTCAAGACTTCTCTCCGCATGGCTGCCACAACGCACTCTAGCTACTTACAGCCAACCAGCCAGCTTGCAGTATTCCTGGCAACCCGTGCACCTCTGTGCATCGCATTCCCTGTACCCAAATCCAGGGACGTGCTGCACTCAGCTGCAAGGGGCGCCCTCTCAGCAACCCGGCCTCACACTACAGACTTGACACATACTATCATACCAGTATCCAATCCTGCCTCCTCACCAGCTGATCCGCTTCAGCCTGAAGTTCCGGTGCCGTGTTCCAGCCTGAAGTTCCGGTGCCGTGTTCCAGCCTGAAGTTCCGGTGCCCGTGTTCCAGCCTGAAGTTCCGATACTCGTGTCCCAGTCTGAAGTTCCGATACCCGTGTTCCAGCCTGAAGTTCCGATGCCTGTGTTCCAGCCTGATGTTCCGGTGCCCGTGTTCCAGCCTGAAGTTCCGGTGCCCGTGTTCCAGCCTCAAGTTCTGGTGCCCGTGTTCCAGCCTCAAGTTCCGGTGCCCGTGTTCCAGCCTCAAGTTCCGGTGCCCGTGTTCCAGCCTGAAGTTCCGGTGCCCGTGTTCCAGCCTGAAGTTCTGGCGCCCGTGTTCCAGCCTGAAGTTCCAGCACCCGTATCCCAGCCTGAAGTTCCGGCACCCGTATCCCAGCCTGAAGTTCCGGTGTCCCCGTATCCCAGCCTGAAGTTCCGGTGTCCCCGTATCCCAGCCTGAAGTTCCGGTGTCCCCGTATCCCAGCCTGAAGTTCCGGTGTCCCCGTATCCCAGCCTGAAGTTCCAGTGCCCAAATCCCAGCCTGCTGGGCCAGTGCCCATTACCCAGTCTGTGAAGCCGGTGCCCATTGCTCAGTCTGTGGAGCCGGTGCCCGCTACCCAGCCTGCTGAACCGGTGCCCGTCACCCGGCCTGTTGAGCCAGTATCCGTCATCCGGCTTGCTGGGCCGGTGACTGTTGCCTAGCTTGCTGAGCCAGTGCCCATTACCCAGCCTACTGGGCCAGTGCCCATTACCCAGCTTGTTGAGCCGCTACCCGTTACCCAGCCTGCTGATACAGTGCTCTCTGCCTGGCCTGATGTTTCAGTGTCTGTTGTCCAGCCAGATGATCCAAAGCCTGCTACCCAGCCAGATGACCCAGAGTCCACTGCCCAGCCTGATGTGCCTCTGTCCTCTGCCCAGCCTGATGTGCCTCTGTCCGCTGCCCAGCCAGATGACCCAGAGTCCGCTGCCCAGCCTGATGTGCCTCTGTCCGCTGCCCAGCCTGATGTGCCTCTGCCCGCTGCCCAGGTTGATGTGTCACTGCCCAGCTTGATGTGCCTCTGCCTGCTGCCCAGCTTGATGTGCCACTGCCTGCTGCCCAGCTTGATGTGCCTCTGCCTGCTGCCCAGCTTGATGTGCCTCTGCCTGCTGCCCAGCTTGATGTGCCTCTGCCTGCTGCCCAGCTTGATTTGCCTCTGTCTGCTGCCCATCTGAAAATGCCTCTGCTTGCTGCCCAGCCTGATGACCCGGTGGTCTGCTGCCCAGCCTGATGACCCGGGGCCTCCTGCCCAGCCTGATGACCCGGGGCCTCCTGCCCAGCCTGATGACCCAGAACCTGCTGCCCAGCCTGATGACCCGGAGCCTGCTGCCCAGCCTCATGACCCGGAGCCTGCTGCCCAGCCTGATGACCTGGAGCCTGCTGCCAACCTGATGACTCGGAGCCTGCTGCCCAGCCTGATGACCCGGTGCCCTTTGCCCAGACTGATGACCCAGTGTCCTTTGCCCAGCCTGATGACATGATGCCTGCTAAACCTGTTCCTGACTGATGCCAATCTTGCCGCTGTGTCGATCCTGCTTGTCGCCCAGCCTGATTGTAATGCCCCTGTGTGGTCTGCCTCCGATGGGTTCTTGAACGTTGCCCTGCTAATTTTCATCTCCGGATCAAAACTTCCTGACCCGGGTGGAGGGCTGCGTGTCCTATTTTCGGACTCTGGTTGCATGCCCCCCAGTAAACTAAAGGACTCTATCCTTGGAAGTGCGAAGAAGTCTGCAGACTCAGTAGGGAAACTTTTTAGGGTGTTTCTGCACCCACTTGGACTGTCGTATCCAGGGCTGAATGGAGCGTCCGTGGGCTTTCTTAAGGAGGGGGAACTGTCAGGAACGGTGTCATTACTGGTTTCACCTGCTGGTGGCACTGTTACGCTCAGCACCAAAGGGTGTAATTCTGATGGCCACCAGCGGGTGTCTCCCTGCCTGGACTACTGACCAGCTATCAATTACACCTGTTGTGAGTCTGCTGGTCTATATAAACCCTCCCTGAGCCCAAGCTCTTTGCTTCAGAATTCCCTCTGCTAGCCTTGTCCCTGCCTGTACCTGCTTTTGTCCCTGCCTTGTACCTGCTTGTCCTGTACCCCGTTCCGTGAATCCTGTCCTGGAGACCTGTTCCCTGTTACCTGCTTTTGTCCTTGAGATCTGTTCCCTGTTACCTGCTTCCTTTAGGGTCTGCTTCCTTATACCTGGCTTCTGTTCCCCTTTTGCTTTTGTCCCTGCCTTGTTTACTTCATGTTTGTTTCCTTTGCTTGTGTATATATATTAGTCAGTTAGGTGGTTTTGGGGTTTGCTGTGTCTTGCACTTGTTTACTTTTTTATGGTTTGCTGTTTATTTTGCACGTGTGTCTTTATCTCTAATAAACATACTTTTTTGATTTACTGGCACTGTGTCCACCATAGCATTTGCATTGGCAGAGCAGAGTAAGACTGGCCAAAAGAGGGATTACTTTGATGCAGTTGGCCAGCTTAAACATGTATTGCAATATGTGTGTACTAAAAATCCTTTTTTTTTTTTTCATTCGTTTGCCAGAAAGGGTAAATAGCAGTGTTCAGAGGGTTCATCCAGAATTTGTAGCACTGCGTATAGGACACATCCCTCCTCATGTCACTATACCTTTGTTTGAAAAGTTGAAACATTGATTTAGTTTTCAAGGTAGAATGATTAACCAAAGTATCCAGGTCCACCATGTGGTGAATACTCATTTCCACCCTAAATTATACCATCACTAAATCTGATAAAGTATAGACCCTTCTTAATAGGCAACCACTACCCTAACCCTAACTGTAGTTTCTCTGGGGTGGGGCAGAAAAGTTAAGCGATGGTTATGGGTATATTTATTGCCCAACTTTTGGATACAGAATGCAAGAAGATTATAGAGGTATGTCTCTCCTTGGCACTAAATTCATCCAGATGAAGTTCAAGCATTGTGTGCCAGTTATTATCCGTTTTACCCATGTATAGTATATATATTTTAAGATTGCCCTAAAATGTAACCCTAGTGCAAAAAAAGTGTTACATAGCTACATATAGTTACATAGTAGGCGAGGTTGAAAAAAAGACACTAGGCCATCCAGTTCAACGTGTGTGTGTGTGTGTGTGCGTTTATGTTATTAGCCCATTGTATACCCCTGTATGTTGTGATCATTAAGTAACCCATCTAATAGGTTTTTGAAATTAGTGATAATAAGATTATTCCCGCGCTATCAGATATGGAAGGCGGCTAAAAATGGAAAAGCTGCTTGCACCGAATCGGGTACACACCTGACCTTAGGGATAAATATATGTAAATGGGTGGTGCTGCGCTAATCCTCAGTGTAGGACTAAAAATCATATGGCATAAAAATGAATAGAAAAGACTTATGATCAGATCTTACATCACAAACAAATAAACTCAATAAAGTGGTTCGTGACATTAGCCAAAAATTATAAATAATAAAAAACATATATCATAAACGTGGAAACATGTTCATAAGGACACACATATTTAAAACATAGCGCCGTAGCATTTGGTTAACTCATAGTCAGTGAAAGACATTCCTTAATACAGTGCAGGTAAATATATATAAAAGGGTAATTTGGACTATGTGCAAAACCAGCCCAAAAAAGTGACAATGTGCAATGGTGTATTCAAATCAACACAGCATGGATATCGAGTGAGTCAACATGCCATACTTCACATACAGTGACAAATGTGCAAAAGTCCATCCGAATAAATACAACATAAATATCCCAAAAAAATAAAATAAAATAAAAAAGTGCTTCACAAGGAAAGTCCTTATAAAGATGAAATATGTGACAGCAACGTCCTAGCATGCAATTGTTGCAATTAGGGTGCTCAAAATGGATAACATCAAGTGCATCTTCGTGTGCATACACACAGGTGGGTAATGGCCCCTTACCTTAGGGTAATAGGGCAAAAGCATATGACCAGAAAAAGCCTTTAAGGATGTCCACCTAGGGGCTCCAGCGCATCCCTCACCGTCCTAGATCCGGGATAAGGTTCCCTCAGATGTAGTGCAGGGAGGTATGTAAGATAATAAAGCAGGAAGGATCCCAATAGTGTAATTCCGTTTGGTAAGATAGTAGTTTTTATTTAGGAAAATCAGGTACTCACATCAAAAATAAATGAACAGCAATTTCATCCAACGAGCGGCGAGCTCGTAAGCCTCTATCAGTGTATGCAACTTGTCCCGTCCCAAATTCAGAGGTCCAAGCTGGAGCAATGTAACTATACAATTAGGTCTATATCTGGAATTCATCTTTGGGATAGCAGGATGCCATTATGGCAACAGAGAACCATAAACTACAACCCAGATGGGACTTGAACCCACAATCTTCAGCTCCAGAAGCTGATGCCTTAGCCGTTAGGCCACTGGGTCAATCTTATAATTCAGAGGTCCAAGCTGGAGCAATGTAACTATACATTTAGGTCTATATCTGGCATTCATCTTTGGGATAGCATAATGCCTTTATGGCAACAGAGAACCATAAACTACGACCCAGATGGGACTTGAACCCACAATCTTCAGCTCCGGAGGCTGACGCCTTATTCATTAGGCCACTGGGTCAATCTTATTGTGCCAGCTTGGACCTCTGAATTAAAGATTGACCCAGTGGCCTAATGGATTAGGCATCAGCCTGCGGAGCTGAAGATTGTGGGTTCAAGTCCCATCTGGGTTGTAGTTCATGGTTCTCTGTTGCCATAATGGCATCCTGCTATCCCAAAGATGAATTCCAAATATAGACCTAATTGTATAGTTACATTGCTCCAGCTTGGACCTCTGAATTTGGGACGGGACAGGCTGCATACACTGATAGAGGCTTACGAGCTCGCCGCTCGTTGGATGAAATTGCTGTTCATTTATTTTTGATGTGAGTACCTGATTTTCCTAAATAAAAACCACTATTTTACCAAACGGAATTACACTATTGGGATCCTTCCTGCTTTATTATCTTACATACCTCCCTGCACTACATCTGAGGGAACCTTATCCCGGATCTAGGACGATGAGGGATGCGCTGGAGCCCCTAGGTGGACATTCTTAAAGGCTTTTTCTGGTCATATGCTTTTGCCCTATTACCCTAAGGTAAGGGGCCATTACCCACCTGTGTGTATGCACACGAAGATGCACTTGATGTTATCCATTTTGAGCACCCTAATTGCAACAATTGCAAGCTAGGACGTTGCTGTCACATATTTCATCTTTATAAGGACTTTCCTTGTGAAGCACCTTTTTATTTTATTTTATTTTTTTGGGATATTTATGTTGTATTTATTCGGATGGACTTTTGCACATTTGTCACTGTATGTGAAGTATGGCATGTTGACTCACTCGATATCCATGCTGTGTTGATTTGAATACACCATTGCACATTGTCACTTTTTTGGGCTGGTTTTGCACATAGTCCAAATTACCCTTTTATATATATTTACCTGCACTGTATTAAGGAATGTCTTTCACTGACTATGAGTTAACCAAATGCTACGGCGCTATGTTTTAAATATGTGTGTCCTTATGAACATGTTTCCACGTTTATGATATATATTTTTTATTATTTATATTTTTTGGCTAGTGTCACAAACCACTTTATTGAGTTTATTTGTTTGTGATGTAAGATCTGATCATAAGTCTTTTCTATTCATTTTTATGCCATATGATTTTTAGTCCTACACTGAGGATTAGCGCAGCACCACCCATTTACATAGGTTTTTGAAATTATTGATGCTCCCCGCTGATACCACTGCTTGTGGAAGAAAATTCCACATCCTTACCGCTCTGACAGTAAAGAACCCTCTATGCAGTTTAAAATTAAACCGCTTCTCTTCTAATTTTAGAGAATGGCCGCGTGTCTTTTTAAATTCCCCTTCACTGAAAAGTTTTATCCCTATTGTGGTGTCACCAGTGCGGTATTTGCACATTGATATCATATGCCCTCTCAAGCGTCTCCTCTCCAGAAAGAATAAGTTCAATGTTTGTAATCTTTCTCCATAGCGAGATCCTCCAGTCCCCTTATTAGCTTTGTTGCCCTTATCTGGACTCTCTCCAGTTCTAGCACATACTTCCTGAGGACTAGTGCCAAGAACTGGACAGCATACTCCAGGTGCGGCCGGACCAGAGTCTTGTAGAGCGGGAGAATTATCGTTTTATCTCTGGAGTTGATCCCCTTTTTAATGCATGCAAACATTCTGTTGGCTTTGCTTGCAGCAGCTTGGCATTGCATGCCATTGCTGAGCCTATCATCTACTAGGACCCCCAGGTCCTTTTCTATCCTAGATTCCCCCAGAGGTTCTCCCCCCAGTGTATAGATTGCATTCATATGTTTGCCACCCAAATGCATTATTTTACTTTCTTCTGCATTGAACCTCATTTGCCATGTAGTTGCCCACCCCATTAATTTGTTCAGGTCTTCCTGTAAGCTTTCCACATCCTGTGTAGAGGTTATTGCCCTGCTTAACTTTGTATCATTCGCAAATACTGAGATTGAGCTGTTTATCCCATCCTCCAGATCGTTTATGAATAAATTAAATAGGATTGGTCCCAGGACAGATCCCTGGGGGACCCCACTTTCCACACCAAACCATTCCGAGTACTCCCCATTTATCACCACCCTCTGAACTCGCCCTTGTAGCCAGTTTTCAATCCATGTACTCACCCTATGGTCCATGATGACAGACCTTATTTTGTACAGTAAATGTTTGTGGGGAACTGTATCAAATACCTTTGCAAAATCCAGATACACCACGTCTACGGGCCTTCCTTTATCTAGATAGCAGCTCACCTCCTCATAGAAGGTTAATAGATTGGTTTGGCCAGAACTATTCTTCATGAATCCATGCTGAATACTGCTAATGATACCGTTTTCATTACTAAAATCTTGTATGTAGTTTCTTATCATCCCCTCCAAGAGTTTACATACTATTGATGTTAGGCTAACTGGTCTGTAGTTCCCCGGGATATATCTTGACACTTTTTTAACCGCTTGCCGACCGACCGCCGTCGATAGACGGTGGCACAATGGCACTCCTGTGCGAATCGCCTTAGCTGTACGGCGGGCACTTTAAGGAGTATAGGGCGTGCACGCACCTGCAGTATTGTAGGAGTTTGTGCGCGTGGCCGGCGGCTACTTGTGATTGCTCCCGAGAAAGAGAGAACAGAGATCTGTCAATGTAAACAGACAGATTTCCGTTCTGTCAGGGGTGAGGAGAGTAATCTGTTGTTCCTAATGCTTAGGAACAACGATCGGTCTCCTCACCCAGGCAGTCCCATCCCCCCACAGTTAGAATCACTCCCTAGGTAACACAATTAACACCTTGATCACCCCCCAGTGTTAACCCCTTCCCTGCCAATGACATTTATACAGTAATCAGTGGCTATTTATAGCACTAATTGCTGTATAAATGTCAATGGTCCCAAAATAGTGTCAAAAGTGTCCGAACTGTCCGCCACTATGTCACAGTCCTGATAAAAATCACAGATCGCTGCCATTACTAGTAAAAAAAAAAAAAAATAATAAAAATGGCATAAATCTATCCCCTATTTTGTAGACTCTATAACTTTTGCGCAAACCAATCAATATACATTTATGGCGATTTTTTTTTTTTTAACAAAAATATGTAGAAGAATACATATCGGCCTAAACTGAGGAAGAATTTTTTTTTATATATTTTTTGTGGATATTTTTTGTAGCAAAAAGTAAAAAATATTGCTTTTTTTCAAAATAGTCCGTCTTTTTTTTGTTTATAGTGCAAAAAATAAAAAATGCAGAGGTGATCAAATACTACCAAAATAAAGCTCTATTTGTGGGAAAAAAAGGATGTCAATTTTGTTTGGGTACAACATTGCACGACCGTGCAATTGTCGGTTAAAACAACGCAGTACTGTATCGCAAAAAATGGCAGGAAGGAGGTAAATTCTTCTGGGGCTGAGGTGGTTAAATATTGGTGTCACATTGGCTTTTCTCCAATCATCTGGCACCATTCCAGTCAGTAAACTGTCCACAAATATTAGCAACAATGGTCTGGCTATCACCTGACTGAGTTATTTAAGGATCCTCAGGTGCAAGCCATCTGGTCCCGGTGACTTATTTATTTTAAGTTTTTCAGGTCTATTTCTAATTCTGTCCTCTGTTAGCCATGAGGGTGCTTCCTGTGACATGCTATAAAAATTAACATTACAGTCTTGGTTTCTGTATCCCCCTGTATCCCTTGTGAAGACTGAGTAGAAGAATAAATTCTCTGTCTTTTGTAACCAAATTCCCTTCATCATCCTTTATGAGGCCAATATGATCTGGCCTACCTTTCTTACTATTTATATACTTAAAGAATTTCTTGGGATTTTTTCGTACTCTCCTCCGCTGTGCCTTTCGTGTTCTATCTTAGCCGCTCTAATTACATCCTTACATTTCTTATTGCATTCTTTGTAAAGTTGGAATGCTGACAATGACCCCCCAGCTTTGTATTTTTTGAAGGCCTTTTCCTTTACATTTATATGTATTTGTACGTTGGAGTTGAACCACCCAGGATTTTTATTAACTTTTTAAAATGTATTTCCCATGGGAATGCACTGTTCAATACCTTTATTTAGTATGCTCTTAAAGCACTCCCATTTTTCCTCCATGTTCTTTGTTCCTGGGATTTTATCCCATTTAATATCATCTAGCAAAGTGCGCAGTTTAGGGAAGTTGGCTCTTTTGAGATTCAATGTTGTTGTATTACCCTTGTGTTTCCTATTTCTGTGATTTATACGGACGCTCATTGACCTGTGGTCGCTATTTCCTAGGTCTGTATTGTTAGTAATCAGTAGGTCTAGTAACGCTTTGCATTCACCATCTGACCCATGAAATTGTCCTGCAAGAAATTTAGGAAATTACGAGCCTTAGACGAATACGTGGTTCCTTCCGCCCAGTCTATATCTGGATAATTAAAGTCCCATGTTATAATGGCACTTCCCATCCTTGCCGCCATTTCAAACTGTGAGAGGAGGTCCGCCTCCCCCTCCACCCTCTGGTTAGGGGGCCATTAGCATACACCCAGTATTACTTTCCCCTTAGTTTCCTCCCTTTGAAGCTCCACCCATAAGGATTTCACCTCTTCCCCTGCTCTATTAGTGATGTCGTCCCTCACATTCACTTGCACATCATTCTTGATGTACAGGTATACCCCTCCTATGTCTGCAATATAGGGAATACCCCTGGATGGTTGCCAACCAATCATGATAGCTGTTAAACCAAGTCTCTGGTATTCCAACAAAATCAAAATCCTCCTCGTACATCAGCAGCTCCAATTCTCCCATCTTGTCAGGGAGACTTCTAGCATTAGTGTACAAGCCTCATAGTTTTGTCCGGTCGCATACTATCTCCTTATTTGTTATGAGGCTGCAATTTGGATTTGTCGAGTTAATTACCTTGGGTTTAGGTATTTTAGCCTCCCTACCGCTAATGCCCCCAATACTACCTGCTGAACCTTGTTCCACGCTGGCTATCTATAGATCTGGACCCCCCCCATCACCTAGTTTAAAAGCCCCTCTAACTTTTCAGCCAATTTCTCTCCTAGCCAAGCTGCACCTTCCCCATTTAGGTGCAGTCCATCCTTGCTAAAGAGCTGGAAACGGACTGAAAAGTCAACCCAGTTCTCCAGGAACCCAAACTCCTCCTTTTCTACACAAGCTCCTCGGCCACTTCTTAAATTCCCAAATCTCCCGCTGCCTCTCTGGTGTGGCTCAAGGTCCTACTCCTCAATTTTGCTCCTAGGTCCCTAAAATCGTTTTTCAGGACACTCCATCTTCCTCTGACTTTGTCATGGGTGCCAACGTGTACCATAACAGCTGGGTCCTCCCCAGCCCCTTCCAATAATATGTCCACCTGATCTGCAATGGGCCGAACCCGAATAAACCCGGTAAACAACATACAGTTCGGCGCTTACAGTCTTTTTGACAGATAGCCCTCTCTGTTCTTCTAATAATTAAGCCCCCTACCACCAGAATCTGTTTCATTACACTTGGCTTTACCACCACCCTCACTGGAGGAGTTTTTTCCCTTGGCAGTTAGGGGCGTCACTCTGCTCCAGCAATTCTGGTCCCTGACTGGTTTCCCCAATCTCACGCAACAGGGTGTATTTATTGGGATGTTCCAGCCCAGGAACAGCCTCCCTGACACTTTCCCCTTCCTGACTGTCACCCATCTACTCTGTTCTGGTGCCTGCACCTCTTTGTCTCCACACGCCTCTGTGCTGGCCCCTGCCGGCACCTGTCAGATACGTTCCTAAGATACACCATGCATCCTAATTCACTAAAGTGAAGAAATGTGTTTGCTCATCTGTTTTTGGAAATTAACATTTTCTTTTCTTTTTATCACTTTAAGGCCCTAAGGCCCAATTAACACCTCAGCGTTTTGTAGCTTGAAGCTCGAACCTACCAAACACTGCAAAAGAAAAAAAATCTATGATTCTCTATGGAGATGGATTTCATCTCCGCTACATGTCGCCTGAAGTTTAAGAGAATTCTGGAGCTTATTTTGTAGCTCGAATCGGGCAGATTGGTGTGTTTTCGAAGTGGGTTTTTCTTCCATAGCAATGCATGGAAATGCTTGGTTCGTTCGTTTTTGACTGTCTTAGCGCGTTTATGAATGTTTTTCTGCTCAAATGGAATAGTTAAATAAAATAAATAATGATAATTCATTAATAAATAATTAAATAAATAAAACATAAATAATAATAAAATAAATAGATAAAATAACCCTAATCCCTAAACCTAATATTAACCCCTAACCCTAATCCTAACCCCTAACTCTAATATTAAACCCTAATCTTACCTCTCAACCCTAATCCTAACCTCTAACTCTAAAATTAACCCCTAATCCTAACTCCTAACCCCTAATTGTAATATTAACCCCTAATCCTAACTCCCAACCCTAATCCTAACCTCTAACTCTAAAATTAACCCCTAATCCTAACTCCTAGCCCTAATCCTAACCCCTAACTGTAATATTAACCCCTAAACCTAGCCCCCAACCCTAATCCTAGCCCCTAACTCTAATATTAACCCCTAACCCTAATTATAACCCCTAACCCTAATCCCTAACCCTAAGATTATCCCCTAACCCTAATATTAACCCCTAGCCCTAATCCTAACCCCTAACCTAATATTAACCCCTAACTCTATTATTAACCCCTAATCCTAACTCCTAACTTCTAATTGTAATATTAACCCCTAATCCTAACTCCCAACCCTAATCCTAACCCCTAACTCTAATATTAACCCCTAACCCTAAACCTAACCCCTAACCCTAATTTTAACCCCTAACCCAAATCCTAACCCCTAACCCTAATATTAACCCCTAATCCTAATCCCTAACCCTAAGATTATCCCCTAACCCTCATATTAACCCCTAGCCATAATCTTAACCCCTAACACTAGTATTAACCCCTAACTCTAATATTAATCCCTAATCCTAACTCCTAACCCCTAACTGTAATATTAACCCCTAATCCTAACTCCCAACCCTAATCCTAACCCCTAACTCTAATATTAACCCCTAACCCTAAACCTAACCCCTAACCCTAATCTTAACCCCTAACCCTAATCCTAATCCCTAACCCTAAGATTACACCCTAACCCCTAAGATTAAAATTAACCCCTAGCCCTAATCCTAATCCCTAACACTATTATTAACCCCTAACCCTAATATTAACCCCTAATCCTAACTCCTAATCCTAACCCCTAACTCTAATATTAACCCCTAACCCTAATTTTAAGTCCTAACCCAAATCCTAACCCTAATATTAACCCTTAACCCTAATCCTAATCCCTAACCCTAATATTAACCCCTAACCCTAATTTTAACTCCTAACCCAAATCCTAACCCTAATATTAACCCTTAACCCTAAACCTAATCCCTAACCCTAATATTAACCCCTAGCCCTAATATTAACCCTTAGCCCTAATCCTAACCCCTAACACTAATATTAACCCCTAACTCTAATATTAACCCCTAATCCTAACTCCAACCCCTTATCCTAACCCTAACTCTAATATTAACCCCTCACCCTAAACCTAATCCCTAACCCTAATATTAACCCCTAGCCCTAATATTAACCCTTAGCCCTAATCCTAACCCCTAACTCTAATATTAACCCCTCACCCTAAACCTAATCCCTAACCCTATTTTTAACCCCTAACCCAAATCCTAACCCCTAACCTAATATTAACCCCTAACCCCAATCCTAACCCCTTACACTAATATTAACCCCTATTCCTAACCCCTAACCCATTGTTTCTCAAACTTTTTTGTCTTGCGGCGCATCAAAAAGAATTAAAAATCTTCACGGCACACCTGAAAAAGATTTAACCATTTTTCTGGTGAAGAACGTATTTACTTTTACATATATATTTAATTTGAAATTTAATATGAAGGCTGTGCCTGTTTTCGAGAGCAAATCAGATTGAAGCGAGGCTCAAAAGTCGACAAACAAGCGCACATTTCATTGTCGATATAATTAGAGCGATGGAGTTCTCCCGAGATCTCGCACAAGTCTCGAGTTACGAAAGAAAACAATGAATGACAGACTGACAGAGATTGTGTTTTTTTTTTATATATGTTACTTTTTTAGCTTTTGCGACATCGATGTACCATTCAATTTTTCGATATGTTCAAGGTTTTCAAAACGCTAGCAATTTTTTAATATTTTTCAAAATTCCCACGGCACACCTGCAGATCTCACGCGGCACACAGATTGAGAATCACTGCCCTAACCTAACAAAATAAATTAATAACAATAAATACATACATAAATAATAAATAAACCCCTAACCCCTTACAAAAAAGAAGTAAAAAAACCAAAAAACACTTATAAATAACACCTGCAAATCTCACGTGGAACACAGTTTGAGAATCACTGCCCTAACCTAACAAAATAAATTAATAATAATAAGTAAATAAATAATAATAAATATATAAATGAACCCCTAACCCCTTACAAGAAAAGTAAAAAAAATAAAAAACCCCATATAAATAATAATAAATAAATAATACATAAAAATTGATGAAAAGCTGAAAAAACATAGCAACAAATGATGAAACCGATTTCTCTCTTTTGGCTAATAAGAATCTCCAACGCTGTACAAAAAGGCTCAAAACACGCATACAAACCCCTGAAAAAACCTCTCAAAAATATCACGTTAATTCACGTATACGGCTTTGCATCATATTGATACAATCAAAAACTTTCTGACTTTGAAATGACTTTGTAATTAAAACCTTGTATCCATTACCAATGAATGTGCAACATTACTCAATTTCTACTTTTGTTACATATGCACACCTTTGCACTTTGCAGTTTAGTGAATGAGTCCTTGGTATTATTTAGGGCTGTGATTGGGTGTGTACTATTGTGTGAATGTTGAATTGAGGATTCGCCCACAAGAGGGCAAACTTTATCCATTTTAGGGAACGCAGACGTCTGGGAGAGCGCGCGTTCCGTCATCCGCTCTTTCCCAATACAGATACATTTAAAACCTTTTTAAACACATTTGTGTCTGCAGATGATGATTGATCTCTTCAGCTGCTGATCCAACCACAATATATATATTGGATCTGATGAGCCTCCAGCTCCATTCTATAGAGAGGCAGATATTCCATTGTTAGGAAGGTTGGGTGTGGCGGCTTTTGTCTGACAACCGGATTAGAGGCCTGGACAATGGTGGAGGAGGACGGGGATTTACCGCTCCATCTCCTTCTCTCTATGTATACATCTATATACAGTGTGTGGGTTTGAAGTGTGACAACACAGCTAGAGGATTACCCATCTTACCTTCCTGGGTCTAGCAGTCTTTTGTAAATGATGGCACCCTTTGAGAATATGCAAATTCTTGGGGCACCCCAATCCCTATAACATCAGAAGAAGCTTCGCTTTAGGACAAATCCCACACCCTTTACATCAGTCCTCAGCCCCCCCCCCACCCTTCACATCAGAGTCCTCAGCCTCCCACCCTAAAATTTACATCAGAGTCCTCAACCCCCCCCCCCCCACCCTTCACATCACAGTCCTCAGCCCTCCATCCTTAAATTTACATCAGAGTCCTCAGCCTCCCACCCTAAAATTTACATCAGAGTCCTCAGCCCCCCCACCCTTCACATCACAGTCCTCAGACCCCCACCCTAAAATGTACATCACAGTCCTCAGTCCCCCACCCTTCCCATCAGAGTCCTCAGCCTCCCACCCTAAAATTGACATCAGAGTCCTCAATCCCCTATCCTTCACACCAGAGTCCTCAGCCCCGCACCCTTCACATCAGAGTCCTCAGCCCCCCACTCTAAAATTTACATCAAAGTCCTCAGCCCCCCACCCTTCAAATCAGAGTCCTCAGCCCCCCACCCTAAAATCTACATCAGAGTTCTCAATCCCCCATCCTTCACATCAAAGTCCTCAGCCCCCCACCCTTCAAATCAGAGTCCTCAGCCTCCCACCCTAAAATTTACATCAGAGTCCTCAGTTCCAACTCCCCTTTCCTTCACATCAGAGTCCTCAAACCCAACTTTATACATTAGAGTCCTCAGCCCCTCCCCTTTTACATCAGAGTCCTCAGTCCTCCCACCTTAACATCAAAGTCCTCACACACCTTTTTACATCAGAGCTCTGAGTCCTTTCGCCTTTGCATCAGAGTCCTCGGTCCCCTCTTTTTCACCTCAGCCCCCCCTTTTTCCATTAGAGTCCTCAGCCCCCTCCCCATTACATCAGAGTCCTCAGTACCCCTCCAGTCTCCTCCATGTCCCCCTCCGTTCTCCTCTGTGTCCCCCTCCGTGCTGCTGCCCCCTCCGGGTCCTCCTCCACCCCCCCTGTTCTTGATCTGTCAGGATGGCCTGCTCCTTCCTTTTTCCAAATGGACAGTAAGTGATCACTGTCCATTCACATAACTGAAACATCACAAACTGTGTTTACGATGCTTCCGTTTATGAATGGAGAGGAGCCTCTGTCTCCTCTCCATTCATCTTCAGTGCAGCTGAGGCTGCAGAGAAAGGGACTGTGGAATTTATGTCCTTTCGCTGTCTCAAAGGGGAGATGTCAGGGGTCTGTTAAGACCCCCGATATCTCACCAAAGCCCCCCAACAGGGCTGATAAAAAATAAAAAAAAAGAATTGCAATAAATTATTTAAAAAAAATTGTAAAAAAATAATAAAAAATAAAATAAAAAACACGCTGACAACGTCCACCCCCCCACTAAAAAAAAAAGAAAGCATTGTAAAAAAACATAACAAAAAAAAAAATGTAAAAAATAATAAAAAAATAAATTGTAAAAAAAAAATAAAAAAAACTACTGACACATGTGCCACTGTCACATGACAATAGAAAAAAGCATTGGTAATGGGTATTGGTGAGAACTTGAAAAAATGTATTGGTACTTGTACTCGGTCTTAAAAAAGTGGTATCGTGACAACCCTAGTGTATATATATATATATATATATATATATATATATATATATATATATATGTGTGTGTGTGTATATATATATATATATATATATATATATATATATATATACACACACACACACGCAGTATATACACACACATACCACTGTTATCATTACCAAGAAACTTTATTTGAGTCCGCTCACATGGTTCAGCCATGGTGTTCTTTCTGAGCAGTCTCCAATAAAGTTTCTTGTGGATGATACCAGTGGTATGCAACCCTACTTTTCAACTGGCAAATAATTGTATTATTCTCATAATAATTATAAGCAGATGTCCATAGCACTCCCCCCCCCCCTTACATCAGATGCCAAACCCCCCCCACCATCAGAAGTTGAGTCCCCCACCCTTCCTTACATCACAGTGTAAGCAGTTGAGAGCGGATTTGGGAAGCAGAAAGTGCAGCGTCTGGAGGAGGGCTGAAGTTTGCATGCACTGGGGGTCTGTGCTGGGAAGCAGTGCAGGGTCTGGGGGAGGACCAGAAGAGGGCTAGAGTAAGCTGCTGGAGTTTGCATATGCTGGGGGCAGCGCTGGGAAGCAGTGCAGGGTCTGGAGGAGGACCAGAAGAGGGCTAGAGTCAGCTGCTGGAGTTTACATATGCTGGGGGTGGCGCTGGGAAGCAGTGCAGGGTCTGGAGAAGGACCGGAGGAGGTTTAGAGTCAACTGCCGGAGTTTGCAGAGACCAGGGGAGGTGGTGACGTGCGGGGGCGCTAGGGCTGCACAGAGAGGGGCAGGATCTGTTGGAGGAGTTCTGTCCTCCTCTCTGCTGCAGAATGCAGAGATAAAGGTGGGATGGAGATGAGGGGGCGCCGCAGCTGCAGAAGAGGTGCGAGGGCCACATGAAATGTCCTGGTGGGTTAGATTCGGCCCGCGGGCCTTTTTTTGGATACGTGTGTTCTAGAGGCCTCTCATACCGGTGCTCAGCATTGCAGCAGAGCCTGTTTAGAAGCAGCACACGAGTCAAATGAGGACTAATAAGCATTTAGCAATGCATTGTTTAACTGCTTAATAGACCAGTAAGTGATGTTCGGATATTAGCAGTAAAGTAGGAGAGGCTCTGCTAAGAGTTTACACAATAGCAATTTATATCCCCAATATTATCAGGCCGGGGAATCTCTGTGCATTGGACAATTACATTCCTGCAAGCACAGCAGGGGGGCAGCGCTAATGGCTTAATAGAGCTGAGCGTTATTGCTTGAAAAATTGGCTTATTATTCAAAACAATATAAAAAAAAAAAAAAAAAGATGTTGTAATGCTGTCAGGATAGAAAAGCAAAAAAGATGAACGCTCGTGCGTTATTACATAGGGGGAAGGGCCGGTAAAGTAATGCAATCACATTTCCATTTGTTATGCCAGGAGAGGCCAGAATATAAACCCAACACCATCATTTAAAGGGGACCGGTCATTAACCAGACTTCCATAACTGCCATCCTTCTGAAAAAATTCTCGCCATTTTGATTATTTGGCTGCTTTTGGCGTCACTGATTCAAAGCAAGTAGACATGTGCACTGCTGAAAAATGTGTTTGTTTTTGTTTCATTTGTTTTTTTTTAATTTCGTTTTGTCATTCGTTATGATCGAAATTCGTTATTTCAAAAAAAATTTGAAAATTCGTAAATTCGAAAATCCGAAAATAAGAACGAAAATTCAAAATAAAGAAAATCCGAAAATAAAAATGAAAAATTCAAAAATCCACAATAATAACTAAATAACTAATAATAACTATTGCTAAGTATTACATTATAGGTATTGGAATTCCTTTTTAAATTTGGTCCATCTTCTTTACAGATCTTCTCTAAAACCTTAAGGTTTCTTGGCTGTTGCTTGTCAACTCGAAGTTTCAACTCCCTCCATAAATTTTCTGTGGAATTAAGGTCTGGAGACTGACTAGGCCACTTCATGACCTTACTGTGCTTCTTCTTGAGCCACTCTATGCTTTGGCGCATTGTCATGCTGGAAGACCCATCTTCAGTGTACTGGCTGAGGGAAGAAGGTTCTCATCCAAGATTTTACAATACATGGCCCCATCTATTGGCCCCTCAATACGGCAAAGTCGGCCTGTACCTTTAGCCGAGAAACAGCCCCAAAGCCTTAGGTTTCCACCTCCGTGCTTGACTGTAGGGATGGTGTTCTTAGGGTCATAGTCAGCATTTTTCTTCCTCCAAACACGGCGAGTCCCCCTCCTCAAGAAGGCACATGTACAGTCCTGCCAATTAGGGATGAGCTTCGAGTTCGAGTCGAACTCATGTTCGACTCGAACATCTGCTGTTCGCCAGTTCGCCGAACAGCGAACAATTTGGGGTGTTCAAATTCGAATTTGAATTCGAACACCCTTTAAAAGTCTATGGGAGAAATCAAAAGTGCTAATTTTAAAGGCTTATATGCAAGTTATTGTCATAAAAAGTGTTTGGGGACCTGGGTCTTGCCCCAGGGGACATGGATCAATGCAAAAAAAAAGTTGTAAAAACGGCCGTTTTTTCGGGAGCAGTGATTTTAATAATGCTTAAAGTGAAACAATAAAAGTGTAATATTCCTTTAAATTTCGTACCTGGGGGGTGTCTATAGTATGCCTGTAAAGGGGTGCATGTTTCCCGTGTTTAGAACAGTCTGACAGCTAAATGACATTTCAAAGGAAAAAAAGTCATTTAAAACTACTCGCGGCTATTAATGAATTGCCGGTCTGACAATACACATAAAAGTTCATTGATAAAAACGGCATGGGAATTCCCCACAGGGGAACCCTGAACCAAAATTAAAGAAAAAAAATGACGTGGGGGTCCCCCTAAATTCCATACAAGGCCCTTCAGGTCTGGTATGGATATTCAGGGGAACCCCGCGCCAAAATAAAAAAAAAACGGCGTGGGGTCCCCCAAACATCCATACCAGACCCTTATCCGAGCACGCAACCTGGCAGGCCGCAGGAAAAGAGGGGGGGACGAGAGAGCGCCCCCCCCTCCTGAACCGTACCAGGCCACATGCCCTCAACATTGGGAGGGTGCTTTGGGGTAGCCCCCCAAAACACCTTGTCCCCACGTTGATGGGGACAAGGGCCTCATCCCCACAACCCTTGCCCGGTGGTTGTGGGGGTCTGCGGGCGGGGGGCTTATCGGAATCTGGAAGCCCCCTTTAACAAGGGGACCCCCAGATCCCGGCCCTCCCCCCCTGTGTGAAATGGTAAGGGGGTACCTACCATTTCACAAAAAAACTGTCAAAAATGCAGCTGTGTGACCGAGGACTAAAGGTAGGTTCACGTTTGTGCAATGTGGATATACACGCAAAAATACACGTGGTTCGGTTTTGCCGCGAGTGTCACGTAATTTATCGCGTGACAATATATATAGCTCAAGTGTCACGCAATTCATCGTGTGGAAATCACGGCAAAATTGCATCATGCGAAGCTTGTCACCCAAAAAGGAGCAAGAGCTTCTTTCGAGTAATAAGCTTCACGTGATGCGATTTGGCGCAATAAATCACGCGGCTATTGCAGCAAAACTCCGCCGCTCTTTAGGTGAAATTAAAAGCAATGGCACCTGAGCCTGCATTTTGCAATTGTAGTGTGTTTTGAGATCGCTGGCTGTGCGGTCTTGCTGTGATTGTCGCGCGATTTATAGGCGGCAAATCGCATTGCATGAAGCTTTTTGCCCAAAAGAAGCTCCTGCTCCTTTTTGGGGCGACAAGCTTCACGTGAGGCGATTTGCCATGATTGCCGCGTGATAAATTTGTTTCATTCGTTTTTTTTGGGGTTTTTTTGCGGGTCATTCGTTATGATCGAAATTTGTTATTTCGAATAAATTCGGATAATTCGTAACTTCGGATAAATTCATATTCGTTGAGTTCACTAACAGCCAAATTTTAAAGGAAATTCCAATACCTATAACCCCTTCCCGCCGACCGTACGCACATATGCGTACTCGGCTTTCCGGGGTTATACCGGGATGATGCCCGCAGCTGCAGGCATCATCCCGGTACCGTTGTTTTCAGCGGGCGATCGGCTACCCGAGTATAACAACCGATGCGGCTAAAAGCCGCTCGGTTGTTATACTGGAGGAGCGGGAGGGGACATCCCCCCCCTCCCGCCGCCTCCCGCCGCTGTTACCGGGCCTCCCCTGCGATCGGGAGGCCCGGTGTCCAATCGGGAATCTTCGGCGGCTGGGGGCGGGCTGGAACAAAGCTGTGAGCGGCTTCGTTCCAGCCTTCTTGTTGTAAACGCGGAAGCGACGTCATGACATCACTTCCCGTTTACTCGGCTGCCAATGGCGCCGAATTTAAAAAAATACACGGTATTCAGAATCGCCGTTTTCGGCGATCTGAATACTTTGAAGTGTAAAGGAGGGATGGGGGGTCTTTTAGACCCCCCATCCCTCCATAAAGAGTACCTGTCACCACCTATTTCTGTCACAAGGGATGTTTACATTGCTTGTGACAGCAATAAAAGTTAAAAAAAAAAAAAATTTTTAAACACAATTTATAAAAGTACAAAAATAAATAAAATAAATAAAAAAAAAAAATAAAATTTTAAAGTGCCCCTGTCCCCGCGAGCTCGCGCAGCGAAGAAAACGCATACGGAAGTCGCGCCCACATATGTAAATGGTGTTCAAACCACACATGTGAGGTATCACCGCGATCGTCAGAGCGAGAGCAATAATTCTAGCCCTAGACCTCCTCTGTAGCTCAAACCTGGTAACCGTAAAAAAATTTTAAAGCGTCGCCTATGGAAATTCATAGGTACCGTAGTTCGTCGCCATTCCACGAGTGCGTGCAATTATAAAGGGTGACATGTTTGGTATTTATTTACTCGGCGTAACATCATCTTTCACATTATACAAAAAAATTGGGGTAACTTTACTGTTTGGATTTTTTAAAATTCATGAAAGTGTCACTTTTCCAAAAATTTGCGTTTAAAACACCGCTGCACAAATACCGTGTGATAAAAAATATTGCAACAATCGCCATTTTATTCTCTAGATTCTCTTCTAAAAAAATATATATAATGTTTGGGGGTTCTAAGTAATTTTCTAGCAAAAAATACAGATTTTAACTTGTAAACACCAAATTTCAAAAATAGGCTTAGTCATGAAAGGGATAATTTAATAGTTAGTAATAGTTCTTATTATTAGTTAGTTATTATTTCCAATTTTCGGGTTTTCAAATTTTTGGATTTTCGTTCTTATTCTCATTCTTTTGAATTTTCCGATTTTCGGTCTCATTTTCGAATTTTTGAATCTCCGAATTTATGAATTTACGAATTTCTGAGATTTCGAATTTACGAATTTATGAATTTACGAACTTTCAGAAAAATTAATTAAACGGGTTTTCATTAATTCAAATATTTCTGAATTAACGAATTTGTCGAATTTCGCCGAAAAAGGAATTCGCAATGAAACGAACTTGCACATGTCTAACGCTTGTGGCAAAACCGTACAGCCTTTTAGCTGCCCTTGAGAATAATGGCACCTGAACCTGCATTTCGCGATTGTAGTGCGTTTTGAGATCTGCCGCAATCCCAAAACACCCAGGTGTGAATGGAGCCTAAGAGTGCAATAGTCCCTCGTTTTGGAGAGATTTCTTCTCACTTCCTGTTGTAGCTCAGGGACAGGAAGTGAAGGGAATTCTCCCTAATGGGACACAGACAGCAAAAAGAGAACAAAAAGGGGGATTAAACCCCCCACACTCCATCTAAAATTTAAAAAAAAAAAGGTTTTGCTATAGATTCATTTTAAAAGACAATGTGCGCTGTCCGTTGACACTTGTGCTTATTTATTTTTTTGTATTATTATTATTTTTTGGTGATAAAATATTCAGATATAGAAAATAACCCCTAATGTAGTAGCTGTCCTGTGTGTTCAGGTCATTTTATTAACTGCCATTCAGATAACTATCTGCAGTTCCAGGCTGGGATAGAGTGCAGATTGTTGCTGACCATGGTGCTGAAATCAGACTTCTCCCATTGGGTTTAGCTGTAACACTTTTCTACAGCTGGTACATTCCTTAACCACTTCTGGACCAGGCCTATTTTGACACTTGTCGCTTACAAGTTAAAAATCTGTAGTTTCTGCTAGAAAATTACTTAGAACCCCCAAACATTATATATATATATATTTATAGCAAAGACCCTAGAGAATAAAATGGCGGCCGTTGCAATATTTTATGTCACACTGTATTTACACAGTGGTCTTTCAAACACAATTTTTTGGGGGAAAAAATACACTTTTTTTTTTAATTGAAAAATAAGAAAGCATTAAATTTAGCCCAATTTTTTTGCATATTGTGAAAGATGATGTTACGCCGTGGAAATAGATACCCAACATGTACCTACACTTTAAAATTGCACGCACTTGGTACTTAAAAATTTCCATTACATTTTTTTAACAGTTACCAGTTTAGAGTTACAGAGGAGGTCTTTTTGCTAGAATTATTGCTCTCGCTCCAACAATCGCGGCGATATCTCACATGTGTGGTTTGAACGCCGTTTACTTTTGCGGTCGCAAACTTACGTATGCATTTTCCTTGGTGCGCGAGCTCACGGGGACGGGCGTTCTTAAAATGTTTTATTTTTTTATTAATTTTTTTTTTTTTATTTAACACTGTTCCTTTAAAAAATAAATAAAATATCTGATCACTATTATTGCTATCACAAGGAATGTAAACATCCCTTGTGACAGAAATAGTGACAGGGACTCTTTATGGAAGGATCGGGGGTCTATAAGACTCACTGTGGAACCCAAGGGGGTCATCCTCCGCATTGTGTAAAAAGGCTGTTTGATCCTGTCTTCTCTGATCCTCCCCTTCTTTAACTATCCCCAATCTATCTCCTGATAGTACAAAGCTTGGGGACAAGCTGCACATGCTCAGTTTGGTGTGTATTGCTAGAGAGTTTTTTTGTTTTTTTGGGGAGGGTGCATGTGATCAGCACAGGTCCAATCAGCACTGTCCAGGCAGAGGGGTCTGCTGCCTCATAGGTCAGTCAGAGTCGAATAAAAACTCCTCCTACCAGCTTTAACCAGACACTGATAGAAGTCACAAGACTGCTAAATACTGCTGATGAGAAAAAGTATTTAGCAGTTTATATTTACTAAAACTATTGCATTTCCATGTTCTGTGTACTGTGGGAGACCAGATATAGTGAATGCTGGGTCCTGGGTTTAGTAACACTTAAACCATTTAAGGACCGAAAGGTTTTACATCCCTTAATGACCAGGCCATTTTGTGCAATACTGCACTTTGTTATTTTACCTGACAATTGCGCTGCAATGTTGTCATGCGACGTTGTACCCAAACAAAATTGACGCCCTTTTTTCCCACAAATAGAGCTTTCTTTTGGTGGTATTTGATCACCTCTGCGGCTTTTATTTTTTGTGCTATAAACAAAAAAAGAGCGAAAATTTAGATAAAAAAGCAACATTTTTTACTTTTTTTTTTTTTTTTTTTTCCTTGTCAAAAGAAGTTTATTGGGTATACAATGTTATAAAGATACATAAAGTAAGTTTACAAGGATCTATAAAGTAAGCTCATTGTTTTACAGTAGGGTTTATATAGGTAAATATCATGAAATTTCAAATATTAAACATTGGGTTCACGTAAACCTAAATTAAAGATATATATAATTTCCTTAGTTACTTTTGTAGGTATTTAAATGATTTATACCTACTATACATATTGTTTACAGGTAGAGTGTATATAGGTCAAATAAATTCTGATAATGAGCTTTAATTGTAAGGTGGAGAAAAGGAAAGAGAAAGAAGAAAAAGGGTTGAAAGGTAGAGGTATGGTCCACAAGGTTGTCCCGCTCGTCAGTTTATTATTCTTTTTAGTTCTCTTTGAAGCCTTAGAATGGGTGTCTCTGTAAGTCATTTAATCTGTTACCATGGCAACAGGACAGAGTCATTGAAGTTTGACAGGAACTGTTGTTTTATCCAAGGATGCCAAAGTTTTTCAAATTTTGGAATTTGATTTTGATCGATGGCTACCATCTTAGCATGGGACATTGTATTATTCATTCTGTGAATTGTTTCTGCTAGTACCAATGTAGGAGATTTCCATGCCTTGGCCACTGTTTGTTTTGCAGCCGTTATTAGTTGGATCATTAGTTTGAATTGAGAGAGTGTTAACCATTCCGGTTTTAGATTAAGTAAAGTTAAATATGGATCTGGTTGTATTATTTTTTTAAATATTTTAGATGCAATCACGAAGACTTCCTTCCAGGAGGTTTGGATTACTGGGCACGTCCACCATATGTGTAAATATGTGCCTATTTCCGGGCATCCTCGAAAACAAAGAGCTGAGGTATTAGGTGAATATTTTGCCACTTTAGCGGGTACAAGGTACCAGCGAGCTAGGACTTTATAATTTGTCTCCAGTGCTAAGATGTTGGGTGAAGATGACTTAGATGTGAGCCATATGTTAGACCAGTCCGTGTCTTCTAAAGTTCGTCCCAGGTCCTCCTCCCACCTCTGAACGTAAGAGGGTCTATTAAGATTTGCTACTCCATATAATTGATTATAAAGTGATAAAATTGTACCTTTAGCAAATGGATCTTTTGTACAGATTGATTCAAAAATGGATAATTGGGATAATGGTGTTTCCCCCTTTAGGAATGGTGTATAGAAATTTTTGATTTGGAGATATCTAAATATCTCAGAGTTTGGTAGATCATATTTTTCTCTAAGCGATGGGAATGAAAGGAATGATTTAGATGCTATGAAGTCATTTAGTGTCTGAATGCCTGATGTTGTCCAAGCTTTAAAAGAATTTGGGTAGATCCATGCCGGATAAAAGGCCGGATTTCTGATAAAAGAAAGGAGAGGATTGTGTGGAGATTGTAACTGATATTTGGTTTTTAGTTTATCCCAGAGAGATAAGAAGTGTTTAGTTATGGGATTATGAATTTTAAAGCGGTCTTTAGGATCAAGCCATAATAAATTTGATATTAATAGAGGGTCATTTTCTGAAGCCTCTATAAATACCCATAATGGGATTTCCTGTTTTGCATGGTATTTGGACAGACTGGCCAAATGTGCTGCTCTGTAGTAGTTAGTAAAATTAGGGTATCCCAGGCCTCCTTTATTTTTGGGAAGATGTAGTGTGTGTATAGGTATACGTGGTTTAGAAGAGCCCCATATAAACGAAGTTGCTCTTTTTTGTACTATTCTCAAAAAATAGGAAGGAATTGGAATAGGGAGGACTCTGAATAGATAAAGCAATATGGGTCGAATAGTCATTTTGATTGCATTAATCTTCCCCATCCAGGATAAAGGAAGTTGCGACCATTGTTTTATTAGATTTGTGATCTGTCTTAATACAGGAGGATAATTGGTTGAGAATAAGTCAGAATGAGATGCTGTTAAATGAATTCCAAGATATGGGATTGATTTTTCTGCCCATGTGAATGGGAGTGCAGCCCTAGCCGGGATCAATTCCATGTTTGTGAGTGAAATATTAAGCACTAGGCATTTCTTAGGATTAATCATAAGGCCGGATAGGGCTGCAAATCCATCAAGAACTGGTATTAAGTTAGGACCAGAGACCTGTGGTGATGATAGAAAAAGTAATATATCGTCTGCAAATATACATAATTTGTGTGTAATACCTCCTACTTCAATGCCAGTTATAGTTTGGTTTGTTCTGATGTATTGGGCCATGGGTTCGAGTATAAGGGCAAATAATAAGGGAGATAATGGGCAACCCTGTCGGGTACCTCTTTCGATATTAAAGGCTTCAGATTTGTATCCAGCATATTTTATATAGGCTTTGGGTTTATTATATAATGCTTTGATCCATGTTAAAAAGTGGGGTCCAAAACCCCATTTTTGTAATGAATATTGCATATATTGCCAGGATACTGTGTCAAATGCCCTCTTAATATCGAGAGATAGAAAACATAAAGGGATTTTCCGTTTTTTAGCAATATGTGCCAATAACACTGCCCTGCGTATATTATCGCCTGCCTGTCTATTTGGCATGAAGCCTACTTGATCTCTATGTATTAATTTTCCTATAATGCTATTGAGGCGTTTTGCTATTATTTTTGCTAATAATTTAATATCGAGGTTTAACAGAGATATAGGCCGATAATTCACACAGGAAGTATCATCAGAAAAGGGTTTTGGGATCATACAAACAATTGCCATTAGTGTTTCTTGCCGAAAAGAATGTCCATCTAGAAGTTTGTTAAAAGTTTCAGTGAGAATGGGAGAGAGTATTTCTGAAAATGTTTTATAGTATAAAGCCGAGTAGCCATCTGGGCCTGGTCTTTTGTTAAGTTTTAGGTCTTTTATGGCGTTAGCAACTTCATCTATAGTTATAGGCTCATCCAAACTGCTTTTTTGATTCTGAGATAACTCAGGTAAGGTTATTTTTGAGAAGAAGGATTCAGCCTCTGTAGGATTAAATTCATTGTTTGTCTTGTATAAAGTTGCGAGATGTGAGTGAAATTTATGGACTATTTTAACTGGATTACAAGTGTAAACATTTTTTGATAATTTCAAACGTATTGGTTTGAAAGATTTGTTAGTTGAATTTAATGCCCGAGCCTAATATGTACCTGGTTTGTTTGTATTCATGTAGAAATTGTGTTTGGAGCGTTTGAGGGATTTATCAACTGACTCAGTGAGAAATAGATCGTATTCCAATCTAGATTTTTCCAGATGAGATTTTGTACTCTGAGATGGATTATCTTGAAATGATTTGTAGGCTGCATTAAAATTGAGTTCTAGTTTTTTTGCTAGATTTTTGCGTTCCCGTTTAAATAGTGCCATTTGTCTTTGTATTGTACCACGCAAGACAGGCTTATGAGCTTCCCACAGTGTTATTGGGGAGATGTCTGTTGTATTATTAATTGATATGTATTCCTTTAAAGCTTGTTCAATGGCCATCTGATGTAGTGGGTGTTTGAGCATTATGTCCGGTAAGTACCACGTTGGGTCATGCGCTTTTGGTATGGCTGAGGCTATAGTAGTGTATACTGCATTATGGTCAGACCACGTAATCGGAATTATATCTGATGCAATAATTTCTGGTATCATTCCTATTGTTAGAAAAATATGATCTATTCTGGTGAAGGTTTGATGAGGGTGCGAGAAATAAGTGAATTTCTTTTTCATTGGGTTACTTTCTCTCCATGAATCTACCAGATTGTATTTGGAAAGAAGTTGAGAAAAAGGTAATCTAGAGGTTATTTTGGATGGTGTAAAAGGTGATTTATCTAGAAATGGGAGGAGGACCTGGTTCGAATCCCCACACATTATCACTGTTCCTATTTTGTGTGTATTAATCACTTGTAATATATGTGAGAGGAATGGTGTAGGTTGTTTGTTAGGAGCGTAGTAGGAAATCACCGTGATTGCTGTATCCATTATATAACCCATGAGTATCAGGTATCTACCTTCTGGGTCTTTAATTTCTGATGATAAGGTGAATGGTGTGGATCGGTGAAATGCAATTAGAGTTCCTCTTTGCTTGGTACAGGCAGAAGCCGTGTAAATTTGTTGATAAAAAGGAGAAATATATTTTGGAGTAGAATCTTTGGTGAAGTGTGTTTCTTGGAGGCATACTATGTGTGCCTTCTTGTTATGGAAAGTACGGAAGGCTTTGGTCCTTTTTTGAGGGACATTTATTCCCTGAACATTCAGGGAAAGTATATTCAGTGGTGCCATGGCAATAGATCAAATAGTTTTGACTTACTTTTTGTTATGCAGAGCTGACTGCGCAGATCAACCTGTGTGGACTGAAGAGATGAATAGATAGAAAAGAAACCAGTGAATTCTGGAGTAAAGAGTAAACAAAAAATATATGAGATTAGATTATACATTGTATAAATTATTTTTTGCAAGTAATCACAATTTACCCGTGAAAGAGAATAAATATCTCTCTCAGGAGAATAAGTGCCTTCGTCACACTCCCACATAATATGGTTGGGAGAATGAGGAGGGCTAATGGGGGTACACGGATCTTCCGCTTACAGGAGAGAAGTGCTATGTCAAAAGACATCAAAATGATGTTTCATTAATTGGAGTGCAGAATATAGTTTTTGTTGAAATTATTTATTCCAGGGTGGTTGTATATGGTTAGTCTTGCCCTAGGCTAAATAATTCAGTTAGAAAGGTACTGTTAATAACTTTGGTATTGATGAAGATAGTTTGAATTATTTTGGGATTTTAACCCTTTTAGAGTAAACAATTACATATTTTATTCATATGTAACTGTTTAGATATGTTAACTCATAAAATTGAGGTTGTATTGCTTCAGATTAGAATAAACAAAAACATAATTCTAGGAACTAGTTAGGTAATAATATATTTGTTTTAAGAAAAGAAAGAAAAAGCTTCCATTACTTCTGGATTATTGAACATATTTGTCCTAAAAAGTAATACATCTATTGTTATTACCTGATAATATATAACTGAACAAGAATTTCCTTATTTCCCTTATATATTCTAAGGCTATATGAATCAGAAGTAATAAGAAATATAACTGGAATGTAACATGATCCCACACAGTGTGTGACTATCAGAATGCAGTTACATTCAGTTATAAATATAGGTTTTTTATAGAGAACCATCTCTTAGTATAATAAATGAAGAGATATCAGGAATTAGGATGTCAGTCCATTGAATCTTCTTGGTCCATGGATGATGTGGCATAACGGCCTCTTTTGTGAGAATGATGATTCCCATTTTGTTCTGAAATTTTCTGGGTGCTGCCTGAAGGTGAAGATGATGCCATTCTTCTGCGTGTGGGAGTGTTGCTGCTTGTGGGTTCTGTCAGATTTAATTTTAAAAGGGTTTGTTGTAGTTCATCTGCTGATCTGCTTCTGTAAATTGTACCTTGGTAGTTAAATCTGACTGAAAAGGGGAAGCCCCAATGATACATAATGTTGTGGCGTTGCAGTTCCATTAGTTGGGGTTTCATGGATCGTCTTTTAGTAATAGTAAGTTGGGATAGGTCAGCAAAAATTTGATAATTGTGTCCTTGAAAATTAAGTTCCTTTTTTTCTCTTGCAGCAATTAGTATTTGTTCTTTCGTTCTGTAATAATGAAATTTTGTGATTATATCACGTGGGGGTCCATCTTTCTTTTTGGCTGTGAGGGCTCTGTGTACTCTGTCCAGTTCTAAACGTTCAATAGGGATATCTGGCTTTAGTTTTTGTAATAGAGCAGTAATAGTAGATTGCAGGTCTGTCACAGTTTCAGGTATTCCCCTTATGCGCAAGTTTGAACGTCTGGCTCTATTTTCGTAATCTTCAAGCTTAGTTTGAAGTATTAAATTCTCTTTTTTTAATTGTTCCAATTCTGTTATATTTTCTTGGGTTGTAATTTCAATTTCATCCATTTTTATTTCTAAGGCTGCGGTGCGGTTTCCCAGCTCTCTTATTTCTTTGGTTAGGCTTTTTGTTATTTGGTCTGAGGTTTGTTTTAAAGCCTTATGAAGCATCTTTTCAAATTGTAATAATATTACTGGGGATACTGAGGAGGCTTGTGGAGAAGTTTGTGAGAGGATTTGTTCTGTATCTGACTCAAATGGAGAGTCTTGCTGTGACATTTTCTGTCTGTGAGAGCGCCCTGATGCTGTATCTTGTGAGGTGACTGGAGCTGCATCAGCTGCAGTGAGTGCCTGTGAGCTCTTTGTGAGGTGATTTTTATTTCTGCCACTGTTTCCTCCTAGTACCATATTTCCTGCCCAAACTTTCACAGTTTTGTTCCCAGGGGCAAAAAGGTTCAAATGGATACCTTTTGAGGCTGCAGGCTCCGCTTTGTCCTTCTCTTCTCTCCTCAGCGGTGTGGAGCTCTAACAATGCATGTCTGCTCCGCTAGGCTCCACCTCCTGCCCCCCCATTTTTTACTTTTTGTTAAAGTAAATATCCCTGCCCACACAATACAGTTTCCGAGCCGATGTACAACGGTGATTCGCAGGAACGAGCCGACCTACCGCAGTACAATGATGGTAGCTGGTCGGCAAATGGTTAAAGAGTAACTCTACTTTGGTGGGGGAAAAAATAGCAATAATAAAAATGAAAAAAAAAACAATAATAATATGCAATTTTGCTACCTGGAGGTGTTGTACACAGATGGTGTACAGAACGCCCCCCAGAAATGTAATTTCCTGCTTGTGTTGTTGGCTCCCTAATTTTTCCCAGAAGTCTGCACTAAGATACAAGTCAGATTTTTGTGCACCCCCTGCAACAAGAATGTTATTTTTGGTGACATACTCCCAAAAGGAAATCAGGGCTAAAGGGATGCAAACCCTGCCAATTTCCCCATTAGAGCCCTGCAAGCACCCCAGCTAATTGAAAATGATTAAAACAAGTCCCATTCACGTTTGCATATAGCCATTTGTTTGTCTGTATCCATTTCTTCAGAATAACAAAAGCTCAGAATCTGCAACAATGCATAAGAAAACCTGAACGAAAAAAATTCTTCCCAACGCGGTCAAGGGCGTAACAAACAACAACAAAAAAGAGATCATAGTTATAGGAATTCACCTGAACACGATCCCAAGAAATGGACTATGGATACCGACTGATGTTTAAAAAGGCCTCTACAACATTTCCCTCCTCTAGCATTAATCCTAACGTAGCAGTATTTCTAAAGCAGACCATTCAAGATATATGCAAATTACCAAAAACCAAATTCAACTCCGTAAATTTCTCACATGGTGAAAATCAAGCCCTCCATCGCCTTATAAAAAAATCCCAAAATTGTAATAAAACCCTCCGACAAAGGGGGCAACGTGGTCGTCATGAATAATGACGACTACGCTTCGATGTGTTTGAACATCCTAGAGAACAAGGAGTGGTATAAACCAATCTTGGCCCTCAGCATCAATCAATACAACTCTAGTTTTTACAATATGGTTGACCGTGCATTTCACACAGGAGCAATCACGAAGAACATCTATGAATTTATCACATCCCAAGGTAGCCACTTTCTATAGTCTACCCAAGATTCATAAAAACTCCATTAAACTCACAGGTCGTCCCATTGTCTCCGGCAATGGGGCCATATCCGAAAACCTAAGCCATGTCATAGATGCCCACCTTCAACCCCTTGTTCTGTCTCTGCCCTCATTTGTCAGGGAAACAATACAATTTTTACAACTCATTAATGATCTAAGAATATCAGATGACGCCTTCCTGGTTACCATCGATGTTGAGGAGCAGCATACAGTCTGTACAGCAGCATTTCCCATTCCTTAGGTCTGTCTGCTGTTTAGAGGGCTTTGCAACAGCACTCTCAATATGATCCGTCATTGATCGGGTTCATTCTGAATGGTCTGCAATACATACTATATCACAATCACTTTTGCTTTGACAACTCCCACTACCTCCAGGTACAGGGTGTGGCTATGGGGACTTGCTGCGCCCCCTCTTACGCCAACCTGTACCTGGGGGAGTGGGAGAAGTCCCTCCTGGAGGACGAGGGCCTTGCCGTATACACCAGCCATATATCTAAATGGCTGAGGTATATTGACGACGTCTTCGTCGTCTGGGAGGGACGTGAGGCCAAATTAGTTGAATTTTTCAACCGGATTATTGTGAATGATCGCAATTTGAAATTCACAATGACCCATAACCTCCACAGTGTCACTTTCTTAAATGTCTCCATTTTTGTCACTGCCGAAAGAAAGCTATCTAACACTCTGTTCCGAAAGACAACTGCCGGCAATATGGTCCTCCACTTGGATAGTTTTAATCTGACACCACTCAAAAACTCAATCCCCTATGGACAATATTTGCGCCTTCGTCGCAATTGTTCCAATGATGCTTTATTTAAAAAAGAAGCCGAGGGGCTTCAGAGCTGACTTCTAGCAAGGGGATACAGCCGATCCTGCCTTAAAAAAGCGTATAATCAAACAATAGGACAATCTAGACTTCAGCTGCTATTTAGATCTAAGCCCCCCAAAAGCCCTGAATGTAATCTCACCCGGATTATCATGCGCTACTCGCGACAACATATAGCCATCAAAAAGATTATAAAGCGTCATTGGAGCATCCTCATGGATGACCCCAAACTGCGCAACTTTGTCCACAAGCAACCTACTATAACAAACAAAAGAGCTATGTCACTAAGAGATAAACTTGTCCAGAGTGAATATACAAATGAGAATAGGAGATTCAAACACTGTTCCATAGCGGGTTCCTTTCCTTGTGGACATTGCTCTTACTGTTCGCTTATTAAAAAAGACAAAACTTTTGTTCTCCCCAATGGAAACACATTCACACCCACACAATTTGTGAATTGCCACACACCTGGAGTAGTATATCTTATGGAATGTGAATGTGGCGCCTACTATGTGGGGAAAACCAGGAAGGAATTTTGGAAGCGTATTTCTCAACACGTATATAGCATGCAGGTGGGGAACCCCTATCTCCCCATCGGGAGACATGTGGTTTCAACACATAACTATAGAGTTCCAAAAATTATCTTTGTGGCCCTTTGTAGGATGCATATTCCAACCAGAGGTGGCGATTGGAATAAGTCTCTGCTACAAAAAGAGCAGAGATGGATATTCCAATTACAGGCCACCTCCCCCCCAGGCCTCAATGAATCTATCACACAGTGAGCGCATTCATGCGCCGCTCTCTCCCCCGATTGGAGGGGGAAAGGGGAGGGGAGTGGAGGGGCACCCGCACCTGACAATACTTAGTTAATTAGCACCCCTTTTTAAACGTACCAAGTTTCAGGGGAGGTCTAGTGACTCTCTCCTGACTCTGTGAAACGCCCGCATGCAGCCACTGGTCTGATTGATTGGTAAGAACTTTTGAAACTTTCCTAACTGTCCCCCTTGATGTGTGGCTCACATCACGGCTCTGTAGTACTACTATTTATTTTCTTTAACCAGTGATGTCTGATGCTGACACATTATAACTTTTCAGAACCCCGGGCAATTTGATTTAAGCCATTTCCTGTCTTCAGTACTAGGTAATTAGCACTGCCGTCATCACCCCATGCACTCCCTCATCTCTTTTTTCTATGCATCACGCTTGGTTTGGTTTTGTTTGTTTGTTGCCTTTGTTGTGTTTTTTTTTCACATACATGCTCCCTCCCCTCCCTTCCTCTCCTTCTCCAGTCATCTCCCTTCACTTCATCACTTCCATTACCTCACTATCCCCAGTTTTCCTTCTTTTTTTCCAGCCCATGGCTGGCCTTCCTCACCTCGCACCCTGTTTTTTTCACTTTTACTGGTGCACTGCAATTACCACTACCTCCTACACTTCTACCGTTGTATGGTCCATAATGGGAAGCAGGGTAATCGTCAACTCTAGCCCTTGCACACACCACATTTTCTCCTCTATTCCATGCTATTTTCTTTCACATTCTAATCTTCACAGCTCTTTCCTTCTTTCGTTCGTTCCTTTTCACCACTCCTTGCCCCCCCCTCTTCTTATCCTTTTCCTTCACTCCCCCTCCCTTCTTCCTCCTTCTTTTCCTGTTCTCCCCTTCCCTCCCCCTCTTTTTCCTTTCCCCCTCCTTTCCTTTCCCCTTTTTCCCCCTCCCTCTCCCCCCTTCCTTTCTCCCCCCCTTCCCCATAGATGTTTTTTTTTCTCTCTCTCCCCCCCCCTCCCCCCCTTTCTTCCTCCCCCCTTTTTTCCTCCCCATAATCTTCCCCTTGTCTTTCCCCCCCTTTTTTCCTCCCCATCCCCCTCCCTTTTTCCCGCCCTGTTATCCTGTTCCCTGCATACCCATGGACCTATTTATATCCCATATGAGTTAAACTGTCCTAAGCTAGGGTAAATTGTTATTATTCTTTTGTATGACTTGGGGAACTAATAATTCCTTGCTCTTAATCTGATTCTAGCATTACCGTTGTTCCACCTTGGGTGCAGTGTGTGCCCCTCACCCTCTGGTTCCCCCTCGGGGGGTAGTTTATGCGTGATCCCTTGCAAGGCATGTTGGCCTATTACCCGCTCTCCGGGGAGCTGGCCTGTCATTGGGGAGGTAAAGGACACAGGAGGGACCATACCTTTTTCATCATGAACATTCAGAGCTATCGGGAACTTTGTGACTGGTAACTATGCAATTTACGAAGATGTGTTGTGTGATATATACACAAGTCTATTGTTGTTGGTGTTTTTTTGCTATGTTTGATATATGCTTACATCCCTACAGCTGACAACCATCCTCTGAAGAAGACCCAGTTAGGGTCGAAACGCGTCAGGATTTTAGTATATATGATCTTGTTGTCTAAAATATATTGTATTGTACACTGTTCCTGATTACGGGCATCGTCCATTGTTTTTTTATCTTATGTTGTACTCCAGTTCATGTCCTGACTTTATAGATCAGAACCTACTTGTTTTATACAATTTTTTTGTATTAATAAAATTATTTTTGACTACCCGCTCACTCTGAATTTATTGGCTGCATTAAAGCCCCGTTAGGGGTTTTTCGTATTTTCTTATGCATCTTGTGGGGTGCGCAGCTCATTTCTCTGTACTCCTGTGAGTGTCCCTGTTTTGAATCTGCAACAATGTTTGTTAAAAAACAGCAATATACAGTGCCTTGAAAAAGTATTCATACCCCTTGAAATTTTCCACATTTTGTCATGTTAGAACCAAAAATGTAAATGTATTTTATTGGGATTTTATGTGATAGACCAACACAAAGTGGCACATAATTGTAAAGTGAAAAGGAAATAATAAATGGTTTTCAATTTTTTTTTACAAATAAATATGTGAAAAGTGTGGGGCACACTTGTATTCAGCCCCCTTTACTCTGATACCCTTAACTAAAATCTAGTGGAACCAATTGCCTTCAGAAGTCACCTAATTAGTAAATAGACACCACCTGTGTATAATTTAGTCTCAGTATAAATACAGCTGTTCTGTGAAGCCCGCAGAGGTTTCTTAGAAAACCTTAGTGAACAAACAGCATTGTGAAGGCCAAGGAACACACCAGACAGGTCAGGGATAAAGTTGTGGAGAAGTTTAAAGCAGGGTTAGGTTATAAAAAATATCCCAAGCTTTGAAGATCTGAAGGAGCACTGCTCAATCTATCATCCGAAATTGGAAAGAGTATGGCACAACTGCAAACCTACCAAGACATGGCCGTCCACCTAAACTGACCGGCCGGGCAAGGAGAGCATTCATCAGAGAAGAGCCAAGAGGCCCATGGTAACTCTGGAGGAGCTGCAGAGATCCACAGCTCAGGTTAGAGAATCTGTCCACAGGACAACTATTAGGCTCCATGCACACTGGAGCTCATAAACGGCCGTTCTGAACGTCGGATTGCTGACAGGAAAACGCTGCTTTAAAAACGCGATTTCATCAGCGTTTTGCATTGCCGTCAATGCACGTTTAGCGGCGCTAGCTTTTAATCGCCTTTCTCTGCCTCTATTCAAAACCAATGGTTCCCTATGGGAGCCCATTGATTTGAATAGAAGTCGCACTGCAAGTCGGATCATCATGATCTGACTTGCGGTATGACTTGTGTGCTGAGGATGAAGGGGAACCCTCGCCAAAATGAAAAAAAATTGGCGTGGGGTTCCCCGCTCAGACAATACCAGGCCCTTCAGTCTGGTATGGATTTTAAGGGGAACCCCCTTCACTGGAAAAATGGCGTGGGGGCCCCTCCAAAATCCATACCAAACCCTTATCTGAGCATGCAGCCCGGCCGGTCAGGAAAGGGGGTGGGGACGAGCGAGCGCCCCCCCCTCCTGAACCGTACCAGGTCGCATGCCCTCAACATGGGGGTAGGTGCTTTGAGGCAGGGGGGCGCTGCGCCCCCCCACCCCAAAGCACCCTGCCCCCATGTTGATGAGGACAAGGGCCTCTTCCCGACAACCCTGGCCGTTGGTTGTCGGGGTCTGTGGGCGGGAGGCTTATCGGAATCTGGGAGCCCCCTTTAAGAAGGGGGCCCCCAGATCCTGGCCCCCACCCTATGTGAATAAGTATGGGGTACATCGTACCCCTACCCATTCACCTGGGGAAAAAAGTGTCAAAAATAAAACACACTACACAGGTTTTTAAAGTAGTTTATTAGTCAGCTCCGGGAGTCTTTTCCGACTTCGGGGTCTCTTCTTTCTTCTCCACGCTCTCCAGCCTCTTCTCCCGGTCTCTGGTTCTTCTGCCGCCTTCCAGTCCTTCTGCCGGGTTCCTCTGCTATCTTCTGCTCATTTGCCGCTCTTTTGCTAGCGGTGGCCCAGTCTTCTCTGTCATCCTCTTCCCTCCGGTCTTCTTCCGATGTTGACACTGTAATGTCGGGTGAGCGCTGCGCAACAACTTATATTGGCATGGAGCGTGGTCACCGGGTGATGTCATCCGGTGACCCCACCCCTTATGACGTCACATTCCCATTATGCAACGGGACTGTGACATCATAAGGGGCGGGGTCACCGGATGACATCACCCGGTGACCACGCCCAGGGATGGACTGGCCATCGGGACTACCGGGAGATTCCCGGTGGGCCGATGGCTCAGTGGGCCAGTTTCAGAGACAGGGAAGGAGAGATACATAGCGCCAAATGTAGCATTAAAACAACTTTTAATCCACTTAAAAAACGTTACTGACAAAGTAGGGTGAAAGGCATTGAAACGCTGTGCAAGAATCCAGGTTTGTCAACAATTTGAATTAGGAGCGGGCGGCCACCGGAAATTGATCGGGCCAGTAGATGCAGAGCGCATCGGTGTGTACTACTACTTCCTGGTGGCGGAGGAATGATGGCCTGAAGGATGCGTCACCTCCCACATCTTGCATTTCCGGATGATGACATCACGTCCGCCCCATCATGCGTTCCACCGCTACCAGGAAGTAGTAGTACACACCGATGCTCTGCATCTACTGGCCTGTTCGGTTCCCGGTGGCGGCTCCTAATTCAGATCGATGACAAGCCTCTTGCACAGTGTTTCAATGCCTTTCACCCTACAAACTTTGTCAGTAACGTTCTTTAAGTGGAATACAAGTTGTTTTAATGCTACAATTGGCGCTGTGTATCTCTCTCTCCTCCCCTGTCACGTTGTGTGTTGGGGGGGTTACAGAGCTGGGTTGGAGGTGCCCATCAAGTCCTGTAGTAGCACTGCATCTGCCATCTGGTGACAAGTGACTTGGCAGGATACAGGCAACGGGGCAAGTGATATGCGGCATATGGTGGCAGGCGACGTGGCAAGTGACAAGCTGCCTCTGCTGACAAATGACGTGGCAAGTGACGTTTTGCATCTGGTGGCAGGTAACGTGGCAAGTGACATGTGGCATCTGGTGGCAGGCGATGGTGGCAAGTGACATGCAGCACCTGGTGGCAGGCGACGTGGCAAGTGACACGCTGCATCTGGTGGCAGGCGATGGTGGCAAGTGACATGCAGCACCTGGTGGCAGGCAATGTGGCAAGTGACATGCAGCATCTGGTGGCAGGCGACGTGGCAAGTGACAAGCTGCCTCTGCTGACAAGTGACGTGGCAAGTGACAAGCTGCCTCTGCTGACAAATGACGTGGCAAGTGACGTTTTGCATCTGGTGGCAGGTAACGTGGCAAGTGACATGTGACATCTGGTGGCAGGCGATGGTGGCAAGTGACATGCAGCACCTGGTGGCAGGCGACGTGGCAAGTGACACGCTGCATCTGGTGGCAGGCGATGGTGGCAAGTGACATGCAGCACCTGGTGGCAGGCAATGTGGCAAGTGACATGCAGCATCTGGTGGCAGGCGACGTGGCAAGTGACAAGCTGCCTCTGCTGACAAGTGACGCGGCAAGTGACGTTTTGCATCTGGTGGCAGGTAACGTGGCAAGTGACATGCGGCATTTGGTGGCAGGCGACGTGGCAAGTGACACGCTGCATCTGGTGGCAGGCGATGGTGGCAAGTGACAAGCTGCCTCTGCTGACAAGTGACGTGGCAAATGACATTCTGCATCTGGTGGCAGGCAACATGGCAAATGACAAGCTGCCTCTGCTGACAAGTGACGTGGCAAGTGACATTCTGCATCTGGTGGCAGGTAACGTGGCAAATGACATGCAGAATCTGGTGGCAGGCGACGTGGCAAGTGACAAGCTGCCTCTGCTGACAAGTGACGTGGCAAGTGAAACACTGCATCTGGTGGCAGGCGATGTGGCAAATGAGGTGGCAGGTGACACACTCAAGGCTCCCACTGATTCTGCATTATGGTGAGTTGAACTATTTCATGTTATATTACAATGTAATAATAGAAATAATGCGCTTCAATCATCCTGACACCATATGAACCATGGTGCCGAGAAGATTGAAGCGCCAACACCAGGTGTTTGGAGTAAAGTGGGCCGGTCTGGATGAAGTCCAGGGCCAAATTTTTGTCCCAGTCCAGCCCTGACCACGCCCCATGCCAATATAAGTCATTGCGTACCGCTCACCAGGCATTACAGCAGGAGAGAGCGTTGTGTCAACATCGGAAGAAGACCGGAGGGAAGAAGACGTCGGAGAAGACCAGGCCACCGCTAGCAAAAGAGCGGCAAAAGAGCAGAAGATAGCAGATTAGCCTGGCAGAAGACCAGAGAGCGGCAGAAGAACCGGAGACCGGGAGAAAAGGCCGGAGAATGCGGAGAAAAAAGAAGAGACCCCCGAAGTCAGAAGAGACCCCCGGAGCTGACTAATAAACTACTTTAAAAACCTGTGTAGTGTGTTTTATTCTTGACACTTTTTTTCCCCAGGTGAATGGGTAGGGGTACGATGTACCCCATACTCATTTACATAGGGTGGGGGGCCAGGATCTGGGGGCACCCTTATTAAAGGGGGCTCCCAGAATCCGATAAGCCTCCCGCCCGCAGACCCCAACAACCAACGGCCAGGGTTGTCGGGAAGAGGCCCTTTTCCTCATCAACATAGGGACAAGGTGCTTTAGGGTGGGGGGGCATGCGGCCTGGTACGGTTCAGGGGGGGGGTGCTCGCTCGTCCCCACCCCCTTTCCTGACCAGCTGGGATGCGTGCTCGGATAAGGGTTTGGCATGGATTTTGGGGGGGCCCTCAAGCCATTTTTTCGGCAAAGGGGATTCAGCCCTTTCAGACCACTCCATGGTTCTCATTAACCTTCTAGGCCCCATCACTAGGCCAAATAGATCACACTGGACTCTCAACGAATCACTATTGAACGACCCCATCAGGGTCATTGAAATTGATAAAGCTCTAAAAGAAGATTTTCTAATTAATGATGTGGATGGCATCTCGGCCGAGACTCTTTGGGCAGCACACAAAGTTATGATCCGAGGTAAAATCATTCCAATTGCTACTCAACTTAAAAAAGAAAGATCCTCGGAAATTATTAGATTAGAACAGGAATTTGCAACCTTAAGCAAACGTCACAAGCAAGACCCATCTATGGTCTCCATAACGCAGCTTGATTCTGCACGCTTATCTCTAAACTTGGCGCTCACGGTCAGGGCCGAGAGAGCCATCTGCTGGAACAATGTAAAATTCTATCAACACAAAGATAAAATGAGCACTATGCTAGCCACCAAACTAACCCCCAAATTCCGATCTCACGCATCCCTGAAAATTAGATTAAAAGACGGCTCAACAACCCAAAACCCCCAACCTATTTTACAAACCTTTGAATCGTTCTACTCCAAACTGTACCAGGGAGAGACCGATATTGACGAGTCCATAATACACTCATTTTTCCCACACTGAAAGATGATCATAGGGAAATCTTAGATGCTCCTATCTTGGCAGATGAGGTGCTAGAGGTAATCAAGAAACTGAAAAGTGGTTCGGCCCCATGGCCCGGATGGCCTTTTTTGTCCCCTACTATAAAGCTTTTGCGGAAACCCTAGCCCCTAGTCTAGCCAAATTCTTCAACTCTAAAAGAAAAGGAGATCCGGTAGACCCCTACCTTAATGCGGCGTTTATATCTGTTATCCCCAAACCCGATAGAGATTCAGAACTAGTGGAGAACTACAGGCCCATTTCATTGATCAACAATGACCTAAAAATATTGACCTAAGTTTTAGCGAATAGAATGGGATCTTTCATTAACTGCTATGTACACAAAGACCAAGTCGGCTTTATTCCAGGCCGACAAGGCCCAGACCAAGTGAGACTGGCGATAGACATAATCTCAGTCCTTCAATTCGGGTGGGACAAGGACCTCCCTCAGGAGGGACTTTTACTTTCGTTGGACCTTTAAAAGGCCTTCGATTCGATCTCTTGGCCGTACTTGTTCACAGTCCTCAGGCGTTGGGGCTTCGGAGAAAGCTTTCTGGGAACTCTTAGATCACTTTACCACAACCCCGAGGCAAGGATTAGATTGCAGGGCTAATACTCACCCCCTTTCAAAATTTCTAGGGGCACCAGACAGGGGTGCCCTCTCTCACTCCTGATATTCGCATTGGCGATAGAGACTTTAGCAATAGCAGTCAGAACTAATCCGAATATCAGGGGTGTCCAATGTAGCCAATCCTATCATAAATGTGCATTATTCGCAGATGATATCCTATTATTTATTACCTCACCAATCACCTCATTGCCTAACTTATGTAGTTTATTAGACTCATTTGAAGCAGTCTCAGGTCTTTGGGTGAACCTAGCCAAATCCCAAGCTATGAATATCTCCCTACCCCAATCAGTGGTAGAGAGTCTAAAACCCGCTTTCAAATTTAAATGGAGTGACTCCTCCATCCGTTACCTAGGGATTAATCTCACCCCCAAGATCCAACTACTATATCAGGCGAATTTCCCCCCTATGTTTCACAAACTTGAATCTGACCTTAAAATCTGGTCCTCATTTCAATTATCGTGGCTTGGCAGGATCAACTCCGTCAAGATGACTCTACTTCCCAGGATCCTCTACCTCTTCAGATCACTTCCCATAGCGATTAAAAGGGCCCAGCTCGAAACATTCCAAAAGAAAATCATCAAATTCATCTGGGGGAATAAGGGTCATAGGATTGCCCAACGAGTCCTTTTCAGCCCTAAAACACAGGGGGGCCTGGGACTACCCAACCTCCTTTGGTATTATAAGGCAGCCAGATTAGCACAGCTATCTGTGGTGTACTCTAAATACGAGAAACCAGATTGGATACAAATGGAGAGACAAGCAGTTCCTGAGAATACTCTGGACTTCCTCCTGTGGTGCCCCCAAAAAGCTAGACCTCCCATAATGTCCCCTACCCTCTCTCACTCACTAGCGTTGTGGCACGAAAAACGTCAATTACCGTCTCTAACCTCGAATATACGCCCCTTAGCGCATATTTTTCACAATCCAAACTTTCCCCCAGGCATAATTATCAAATCATTCCAATGGTGGCTGGATAAGGGGATGTACCGCATAGGACACTACTTCTCGAGGACGGGCCCACTGACCCTGAAACATTGCATAAATAAACTGGATCTACCAGTGTCGGAGAGATTTCGCTTTTCCCAAATCTCTTACTTTCTAAACTCCATCTGGAAGAACAAGTCCATACCCCTAGAATTTACAAACTATGAACAATGGTGCGGACAGGCAGAGGAGCAAAGGGGGGGGGGGATCTCAATAATATATGCAGCACTTTCCAAACCCTCTTCCAGGTTTCCATATATAGATGCATGGGAGGATGAATTACAGGAGTTCTGGGACCTGGAGGAATGGAACTGAGCAATAGCGAGAGCTTCAAAAGGTATTATGAATGTCTCCCTGGTGGAAGCAAACTTAAAAGTAATTACCAGATGGTACCTGGTCCCCACCAGATTAGCCACCATGTTTCCCTCTACCTCTCCACTATGTTTTAGGGAATGTCACGCGATTGGGTCTATGATCCACATCTGGTGGGAATGTCCAAATATCAGAGATTCTGGAACAGAGTTTTCAACCTCATCAGGAAAGTTACGGGAAATTCTGTTCCAAAGTCAGCACAAGTGGCCCTCCTGAATTTCCCTGTTCCGGGAACGTCCAAATACTCCCAGAAATTAATTCTCTTCATACTTTTGGTAGCGAAAATGACAATTGCAATGGAAAAAACCCAGGGTCTCCTACCGAGCAGCGAAAAATAAAATATCTTGGATTATGAACCAAGAAAAAATGGTCAGCTCAATTTTGGACACTACCAAATCATTCCAAGCAACATGGGAACCCTGGGCCAGATATGTTGGAACCCCCCTCATCCCCGGCACCTAAATTATTAGAAACAAGAGAAAGCACTGAACTTTGGCCTCTACCCCCCACTTCCTCTCCCTTTCTCTTCTTCTTTACTTTCCTCCTCTTCAATATGACCTATTGGATGACAATCACTAAGTTTACATTTATTTGGTTCTTACCTATCACTAGACCCTGAATAGATGAGGGCGAAAGAATACCATATGTTGTACATTTAGATTAACACAGTTGTCATGGTATTGTGCCCCCTCATGTGTTACCTTAAAATGTTTGTTTTTCTAGAAATCTGGCTTATCAATTTCCTGTCCAAATTGATCGGAAAAGCCAATATGCAGATAGCTCCGCCTCCAACCCCTTATCTCTATGGTAGCCATCTCATGTCACCGTTTGCTCCCGTTCGGGATGTCATGAGTGGCTGCCCTCCACATTACCTTATTAGTAACAAGTTTATCTTGCTCTAATATCCCAGTATGTCCACTTTCACAAGACTGTATCATTTCTGTTCAATTGTTCTAAAGCAGGCTCTTTGTATAATTTGACAACCTACATTTTTCAGTGGACAACAATGTCATTTACGCTGTATTGTTGATGTCATCTTTTGTCATGCATTTTATTTTAAATAAACTTTATTTAAACCTTCTATAAAAAAAAAAAAGAAAAAGAAATTCACACCACAGAAAGTTCTTCTAAAGCCCCATACACACGATCGGACTTTCCGTCAGGAATCGTTGGATGTCAGGCTGTTGGTGGACCATCCGACCATTTGTACGCTCCATCAGACAATTGTTGTTGGACTCTCCGCCAACAAATGTTGGCTAGCATGTTTTTCAAATTTTCCGCCAACAAATGTGCGTTGTCAGATTTTCCGATCAAGTGTACACAAGTCTGTCGGACAAAAGTACAAAGTACAAACACGCATGCTCAGAAGAAGAAGCGGTCGGTCTTGTAAACTAGCATTTGGAATCGAGAATTAACATTCGTGACGCTGCAAATTATGAAATCTCGAAATGCAGCGTACAATTCTCTTCTTCTTTAATGGGATAATAATGAAGCTGCTTTGCTGGTGATACTGATGGAGTGATTACAAACGAATTTTCAAAGGTGTTTTTTTTCTAGTGATATCAAGAATAATATTATTATGTTTTTTTTATATTTGGGCAAGTTACCACAACACCATTATCCCGTAGTTTTTAAGATCAAAGATACAACTATGTTGGTGTCCCTTGTCAATTTTACATTTGTATTTTTTTAAATGTAACTGCCGACTCCCAAACTGTCATTTGAAGTAAAACACATAGCCAAGTATTATTCTACACAATTTTTTTATTGTGCATTAAAAAAATAAAAAAACAAAAATAGACATGATATCTGCCAATAGAACTTAACCAAAAAGTGCATTCTATGCATCCAAAAATATAGAAAATATACCAAATCAAATCATTATTATTCAGCCAAAAAAATAATGTCAAAGCAATAACTCCAAGGCCAATAATAAATAACACGTTATCTCCTCTGATTCCGCAACATGGCTGGTTGACAAGACGGCCATTCAGAAATGAACTGAAAAGCACGAAATGAAAAGTGCAAACTGAAAAACGCTAAATGAAAAACGCAAATCAACACTCACCAAACTTCTACTAACACGAAATTAGCAGAAGGAGCCCAAAGGGTGGCGCTAAAGAGCTAAAAAAAACACGCAGTACGTCTAGTACGTCACTATGTTCGGAATTGTTGGCCAACAATTGTGTGGCCGTGTGTATGCAAGACAAGTTTGGGCCAACGCCCTTCGGACAAAATTCCACGGTTTTGTTGGGGCGCAAAGTCCAATTGTGTGTGCGAGGCATAGGTCTGGTTTGTTGTATCTTGTGCTTTTATTCCTTCCGTTCAGTTTAGCGTGAGGAGCGAGGCCGGGGTATTAGTGCCACAACTTGGCAGCCGAACACTTTGTTACCTCGCTAGGACTAAGTCTTAATCAAATTTACAGCATGATAAAAGGTGTTTGGCTCAACGGATGATTGAAGGTCATTGCGCGGGTCGTCTCATTTGTCGTTCTAATGGGAGACGCCTCTAAGAAGACATGGGCCTCCAATTTATCTCTGTCTGGCCCAAAGACCGGCTTCTTCCCTTATTGAGATCTCTTTAAGATTCGTTAGCCTGATGGGACTTGGAAAGCGTCACAGGTGTGTCT